>NC_058125.1:1640000-1977500 GCF_914725855.1 Thunnus albacares | reverse complement strand
ACAGAAGTAGCTGCCTCTAGTCTTTGTGATAAGATATGCTAAACCATCAGATCTTGTCTAGTCTAGTGTGATTGATCTCTTGCCACAGAGTCCCTCCAGCGTGGGAGGATTTCACCCAACAATCTATATGAAACTTACTTCATGTATGACATGTTGACCTAATAATCCACCTGACCTGACCTAAAGCACTTTCATTCTATGTGAGCTGGTTTTCAGTTGAGGCATTTAAACTATTTCTCCCGAAAAGAAAACAGTTCTGAGCATTTGCCCTTTATAATCCTTTGGAAAGTTGTTTCACTATCTCATGTATCTCAATGCAATGTCTCAATGAGGGTTTCATCCATTCATCTTTCTGAAAAAGTGAAATGTGTTCCTGGGGTTTAATATCCATATGCTAATATAAATTAGTATCTACAACCATACATTCCTTTCAGAATTCTAACCCTTTGTGAAGTTAAACAACAATTAATGTGTAAAACGACAGTATCATAACCATTGTTTTCTCTCTTAACCCCTGATATCCGACTACACTCCTTTAATGTCATCTGTAAAACCTCTTGGCTGTAATGTCTGCAAACTTTTACGTCATGCAATTTTTTTATTTATCAACGAGCAAAGTAAGAGCTTTTTTGACATGTGTTGCACATGTCTGGGAAGGAACTGAGTGCAAATGAAAGTATTTTCTACTGCTGAATTTGGAATAGGCCTACCATTTGAGGAGAAGACACATTTGGATCCGCAAGTGTGTATTCATCCTGCATATGTGAAGAAATGTGAAATTTACTGCTCAACAAAATGATCAGAGATTGAATGAGTTATGAAAAATCTATGGGAGATTTTTGGTAAAAAAAATTTAAACTCCTTTCACAAGTTTGTTTTTGTAAACAGATAATATAATGGTTGAGAACAACTACAACTGACTACCTCAATCATATTCATGACTTTTAATGGCTCCCATCAAAAGTCAGGAAAAATCGGTTCCCTATACTGACAAATTTCAAATGATGGAATAGTTGTTCAAATTATCATGTTTGTTTGGCTTCAATCTAAAAATACTGGGATTGACCTTTCAACAAATGTAGCATGTGGTGAATTCATACTTTAACATGGGTCTATGATGTCAGGGAATATTCGGTATAAATATACATGATGATGTTTTATTTGCATGTGGTATTTATTATCCTCATACTCATACATATTTATATTGACTTTGTAAAGCCAAAAATGCTGCTATTGTTCTTGAATTAACTGATGCATCTTGAAACCTACACACATTAGCATCACATCATTGGCTGTCTCTGTGGCAATTAAGCTACTTCAACTTTTTTGCATTGTGTAAATTTTATCCTGCACGCCAAATCAAGAAAAACAAATCACCCTGCACCTGCGTCTTGTCATTAAGGAACCACGATTATACCATTTATTGGATTTCAGTGCCACTGGAGGATGGCTAGAAAACCACAACACTGGCATTAAGCAGAACTCGATCCAGCTGTCTTGACGCTCTTTAGCAGGTTTTAATTGGTGGGGAACAGGAGAGAGGAGCGCAGCAAAAACATCATTACAGGCTTAAACTACCACAACAGGGTATTGCTGAGATTTAATTACACTCGGCTATTGTTTAATTTGCCTCTCAATGCTTCAATTAAGCAAAAAAGGGAATGTGAGGGTTCAGGTTTCAGGCTCATCTGGGCAGGAGAGGAGAGAGTTTCCCCAGTGAAGTTCATATAACATCACACAGCGGAGATCAAATGGATTTGTCATCGTTTGACTAATGACAGGAAAGAGAAATAAACCCTATTAGAAAATCATCAAGAATCCCTCTGTCTCTGCTGATAGTCTTTCTGTGTGTTGTGTTTCTGCTGTAGAGAGGCCTCGGAGCCGATGATGATGTATTTACTGTTATATTGAATGGTGCAGATGATGTGATCTGAGGTTGATGGGCGCCAAAAATAGCAAAATCTCTCCCTCTCTTCTGAATAAAGGAATGTACAGAAACTCCTAGAACCATTTCCCTTATTAGTTTTGTAGTTATTCAATCTCCATCCCTTTTTCTCACAAATAATATTCTTGAATCTGCATCCAAAGAAACATTTAGGCTGTAATTTCACTGAGGGAGTAATATGGAAACTTTGAACTCAGTGAGATGGAAGTCCTTTATTGTTACTATTTCTAATGATTGACAGGAAGAAAAAAGGGGTCTCTGGGCATATATCAGAAATGTGCAGGTATACGTGTTTGACTGACAGCCAAGCCGAGTTATATTTAGTAATGCTGTTGAAGAACTAAAGGTTTAAGGATCTATACTGGCTGAAAGTCAGACTGTTCAATGTGCTACAGCTAATTAGCTATCTAGTCTGCAAACATTACATTATTAAGTGACACAAATGTTAATTTTAAGGCTTAAATTGTTCGTTGTAAACATTAATTTGATCTTCCAGCAACCTCAACTTTGACAAACTGTACTTATTTTAATTGTATGCCATTGCAGTATTTCAATGTTATGGACTGTGGGACAGTTAAATTGGCTTTGAAAAGATAGCATGATGTCTAGATGGACAGACAAATACAGGAAGGTGGAGGTGGGGGATGCACCCACTTGATGATGTCATTTAAATGTTATGGCAGCCACTTCAGTTTAATCTTTTTGCACATTTTTGCTGCGTTTCTCCTGCTTCCCTGTCACTTATATCTCTTGTCATCTCATGAGCGGTTGAAATCAGGCTAAGTCCACCCAGCTTAATATAGTCTTATTGTTCCAGCCTTCACTGCTGCGTTCTGCCTGCCTGATCCTGACTCTCCAGACCTACCTGCCTGTCTAACTCTTACATGATTTTGTTTGCTCTCTCTGACCTGTTAAGAACTGTTACATTAAATGCCTTTCAAATTTCTGATGTGGACATTATGCAGCTCACAAAACTGTCTTTTCAGTATATGTCAACATCCCCCTCTTCCTGAATTTCTGTTTTATGAATCCCTTCTAATCTACCAGCAGACATCTTTATGGATGGGGCTATACTCATAAGTGGCTGTGATTCCATTGGATTAAAATTCACTTATCTGTCTCCTTGACACATCCAGCCAGTCTGACAATACGTTTTCTCCTAGTAATGATTTGGAGGCTGATGAGAAAATAATTTTTCTGTGGATATTGTTTCTTCTTACGATCTCTCCACATGCTCTACCTTGCTTCTGGATATACCCAGAGGATTAGTGGATATACAGTGGATTTCATATGTTCATTTTATGATTTTTCATAATTTTCATTTTAAATCCCTCAATAACAGCCAATGTAATGACTTTCAGATGGTGTCCTGTTCTTCTTCATGTGGCAGCAGATCTCTGCTCTCTCAATGTAAAACATCCCCTGTAAAGCAGGATGGATTGCCTCCATTCACATTTCCATTCTCATTTGAATGAGGTCTTTGAACGTAATTGCTCAGTCTTTACTTGTTGGTCATCCTCCATTGTCACATGCAGATGGATAGTGTGATGTTCTCTTAATGTCCTGTGGTCACAAAACAGGCTTGATCAATGCCTGCTTCACATAACTGATTGCTACATAACACTTGCCATGCATATTAGAAATTATGGGTTCTTTGTGCTTAGAAAACAACCATTCAGGAACCTTTTGTTTCTTTTTTTAGAAAAGAAAAGTTTTGAGAGAATTTTTGATGGTGAGCAATTTTTAAAAACTTGATCACTTATTTGTTCTTCCCTAAAATATTCATAGTCAGGGCTGAGGCATGTCTTTGTCTTACTGCTGTGGGCATATGTCTTGCTGAATCAATACACTCTGGTCATAACTTATCAACAATCAATATTTCAGGGCTTTATAACAGAGCTTTTGGTAACCTTTATTTTACCCTGGGTAGGATCACTCTTTTTCAGCAGTGCTCTGAACTACAGTATATTCAGTCATACACATTCACATCTCACTCAGCCTTAAACCACAGAGAAGCGCCACAGTTTAAAGGCAACTCAATGAGACTTTACTGACTGGATAAAACAAAATCATACTGAGTTAGATGACTATTCTGGGAGACTTTTTTTACTTCATTTTACTTTATTCCTGCCTGTCCCTGTTGAGCCTGAATAGAGAAAATGGGTAACTTTTAGTCCAAATAAACTGAAAGCTCCACTTGTTAAAGGAATAAATCAACATTTTGGGATTTATGCTTATTTGATTTCTTCCTGAAAGTGACAATTTGGGCTTTTAGTCGGAGTTATACCTGCTGGAACTGTTTCTTGGCAAACAACAGCCAGGAGTAGTGACTGTGCACAGTCGATTTGTCACAGTGAAGTTGCCATGTTAACAGCGTGCCTGTACAATGACCAAACACATAAATGATAGATACAAATTAAACACCATACAAAATGTTGATTGGTGAGCTTTACACTTTGAACAGAACCAGGCTAGTTGTTTGCCCTGCTTCCAGTCTTTATGCTACGCTAAACTAATCCTGACACCAGCTCTGTACTTACCACACAGAGATTGATATTGACCTTCTCATCTCACTCTAAGAAAGAAATAAAGTAGACATATATCCTAAAAACTACTCCTTCAAAAAAATTGGCTGTTTAAAACAACTTTGACAACAGATGAAAAGTAGCATTGTAGGCTAGCTCTGGCTTATTCACAGATTTTGCCTTTTCTTTTCAATCAATCAGATAAACTTAAAATAAATGTTCAATCTTGCCAACAGTCAGAAGAGAATGTCTATGTTTGACAGATTTGGAGATGTTTGAGGGTGTACCTTTGCACTTTTGAAAAGAAGCTAAGTTAGCCGTTTCTCCGTGCTTGCAGTCTTTCTGCTAGGCTAGGCTAATACTTCACAGACATACCTTTGTACCTGATGCACATAGGTGAAATTCATATCAATGTTCTCCGCTGAATCTGACTAAAATGGCAAAAAAGCCTATTTTTCAAGTTTTTTGGCTGTTACAGAGTAGTATACTGCAAATGTGTAGTTTGTTTGTTTTTCTTCCATTTGCAAACTCAACACACTCTTTGTTTTGCCAATAATGCATATAACATTTCACGTGCCTTCGTACTTCCTCTCTTCTCTGCAGCTTTCTTCCTCAGTTGAGTAGACTACAGTCAAAAACTACAGACATGGCCATTATGGTTGATGTGTTGTCGCTCCTGTCTTGTCCCATCCAGAGGACAAAGACACCTGGAGATGGATGACCTCTGTGTGTCCGTGACGAGGGAGAGTCTACAAGTCAGTCCTCATCACTGGGCAACAAAGACTCTGAGATGAGGGTGCTCTAAAAGAAAGCTACAAAGCTAAAAGATGTTTTAAAATGTTGTGTTTGCAGCTGAAATCAGATGGTTTGCATGTGGTTTGACAATGAAAATGTGTGCTATTGGAGTGGAAAAAACTTTGAATAACAATCAAGACCATTAAACAGACACATAGCCTACAGTGAAGTGAGAAATGTACTGCTTATAGATACAGTTATGCAGTAAGAGAAAACTATTAATATTGGAGGTAGACGACACTGAAAGGGTAATATGTACTTTTAATGAAACCGGACATATTTGCATACTGTAACTAAGCACATGCAGTAAATAGCAGGTTTGAAAGATGACATGATGTAAATTGTTATATCCAGCCCATAGGTTTATTGACAGTGTAATGATGCCTCAGTCAATTTAAAACCAGCCACATGGAATTGACTTGTTGTTGAATAAAGGATACTTTAAACTCTGGCTACTCTTTTTTAACAGAACTCTGTCATTAGCTAAATATGTCAGTTCTTAGGATTTTTCTTCAATGACACATTTTACACAAGTTGGTGCAAGTATTTTGAATGTAAGCTCCTGAAATATGTGATTTTTTCCTGGAAATGGTATAAAAATAAGACAATGAAACGGTGATAATAATTTTGACAGTGTCAGGCAGGTCAAGTTGATTTTATTTATACAAAGAAGATAAATATAAAGAAATACAGCAACATGACTTTTGGATGGATTTTTTGTTGGGGTTTTTTGGCAATTGTTGTGACCCTTGACTCCAAAGAGCACCTTTGTTGGTAAAGTGTGACTTTTTTTTTTCATTATATCACTTTTTTATTTTTTGTTTACAATGAAATGTGCACTCCAGTTTTTTCTTACTTTATTTATAATGCCAAAAATCACACATTTTTCAAGTTGCTGTTAAGTTAAAAATCAGCGCAACATAGACTACCCTCTATATATCTGTGATTTAGCTATATCTCAAATTAACATAAAATAAAATAAATAAAAGGGAAAAGGGAAAATTGGAGTAACATGTCATGACCATGTAATAGGTGTCAGAGAGTAGACAGATGTAGCATTAGTAGAATTACAAAATGGAGAAACAGAATGACAATATTAAAAAAAGCCCAGAAGACAAACAAATAATTCTGCATTTACTCTACAATCTACAGTGTAATTTAGAAGGTGGTCAGCTGTACTGTACTATATGAGATTTCTGGTAAATGGGCTACACATGCACAAACACTGAAATGATCCTGGTGTGGCGCAAACCTCCACTATATCTACCATGTGGATGAAAAGTGCTTGAAAGCTCGGCGTCACGCTTTTCGTCCACCTCCGTACTTCCTCTGCCTTCCTCTCTGTCGGCCGCTGACTGAGTTCCTGCTGCAGCAGAAAACTACAGACGAGGCCATTATGGCTGACGTGTCGTCATCCTTGTCTTGTCCCGTCCAGACAAACAAAGACAGAGGATCCTGTTGAACGGCTCTGTGATGATGAGACACTGGCGGGGTCCTGTCTGCCTCAGCAGGGCCTCAGGATGCAGCAGAGAGCAGGAGCTACATTCACTCCTATTGACAGTGGCAGTCTGTGATGGAAAGCCTGTTAATGTTCAACCACAGACAGGAACTGATGCAGTGCTTCTGCCAGGGAACGATTCACCCCCTTCACACCTCTTCATCTGTATTTATTCATCATGTTTTAGTTGAGTAAAAGTATCAACAAGTATCAATATCCTGAGGATTTTTGTACATTATATTCTGCATATATAATAGAACTTGGACAATATTCTGCATTCTGAAAATACTGCACATGTACCACATGTATTACATGCCCTATACATGAATATATAGCTGTATGAATATATATCTGTTTTATGTACTCCAAATATAAATATACACCTGTGGAAATACAATCCACATGCATGTAGACACATACTATAACATCAAGCATGCATACGTGTGTGCCTTATGTATATACATTAAACTGATACAGGTGCACTTTCAGCACATACACTGTACCCCCGCTGATGTCACAACACTCATGTACGGGACTGCTGGTAGAACTGAGAGAGTCATCCATCTCCCAGGTGACAGTCAGTACTACTCCACCATGCCTCCTCCCAGCTTGCAGCTCCACATGTCCTGTTGCCCCCTGCTGCTCTCTCTGCCCTTTCAGAGAAGAGATCTGTCCATCCATCCGTCTGTCCAACACTTCCAGAGCAAGATACCTCCACATCTACTGGACAGATTGGATATTCTTGGTTCCCTGAGGATCAGTGTTAATAATTTGGTGACCTGCTGACCTCTTATCTAGGTCCAGCCCTAGGTTAAATTTTTGACATGAAAAATGTAATGTACACAACGTTGCCATGAAATTTCTGGAGCATATTCATGCTCCCCAGAGGGTTAAAGCTTTAGGTTGCAATGGCTCTACTGATGTCAATGTTGGTCTGTCTTTGGATCCACCAGTTTTATCCAGACTGAAATATCTCAACAACTATTGAATGGATTGCCATGAAATGTTGTACAGACCTTCAAGGTCTCCAGAGGATTCATTTTAATGACTACGGTGATCCTCTGATTTTTCATCTAGAGCTAGCAGCAAGTTAAAGGTTTCAATTATCCAGAGAAAATCTTCAAAATTTACAGGATGAATTGGCACAAAATTTGGTAGACACATTCATGTTTCCCTCAGGATGAATTGTATAACATTGGAAATCTCATTAGCGGCATAATCAGGTCAAAATGTCAGTTTGTCCAATACTTTGGTTTATGACCAAATACCTGCATAAATAGTGAATCAGTATTTTTCTAACCACATGAATTACAGGTGTATTCACAGAAATAAGCTTTCTGTGTGTTTCTCAACTGATTCAAGTTTAAAACTCTTGTGTTAGGAATATATTGTAAGTTAACTCTGTAAGAGTTTATCTAATATATTATAGTGGATTACTCTGTGTGTGTGTGTGTGTGTGTGTGCGTGTGTGTGTGTGTGTGTGTGTGTGTGTGTGTTTGTGTGTCCTAACACTTACCAGTCTAGCATGTGTTCCCTGCTGTTTCTTTTGTTCTTACCCTGCAGGACTGCTATTAACTAGGCCTTACACAGTAAATCCAGCTCATGTTAGTAAAATAGTCACTTTGTCAGCCAGTTCGTTGGTCCCAAAACTTCAAAATTTGAATGTGGATGTGCCATAAAACCATAAATGCACTATGGGCAATATTTCTGCATCTGTTTTTGAGTTTTAGCTCAATTGGTAGAGCAGAGGTTTTCCATTGATTTCTTGGTCACAGTCTATAAATGTTTGTGAGAGTGAGCAAAATCTCATGCCACTATTTCTGTCAGGGGCTGTCTGATGTAGAATGTTTGCCTGGTACTCTGCCTCTCCAGAGAAAGATGCTGTCAGTGTCTCATCACACAAACACAGCATCATATCGTCCATCTTAGGCTGTCTTTGTCTCTTTGACAGGACAAGACAGGAATGACGACACGGCAGCAATAATGTCCATGTCTGTAGTTTTCTGCTGCAGCAGGAAGTCAGTCAGCGGCTGGCAGAGGGAAACACAGAGGAGGAACAGAGGTGGAGGTACCTCTGATAGGAAAATCATGGAAATAGCTCCATGTTCTTTAATATTTTCACCAGAAGCTGACCGGTTGGAAATTCACTGCCATGTTACTGAGGCCATGGCCACAGTAATGCATTTGACAGATACATAAAAGTTCACAATAGTGTTTCAAATCATTTTCCAAGAGTTAACCAGCCAAACTCAAACATGAAGACAACAGGAAAAATGTTTGAATTTATTCTCTTACTACCTGCCACAATGGCAGTAAACAGCAGTTCTTTCAATTCAAAGATATTAAAGAATAAGTCTGGTGATATTTCATATTTTTCATATTTTCAACAAAACAAAAATTAATTAATCTACTAGCAAGTATTATGTGTGTATAAAAGTCTGATATATCGTATTCCTTGTTGCCGTAGAGCTCCATTGTTGTCCAAAAAGTATTAAAAACACCTGTAAACACTCACTGAACCACCACCGCTGAAAAATAGTCCACGACAAATATAGTAATTCCTCCAGTTTGAGTAACATTTGTTAAAACTGCAGATGTTTCAGGGAAATTACTGAGCCTTTTGAAAACTAAACTGTAGGGGAAACTAAATGGGCGCTTCACCTATTTTATGTGCAGTTCAATTTACTCATCAATGGGACTAGTCAGTCTGAGAAAACACGTGTGTTTTCTGTCTCCCAAGTTTGAATACATCTTGGCTTGGGCTTGAGAACTCACTGATGTTACAGTTCTTTCAAAGAAAATTGATTTAAAAACTATTATAAACTCAACACAACAAGTAAACTCTCACTTATATAACTAATTAATATAACTATCTCAGAACTTTTCCTATTTTTCCCTGTAATTAGTACCAGATTACATAGTTCTTTCAACTAAACATCTATTAAGATCAAAACAGTGTTTCAAAGCCTATTCCGTGCTGATGGTGCATATTCATCCCTGCCAGAGAAGAAATACTGAATCCTCGTGGAAAAATACTGGGTCTGAAAATATGAGCACCAGCATAAAAAAGGGGCAAGTTTTACACTATAGAATGTAAACTGCTGTCAATACTAAAACCTCCAAATTCCCCCAAAAAATGCTGAGGACATGATCTCATGTTCTCAATGGTAGCTATACAAATCTGGAAAAACAGCAGCTAAATAGCAGCTTCATTCTAAGATTAACAGCACTTCTTCTCATTTCTCCTCCTCAAAAAACATTTAAAAAATATTGGCCAGCCCTTAATATGATGCATTCAACAGATGAGTACATTGAACAAGGAAGTGCTCTTTGTGGAGATTGGAATCCCTCCTGGGTGTGTGGGGAAGGTGTGTGGGTGTGTTGTGTGGGCTTTCCCCATACAGCAGAACTCTAAAGGCCAGCCTACACACTCAGGATCCCGCCTCTACGCTAGCCATGACATCCAGCTGGAGTCTGTCAGCAAAACAGCCAGCAAGGCAGAAACCATAGAGGAAGAGGACAACAAGAGGACCGGGGGAGAACAAAGGCTGTGTGAGAGTGAGAGTGTGAAGAAAGGAAGAGAACTGTGTGACAGAGAAAGTGTGAAGTAGATGGGGATGGAGAAAGTGTGTGTCGGTGTGACCATCCTGGTGTGCAGAATAGGCCCACTCCTACACTCACATTCCTCAGTATTATATGGAAGTCAACAGGAATGACAGTATGGACATGTACATCCTTGACAGCTGCACAGTGAGCAGGAAAAGAAGAAGTACCTGCAGCAGGAAGAGATGTGTAGGAGGTGATGGTCTTTTCCCGGGTCTGAATGCGGCGGGAAACCTCAGACACAGCAACTCATGGCGTTCTGATTGGCAGGTTTGGACCTCCTCGGGTTGAGGTGGTCTCAAACTTCATTGGGCAGAATAGAGCTTCTCAGAAAAGGAGACTAGCTCCCATTTATATGCAGAAAATGAATTAAAAGCAAACTCCTACACACTGACATTTGTTTGAGGTTTATTTCACAGGAACAACCACACACCACCAGTGGCGGAAATTCAAGCACTGTATTCAAGTAAAATTCTGATGTACTGTATTTCCATTTAATGCTACTTTATTATCTTTTCAGGTCTTTCCACTAAATTTTATTTATCAGCTGTAGTAACTAGTTCATTTTCAGATTCAGATTTTTACATGCAAAGCATATGATCAATTTATAAAATATGATGCATTTTTGTAGATTAAACTAGCCAACTTTAAGTACTGCATACTTCACTCATAATTTAGTATTTTTATATACGTCTTATTGCACCTTTCACTTGATCATCAGTGCATACTGCATACCATAGTATTTATAGCCAAAGCCAGTTTGCAACACCCTTCTGAGCTGGAATAATATGGAATAATATGCAGATTCACACAGCTCAAGAAAAACAAAACAACAACAACAAAAAAAAATAATTTCCAGGAAATGTTGTCAATAATTTCCTAAATGTAGCTGCAATGTAACCGTTCATTCTTAGGGCATTTCTTTGAAAGGGTTATGTAATTTGGTAGTATATTGGAAACTGAAAGTTAGTTTGATAAATAAGACTACACACTGAAAAATAAGGTTTCCTGTCAGTTGTTAAGAACCAAATTTATCAGGATGTTTTGCAAATCAACAGTATGAATCCAAATGTTATTCAGGAACTTACCAACTAAACCAAGTTAACACTTTTTACATTTTTCTTATAATTTGTACCAAATTGCACCAACCTCCTTTCCGGAAAATGTCCTAAAACATAACCGTCATATACCCGCATATTATTCAGAAAAATTCAAGGAAATTTGTATAAAATTAGTTAATCTATAAAATAAAGCACTAGCCAAACCAGTGCTCCTATGTTGGAATACTGCTGCCTGTCCCTATGTGTCACTTTGTGGTAATTTAATAAAACAGAACTGGATTTGGGAATTTGGCCCATGTGTGAACAAAATAAACAAAAATAATGAAGGCCTTACTGATCAGAGGTCATCAGAGGTCATCAGCCAAGAATGAGACAGCTAGAGACATCACATACAGTAATATGTAGAATCCTGGGTATGACAAACAGTCTTTCATTGTCTGACAGATCCAGCTTACCACATGAATATGTAAACATGTGCATCTATGAAAAACACATCACACCAAAATCTTTATATTAGATAGCACAAACCATGGAACTCTACAGGTAAACACTTATGTAATCTTTTTTGATCACATAGTGAAGTACAGCACGTGGATAGCACAAGCAGAGTGCTTCACACAGCCACAGTTTGTCTAGTGGCGCCCCCTGATGGTCAGACCTCACTGATCAATGTCAAAAGATTAAAAATACAATATTACAGACATACTAACACAAATTTTTTAATCCTTACACAATAGCAAAGCTGACATAAACTTAAATCAGATCATCAGTGATGAAAACAGGACAGACTAGTGTGCTGATGGATTATTATGTGTTTAAAGGAATAGTACACTGCAAATGAAAAGTCACTAATTGTTACTCAGCCTATAGCTGTTGGTGAGTGGAAACTTTATGTTAGCTGTTCAGGAACCAACAAAAAGTATTAATTGAACACAAATGTGCTGATTACAGTGCATTTTCGATAAATTCATTGAGGTTTGGAGAATTTACTGAGACACAAAATTCTTCAACTTAACCTGAAAATCCCCTCCTTTGGTATTTCACAGTCTTCTCTTACAATTGAAACTAATGAGGGTATATTTTTACCACAGAACTCCCAAGTAAACAGAAAATGTCCACTGAATTTCTATAATTAACTTGTGCATTCTAAAGTTTTTTGTTGACAAATGAACTAGTTCAGTCGAGGTTGAGTTTTCACTGACGTGTGGATAATTAGATAACCACTGAATATCAATATCAGGAGGAATAATTTCATAGATGACGTGTGGGACTTTTTTAGTCTTCATTTAGAACCCAGACACATATAATTGAGGTCACACTCATGTCTACAAACACAAATTCTAATCAGTCACTTATTATCCGCCACTACACAGTAGACATAGGTGATAACTCCTGGCTTCAGTATAGTCAGTACAGTCCATAGCTCATGATGTTGAGCTGCTACATCTCTCCATGCTCTCTTTTCACTGCTCTTCTCTGCTTTCATTGGTGTTCCTGTGCTGAGAGGCCACTACAGCCCTGTGACAATGACGCCACTGTGTTATTAAGCTTTGTGTTGTACTACATTCATCTGTCCCCCCCTTCATCTCCCTCTTCATCTGACCCTGTTCCCTCTCACACACAGCCTTCTGCCTCTCTGTCAGCTTCTTGCTATAGATCCCCTCTTTCTTCCCCTCAGCCACCCCCCCCCCCCCCCTCCCCCCTCTGCTCTGTCACTCTCTCTGTCTCTCTCCAGTTCTATCTTTTATTCAATGAGCCATGACTCAATTCACATTTGTCTGTTGTTTGCATGACGCCTACAGAGTTCCTCTCAGAAGCTGGTGAAGGCAGAGCAGCTGGAAACACTGCTATATATGAATCTACTTGTACTTAACCTCATGTACACGAGCTGTAAATGTGAATTTCCAAATATTTAAATTAGAATGATAGATAGCACTAAAACAAAATACATGATTACAGTTTTACTTTTGGTGTGATAACATTTTAAACACATACATTACAAAATTCAAAAAGATTCATAAATATGTGTCTTATATTAAAAATAGGGTTTTTACAAATATCTGCCAAGTTAACAAATTAATAAATTTTTGTTAAGTTTTTGCACTTCAGTCAGCCACCTCACACTGAATAGATTATTATGTTAATCTCTGTACAGCAGAGAAGTGGAAATGACAATAGTAATTTCCCCCCCAAGTGAACGTAAACTCCAGCCTGCAGGTGGATGCTGGGTAGTGGTTAGTTTTTCTGTATGGACAGCAGAAGAAGCAGAAAAGAAAGTGTAAGTGAAAAAGTGAGTGAAAGGTGTTCGGTTTGGCAGCAAAAGATGATAGCTTAAATCTGCAGAGAAGAATAAGCTGAAGAATTTAGTGAAAGTGAAAGGATATCCAGAAGCATGTCTTATGTCAAAAAGAACTATCTATTCAAAAAAAGGAAATGCAAATGAACTGTTTTGAATAGGGTCTCTAATATCCACCATTGTTTACTTACAAAAGAGGCACAGATTTAATGGACTGTCTGGTAAAAGCAGATGTATCTAGAAAGAATAACTCTTTTATTAAAGGAAGTTTTCCATGTAGAGTACATCCTGCACGTCAGACAAAAACATGGTAAATTCATGGATTATCACAATGAATAACAATACTAAATCAGGTTGTTGATAACATGTAATACAGTAATGTAATATCTTTTCATTTGATCACGTAAAAAATATTACATCTGCACTGAAGTTGCATTGGAGGTAAAAAATAAAATTGAAGATATTTGCATTGGTCAGTGAGGTGGTGTCGGAGGTGGTGATGTTGAAAAATCTCTGTTGAAAAGAGAAGAAGAGACATTAAAACATTAAAAGTAATGGCCTGCATGAGGAATACAGTGGTCTGTCACTGTTAGATGAACGGCTCCTCACCTGATGTCCACAGTGTAGACTTACTGTTTTACAGGTACAAAATGAGTCAGTGAAAGCATTTTGTCACCTGTGTGTGTTTGTAGTTTTAAAACTTTTAAACTTTGAAACATAAACCATAAACCCATTCTTTTTCAGTATTTCAAGTCCTTGTGGATCCATTACATCTTCTTTGTCAAATTGTAGACGAGCTTTAAGGTGTTACTAAATGAAATTTTTACCAATGCAAATAATAATGCATTACAGAGAACATTTGAACTTATTTGTGCTGCTAGACAGAAATAAGCTTTCAAAAAAATAAAGAAAATATTTGGAAGCCATCACATGTGTATCAAACTGTACATAAGTGCAGTTTTTGAGCAAATGAACGACTTCAGTCTCTGGTTACAGCTAGCAGAGGAGGCTTACATTTAAAAGTAGCTGATATTGTTTAACATCTATTCCTGTAATTTAGCTGCAAACAACAGTTAAGCAAGAAAAATGTTATTTATAATGATTTATCTCTTTATGGGAGTGGATGCGAGCAGGAACAACAGGAAAACAGTCAATGGTATGAACTGAGCTCCATCTAGTGGAATCATATAAACATCATCTAGCCTGTTACCCATTATCTGCAGTGAGACACATGAAAATTCCCCTGCCAGTGCTACAGTCCGTTATTACTGTTATTGTTCCATATCAGGCCTTTATCATTAATAATAACACATTTAATTTGTACTGCACTTTTCATTTGCAGTGAATCTCAAAGTGCTACAGTCTTAAAAACATAACATTAAGAAAATAACAAGAGTTAAGATGAAAAGCCTTCCTGGTGCGGAGCCTAGTGCTGAGGGCACAGAGGAGCAAGCTGCCGGTAGATCTGAGGGTGCAAGTGGAAGTTTGTGGTATGATTAGTTCCTGTTGGTGGGGAGGCACATGTCTACTGATGGATTTGTATGTGAGTAGCTGTTATGTATGGATACTGACAGTAGCTATTAAAAATGAGACACACTACTATGATTAAATGATTTTAATTTGAAGCATCATCCACCTTTGGGTTCCCAGCCAGTATGGACTTAAGACATCAAAAACAAAAATTAAAGTGACTTAAAAATGAAAAATAAAAATTATTTATCTACAGCAAATTAAAAAATTTAAACAACTTTTACATATATGGCCCACACTCACATAACTTACCCACATGTACAAGTACATATAACAGGTTTGTATGTTAGAGGATTCACTGTGTCGTCCTTATTGGAGGAAGCCTTAAGATGCATTTTCCAACACTGCACCCATTAACAGACAAGAGATTATTATTCAAAGCTCTGTATGCAAAGAAATGCATGATGTCACACTTCAATGTACCCACCGAAAATGATAAAAATTAACCTAAATAAACCAAAATAAACCAAAATGTGATTCATTTGTCCAGTGAGTGTAAATGACACTGCCTGTCTTACATACTGTATAATACTCACGTCACTTCTTTCAGCATAATATACAACACTGTTTCCAAAAGTATATCAGGACATAAAGATCCATCATGGTACATCTTGTGCATAACAAGTAATCATTTTGAATGGTTTCTTCTCAAGATAACTTAACCTTCTCATTATTTAACAATAAAGATGATACCTTTCATTTGTGCAATTATCATGACATAATTATCTCAGGATAAACATCTGTCACATGAATATGACACCACAAAAACATGATTGTAGATAATTAATCCATCACAAGAAATCCGTCTGCTTTCTTTAGATAATTAAGTTACCACTACAGAATTTTGCCAGACTGAATATGGGAATGATAAGGAGGTTGTGGTATGAATTATAAAATTATGGAAACAACTGGATTAATAACTACATAAGAGTTCATTTACAATTTACAAAAGAAATCTGCCTGTATATGATATTCACATATATTATTCAGGCAAAATATATTAAAGAAATTTAAAAAAAAAAAAAAAAACACTCACAAGTAGTTAAAATCACCCAGAAAAGAAACCTCAATAAATAAATAAAACACATTAATCATGTAATCAATTAGGGGGAACTGCAATGGTTTCGTGTTGCACTTCCATAAAGCTGTAGGACTTATTAAAGACAGCTTCAAAAAGAAAAAAATAATGGTCCAAATCAAAGCAGCAGATGCAAAGATATTATGATTTTTAGTCTGTAGTGTGGGTCAAACTCAAAAATGCTGGAACCTGGATGGAACAGCATCTTGTTAGGCCATTCAAAAAGACCATCCATCAATATCCACATCTCCTGTTAGTAACTCAGGCTCTCCAAGCCAAGCTGATATAACCCTGATGACATTATTAGGGCTTCTTTTCTCAGACATGACAATCACAATATCACAATACAGGTGATTCTGCAATACAGATACATCAAGATTAATGAGGATAATATATACATCTAGAACAAAGGAATCAACCACAATCACTGCATTATGATGAAGTGCTTTCAGATTCAGTAACATTAATATTCATAGACAATGAGATCAAACAATGTGCAACACAATTCAGTTCTAGCCTTTTGCACATGTATACATGTGTAACCTTACAAATGCATAAAAACTGTGTAAAACAGCCATAAACTGGCAAAAGGCTTAACCGGCGGAAAGCACAGAAGAGTTTAAGTGTTTGCAGTGAAGAAAGGACACATAGAAGCTCTCGGCCACGTTTCCCATCAGCATCTTGAGGCTATGATGATTGTAGGCCCATTGTACGTCTATGGGCTAAGATCGTCTTAGCCTTATGATATTTTAGGAAACAGGACCCAGATCTTTTCAAGCAGTGCAAATTCAAGAACAGTACAAATGGCACATAACTTTAAAAAGCAGAAAATAATGAAAAATTCATCACCCAACGGTAGACCAATACCAAATACACAACATGATACCCTTATCTATTGTGAAGAAATCAAGATTTCTTAAACAGCATATTACTGTATTGAAAACAGAAGTGATTTTGTTTCAAAAAGTGATAACCTATCTAGCCTGCATACACATAAGAATATTTTCTTAAAGCTATAGCGTTGGACTTTTACATATAAATGAATGTCCGTTACATTCAAGGCCTTGCCAAACGAGTTCACACAATGTTGATTAAACCAATCATCGCCTGGTAAACCTCTCTGTATTTCACAGTATATGAAGTTTTAAATCTGGTGTCAGGTTTGATATTCCCGCACTGGCTGGATGAATGCATTCTGCACATGCTCTATGGGCAGAGCATGCACACTAGAGACTTCCGCTGGCCAAGCCAACTAACTTCCGGTTAGCTCTCTGCTAACTTGAATAGGGATAAAATTCAAGTAAAACTGAATCGTGCGGCTCTTCCAGACTTTCCAAATGTTATCAGACCGAATGGATCAAATTATGATAGTGAAACGAGCCATTTTGCAGAAGTTGTGTGACGCCAAAAACAATTTATCTGCTGTTTTACAGCCACAACAGTAGCAATGGAATAGGCATTAGTATATGTTGGCAATGTTTTTGTAATTATTCTCACTGCCAGAGGGGGGAGACAAAAGTTTTGCACTGCAGGTTTAAAGGAATAGCTCCATATTTGTGAAATTTTGCTAATTTGCTTTCTGTCAGAGAGTGACATGTTTATAGATATCAATCTCATATCTGTGTGTTCAGTAAAGAGCTGGAGTCAGGACGTGGTTAGCCTAGCTTAGCATTAAGACTGGAAGCAGGGGGAAGCAATGGATACCCTGAAAGGTTCTCCATAGTTCAGTTCTGAGGCTGAGCTCTGACAGTAGCATACAGCATGGATGTCTTATGAGATATTATGTGTGAGACTAGTAATATTGTCTGGCTTTACAATGTTTCTTTAGCTAATGTTAGTACATAAGGAGCTGCAAAGAGTAGCCACATTAGCCAAAGCTACAGCTACAGCCATAGATGGACAGGGGAAACAGCTAGCCTGGCTCTGTCTTAAGTTCAAACACCTCTAAAGCTCACTAATTAACACACTGTTTATTGTTTTTATATCTGTACAAACAGTGTAGCCGGATATGCAGCACACAACTATCGGGTGTATGGAAACACTGTTGTTTGCCAAGAGATAGCTCTAGCACATAACTCCCCCTAGAACCACTAAATGCCCCCAAAAAAACAACACATACAACACGTTCATTAGTGAGCTTTAGACGTGTTGGTATTGTAGGTGTTTTTTGAACATTTTTGGACAGAGCCAGGCCAGATGTTTGCCCCTGGTTCCAGTCTTTATGCTAAGCTAGGCTGGGCTTGGCTCTGAACTGAACATGAAATCCATCTCAGCATTTCCTTAAGGATTTAGAGAGGTCCGGGGGCGTGCTCCCCCAGAACATTTTGTACATTTTAAAGTTAAATGCATCAATCTAGTGCACTTTGAGAGCAAAATTAAGAGACCAGATCTATGAGGAACTTTGTGCTCTTCTTAACAATTTTGTGCTCTCTTAATGTTTTTGTGGTCACTATTGATTTCTACTGAAAACAGCTGTAATGATTAGTCAATTGACAGAAAATCAATCGGCAACTAATTTGATAAACCAATTTTTTAAGGAAAAATATCAGCTTCTCATATATTTGGATTCGGACAGAATATGACATTTGAAGACATCACATTAATTATAACCAACTATATTTTCTGAGCTTGTGTTATGTTTATTACTTGTTTCTGCTTGTTTCACAGGAGGACAAAACATCAGTTAATGCAGGTTTAATGTTTTGTGCCACTGTGCTCAGAGAGATCAGTTGAGCTAAGATTAAAAAAGGACTGTTTAACTGCATTTACTGAGACTTTCAGGGTGTCGCTGAACCTGCTGTCAGCTCAGAGGTGGTGAAGCCTGTCAGTCACTCCCAATACTCGGGCAGTGGCTGGCATGAGTGAATGAAGAACCAACCAACCACACTGGGTGGCAGCAGAGGAGGCTGCACTGTCGTCTGGTTCAAAATAAGTCCAGCTGCCTTCGCTGCACTCAACACCGGAGCACAGAAACAGAAATGAGCCATTTCTTTCCAATACAGCTGGTTTTGCTCTTAGACAATCTTAAGATAAGACTTTAACATTAATAGTCAGTCATGCTGTTGTCATGCTTTGCACACCGATGCCTGAAACTAGACAATATTGAACTGTTTTACAGTTTTTTTCCCCCAGATTAAATGAAATACACTTGTAGCGCCAGCACTGAGATAAATGTATTGCTCTATCTCTCAGTAATTCCTCTCCTTATCTGCGAAATATTACATACTGAAATTGCAGCTTTGTGTTAACTTGGAGTCGTGATGGTTAGCTTAGCATGTCTATAGGTAGTAGCGGTTGCTAGTAGCTAAAGCTGCCCGTATTTAACCTGAATGCAGCTGCAGCAGGGCTCCAGTGTTGGCAGCTGAGTGCAGCTGAATCATTTCACATGAACAACTCACGAGCACCAAGAGCTTCAACATCACTGAAGCAACGGTGCAAAACATGAGCCACCACAGTCTAGGTCATTGATGAGAAACACTGCATCTTCCCATCTCACTCTCTGACTGAAAGTGAATAAGCATATTTCCCCAAATTTTGAACTATTCCTTTAAAACAAATGATTGGAATGACTAAAGCCCATTTTTACATTTGCTCTACAATAAAATACTTTACAACAGTCCTGTCTTGTAATAGCAATCTTTTTATGCTGAATTCTATTTTACTATTGAATGCTGAATATTATTAACTTTTTCAGTGAACACATCTAGTCTGAAGATATCTTAGCTGTCTAATGACACAATGGTTAGCCTTTACTATACTGGCTGAATTGCAATGTGATTTTTTTCTGGATATTAAGATTGCAAATGACAGAATAATATCTGTGGACATTTTTGGTCCATTTCTAAATAATTGGTAATGCTTATGATTGGCGCAGTAGGCTTCTGATCAATCATGCCATTTCAGTTCCAGCCAAGTGTGGCTCTACAGGAAATTCCCACCCAGACTGAAGGGGGTGAATTTCTGGGCCTGCTGGGCTCCAATCTCAGCCACATACAGGGCCCCTGTCTTCAGGTCCAGGTCTACCAGGTGGGGCTTGACTTCTTCAGACAGCTGAATCACACTGACCACTCTGCACTGGCCAATCAAACCCACTGGTGGTGCATCCAGCAGCGAAATTTGATTGGTGTTGAGCTGGACAACAACAAAGTACTTCCTGTCCGGGGTCAGGCGGACAGAGTAAGGCGCGTCCTCAGTGAAGCAGCTTCCCCATGTGCCCAGCCACTCCCCAGTGATGGAGTTAAAGACCTGGATCCTCTTATTCCCCCTGTCAGCCACCCACACCCTCTGGACGTTATCCACAGTCACGCTGTGGGGGATGTAGAACTGAGCCAGGCCTTGTCCTTTCTCTCCGTGCATCCACAACACCTCCTGATCTTTTGACAGTTTGATGAGGCGGTTGTTCATCCCACCATCACCATCCACGATGTACATTTCCCCAGAGTCATGAACGAAGATCTCAGCTGGCTGGTCAAATTCCAGAGGGGACAACCCAGTGCCAGGCTTCCCTGGTGTACCAAGTACCTAACAAATACAAGCAAATATTTAACAACAAACAACAGATTGTATTTCATTTGCCTTTTCTAATTCTACATATCACACTTGATACTTCAATGGACATCAAATCCTCAGTAAAGCTATCACCTCCAGAAGCTTCCCAGATGGTGAGTACTGTTTGATGCAGTGACCGTACGGGCCGTTCCCCACATCCGTGATCCAGACTGTAGGGTTTGATGAGGCAGCATCTGCTAAAAATATCCCATGGGGCATCTCCAAGGTGGTTGTGTTCCAGGCCATGAGGAAATCTCCATCTGTGGTGAACACCAGCACCTTAGGCACATTGTCACCTAGAGTAGAAGCAAAGCAAAGGAAAACACTGAGTGAAAAATTAACATCAAGCAACACATTTTATCTTGATGTGATTTTCACTTGTTCACAGTAAACTATGGTCAGTTTTTATAGATCCCTAAGGTTGTTGCAATGATGAATGATAAGAGAACAGGAAGAAAACAAATAAAGAGAAATTTGAAATTTTAATGCTTAAACAACCCCAGTGTGTGCCAAAGCATATTTGGTACTACTTTCTAATAAGGCACCCTTTATCAAGAGTCAAGCTGATAAACCTAATGGTTTAATTAATGGCTAATAAATAATTTACAAATGCCTTATATATCAGCCATAAGCCATTAATAAGAACAAGTTTGAGTTACCATACTAACAAGTCCTGTGTGTATCCAAAGTTCTTTCTCTGTGCTGTAAAGCCACTGTTGTCCAAAAACTATACAAAATATGTCAGTGAGTCACACTGTTGCACTGGGTGACATGTTCCTTCATTACCATGAACACACACACTGCAGTTTATTTTGACTCAATCCCACACACACCGTCCTGCTGCCAGAAATACTAAGTACAGCACTAAATGTGGACTCATTTGCTACTAAAAGTAGTCCCCAACAAATTCATTATTTACTCCTGTTTAAGAAATGTTTGTTAAAGACAACAGTGACTGGCTGTTTTAAAAAAGGAACTAGTTTGTTTCATCTTGAGTAGGAACCAATGGGCTTGGGGCTGAGTCACAGACGGAAAGTCAGACACTATTGACAGAAGGACAAACACATTGTTGGTTGTGGTCTTCACATTGGATTAATTTACACTAAGAAAAATCTAGAATAACAGCAGCTTTATCCTATGGAGTCTCTATCTCTCTAATAAACAATCAAAGTTACAAATTGTCATTAATAAAAAAAAGTCATTAATTAAGGGTCATGGGTTCCTTTCTTAAAAGTCAGATAGTAAGTCATATGAAATTATAAAAAGTTAATAAGTCATTAATAAAGGTTTTTTACAACAATCTATCAAGTCTGCTACAACGCTAATAAATGATGTAAGCACAGAGGCTCTGTTGTCATTTTCCTGAAGTCCAGTGGTCAAACAGTCTATTGGAGCGATCTGCTGATAAACTAAAAAAATAAAAAGACAAAACAAGGGTCTATCCCAATACGCACACTCGTGTTATATGCAAATCTTTACATGCCTTCTTATATAACATGTTTGCAGTGAATGACAATAGTGCCCAAGTGTCCATAAAGCCTGCAGGCATAGGGAAGTTCACTAGTTCACACTGGGGCACACCTAGTTAATGAGGCAATCCTGTGAACCATGCAAATACTCTCCTATAAATACATGGAACTACATTTCCATATAAAGATAACAGATACATAGGACAGTACAGTTAAAATCAGATGATCAAACCCCAGGTCATGCTGGAGGAGGATAAACATCATCTAAAGAGTTATTTCACAACCTGGCAAGGAAATTTATTAGAAGGTATTTTTTTCCAATGACAACACATGTGAGCTTGCTTTGCCACAGTGAAATTCAAAATCTACTGGTGTCTCTGCTTAGTGGTCAGGAGAACCTACACATCTGCAAATCACAGTACAAATGAGTAAATGAAAGGGTGAATAATTAATCATTTCATATTGTGTAGTGATATGAGAGGTTAAATAACACATTAGCTATCTGTGACACACAACACAACTCTGGATACACATTCACAAATCTTAGGAGACGTTTACAGATATCTTTTACAAATATCAGTATGCATTTGCACAACCACATACACATTCACATACCTCAGTGAACATTTACATTTACACAAGTCTTGCAAGTGTTATATTCTCACAGGAATATAATTCAATATATTTCATTTATATGTTAAAATATATTTTTATATAATTTTATTTTCCACACAAGACATGCTATTACCAATATAACCAAGCAAAAAAACAAGCATTACATTTTATTTGTTTATTACATTAACAAAATAATGCAAAAAATGATGCTAGAATTAAATGAGTTCAGATGGATAATGTATGTATTTACCTCTCTGTGCCACATACACCACACCAGCATACTGGTTGACAGCCACTCCAAACACCTGCCCAGTGAAGAGTTCCGGGTATTTGGGCCAGGTCAGGTCCAGCTTGTACAGCGGTCTGCCCAGCAGCTGGTAGTCCCGTCTGAGGCTGGAGCCGCCAGCCTGCTGGCTGCTGATGCTGCCGTACAGCACCATCATGAGCAGGACTAACGAGGCCATGCTGGACAATATTAAACACGTATGACCTCTCTTTTTCATCAACATGAGTGGTATCGCTGCTTAGCTTGTGCTTGCTTAGATCAATATCCTGCTTGGCTGATGTTCGCTAAATATGCAGAAATGTTTGTAAGAGCGCTGCAGAGGAAGCCACACAGTCCCGCAAACAGACGCAGCCTTAATGTGATAACAGCTGAGAGGTAATTAAGTTAAAATCCGGTTATTTAAGTAGAATTTGAAACCAACTGACAACGTCAATGTAGAATTCACTTCCTCTCAAAACCCAAACGAAAACAAACCATCGTGGCAAGTTAGACTGATTAACACACAGCATTTCCGTTCAACACATCGCAATAAAAGCATTCCTAAAACAGGACCACGTGTCTAGTCGAGCGACAACAGTTCAGACCCAACGTGTGAATAAAGAAATATAAGTGTGGTCGGGCAAACCTGATGCCAGTGTGTTCGTATTTTTCATCGACAACGAGATGCTGAAGTCAGTTTCGGATTTCGAAAAAAAGGCAATTTCACTGCTTTTTTACATCCAGATCAAAACCCAATATACTTAGATTTGTCAAATCTGGACTAGATTAACAAGGAGACTGCAGAGACTCATTAAAACACAGTTTCACATGTGTGGAACCTTTATTCTATTTGTGAAAACTGAAAATAAATTGGTCTAATATGGTCTGGATGGAGAAATATCAGTGAAATCGCCCTTTTTCATTTTTCATGAATAGAATAAAGGTTTCACCAATCTGAAAGTGGGTTTAAACAGGCTTTTGCTATTATGTCAAACACCTTTTCCCTTAACCTTGAATCAGAAGCTAACTTCAGCGTCGTGCAGACGTTTTAGTGTTTGTCGCTATAATTTTAGAGATTTTACTTTTAAGGCAAGCTTTTTCTATTTCCGGCAGCCTGACACAGCAAAACACCTGACCAAAACGTCTGTAGAACGGCTGTTACGTCATGACGTGTTAACGCAGCCTTGGCTGTGGAGGCGACTGTGCTTCCCTGACAGTAATTTTCTTATAATTATTTTTTCGACATTCTTATCGCAGTGCGAATGACAGTCCGTGAGGGACAGAGACGCCTTTCATGTAGTGTAAACCATCGAAGAATCGACTCCATGGAGGTCGTGGACAGCCCGCTCAATCTCGTAAGTTTCGGTGTTGATGTTGCAATAACAGGCTAACGTTACTGTTGTTGTCCGGTAGCTTGGACATGCTACACGTTATACATTTTGGGGTTTTTTCCTCGACATAATGAGCATAAACACGTTTGACGTAGGAACATATTACTGTCATAGTACTGTTTTTATTATGCTGCTGTAACTTAGCTATACAATGTTAAGAGTTATTGTTAACAGCGAGGGGCGAATGTGTTCAGCTAGCTACTTGTTAACTTCTTTGCAAAGCCATTTGATAGTAACCGACTGTTAACAGGCTACAGTGTCCTCTACCTCGACAAAATGCCACCTCAGTTCTATTTAATCTCTATAATGCCTTGTCGTTGTCAATTAAGGACAATGGCAGAGATATTTTGTAATCAGCATTATAATTAAGACACTAGAGGATCAGTATTTAGGAGTATCTGTGTAACTTACAGTATTTATACATAATAAATATAGAAAGATAGTGACAAATGACGAGAAAAAGCAACATAGTGTGTCAGTAAGATTTTTTTCCACCACGAGTCTTCAGATCAGCTTGAGTGCTCCTTGTCATATAGTCTCCAAATCTCTGAACTCTACCGGAGGAATGACCAGCCTTCTTCCAAAAGATACTCCCTCGATAGCCTCAGTTTGTTCTCATGTATTGTCATAACATTCAAGTCACAGAGCTAAGCCTAAGAAAGATAAATCTCTGATGATCTTTGAAAAACTCAGAAGGTCGTCTAACAGCATGTAGATATTTCCAGAATCCTCAAAGACTCTTTGAACCATCTGGATAAAAATAATGTTCAGTTCACTGCATGATAAAAGAAATTGTAACTCATTTCACAGATTGAATCTATTCCCTAATCCAAACAACAGCTACAGCCAGAAATTATATATCAAAGACAAAGAAATGTCTTATTTATTTTTCATGTTATTTTCAAATTGAGCAAGGATACATGCCATTTCTGGGTACAGTTGTAGGGTATTGTTGAACAAAAGTGTCTTTGCATTTTGCCTTCATCAGATATGTCACAGCAGAGATGCAGACAGGAAATGGAAAGGGACAGAGAGGGGTAGGATATACAACAAAGGACCCCAGCTAGAATCAAACCGGTGACATCAACTGCCGTTCAGTAACCTCCTGGGTTTTTAAAGATGGTCAGGGATCGATGTGTCAAAAAAGGGGATGCTAAATTGCCTGTAGGTGTGAATGTGAGTATGAATGGTTGTCTGTCTGTATGTGTCAGCCCTTTTATAGACAGGCGTCCTGTCCAGGGTGAACCCTGCCTCACGACCAATGGGAGCGGGGATAGGCTCCACACCCCACGACCTTGCAAAAGGATAAGCAGGTCTAGATAATGGATAGATGGATGTTAATGCATGAAAGGCACAGCCTGGGGCTAAGTGGTGGAGAGCTCTGACAAATCTCCCATAGGTGTTCAGTTGTGTTGAGATCTGTTGACTGTGAAGGCCACAGCATATGATTTACATCATCTTCATATTCATCAGACAACGGGAGCCCTTTGAGCCGCATTTCAGAGTCATTTAGATCTTTTCCTCTCATCATCTTGATCCAAAATCAAGGTAAACAGGGTCTGCGGGGGTTTATTAGCTAATAAAGAATCCCCATGATCAGCATATTATCCTTGATATATTATTATGAAAATGCAATTAAAACAAATTCTACAAACTAGACCTGACTATTCTGACAACTTCTGACTGGTGCAAATAAGAATATTGTTCTAAAATGTATATGTATTAAATACATTTGAAGTATGGTTGAACTATTCTGATAATCAAGTAATTGTTTTGTCATTTTTCAAGCAAAAATGCTTTTCTTTGTCATATATGACTGTAAACTGCATGTCTTTGTGTTTGGACTTTAGGGTTGTTCAAAACAAGACATTTGAATACGTCTCACTGAGCTGTGGCAGATTATAGTAGACGTTTTAAACTTTGAATAATTAGCAGATGAATCGATAATGAAAATAATCATTAGTTGCAGCCCTAGTTCTATCAGTGTGGTGAAAGCAGTTCTGTCTGTGACCAAAAAGTTGTCCTTGGTTTTTGTGCTGTTGAATATATCTCCTGACCTCTGCTCCTCTTCGCCTCTCCTTCCTTTTTCCTCCACCCTCTTCCTCCTTATCTTCCTTCCTAAATTCTCTACACTACCCCCGTTTTAAACACTCTCCTCATCTCTTTCACTCCTCGCCACCTTTTTGTTTTTTGAAATTTCTCAACTCACATGTATCCGACTCTTTCCCTCCTCCCATTTCCCCTTCCATCTGTCTGTCTCTCTTCAGGCTCATCAGCAGTGCAGGAAGGCAGACCGTTTGCTAGCAGCTGGAAAGTATGAAGAGGCCATCACCTGCCACGGAAAAGCAGCAGGTAGGTTCTGTGACATTGACACTGACAGGTCAGTGAAGGTAACTGCTCTAAAACAAGTAGAACACATAGTGAACGTTTAGGGTAAATACTGGTATCAAGCTTTCTGTCTCATTCTGGATAAGCTGCTTGTCTAGATTATCATAAAGTAATCACAAGTATGTTTGCATACAGTCAGGGAGTATTTGGACAGTGATAGGGTTTTCATTGTGTTGTGTTTGAAATGAAACAGTGCTGACTCAGCTTTGGGTTATTGATAGCTGGTTGTATACAGTACGTAGTCCCTCATAGGACAGTGCAGCAGAGCAATGATACTAAACAGACAAGCAGTAAGAGTTTTGATGACTCAACAGTGGAATGCTGCTCTTGACTTGTCACATCAATCACCTGTTTGACAACTCTGACTCCTAACTTCAGCTTGTGTTGTTTATATTTTTAATGTTTGTCTTAAAATCATCTACAATTATATTTTTTTATGAGAATAATGTATTAAGTGACAATATGAAATGTAAGGGGCGTAACCCGTTGTGATGAACCTACAGAGAATTATCTGCAACTCTGTGGCTTCCTTCAGCCTTGCGGAGCTCCATGAGCTTAGAGAGTTCATTAATTAGCTAGTAAGCAAGGGTTCTCCTTTATAGACATAACAAATGATATCATAGGTATTGGGCTAAATTCATTTTTGATAGTTATAATAGTCTGTCACCAATGACTGTTTCATTTTCATGTCTTCATTTGTCCAGTTTATCTATTTACCAGCACTCTTTTGTTTCTATCTATACAATACAAGCTACAGAAAAGCATTTTTTAAAGCACTGTTGATGTCAACAGATTGATGCTGTTTAAACATCTTTAATGAATCAGCTTTCACTGTCATTTACTGGTCTAATAATCCTGCTGTTATGAATGGTTCTGGCCAGCTGTTTTGTTATGAGATGATCAGACATCAGCTATAAGGTGATTAGTAATTCTGAAAGTATGACCATAACTTTAACAACTCATTAGCAATCTTCACCCTGCGGCCACAACAGTAGCTAGCTTTGTGACTAACTCAGGAACTAATTGAGCCATATAAACTGTAAGCATGTGTTTTATAGCAGCTATCAGCGTTATACTGACAAGAGAATAAAATACAGGGCTGTTATACATTTACTGACTAGAACTGTCTTACTGAGCGTTGAACCAATAAACATAAAACCAAGTTTATCACCAGGGTTAAGTCGGCTTGTAAAATCGGCCCACTGATGTATCAGTCAGGCTCTTGTTGTTCTCCATAGCTAGTGTGGCACTGCCAGACCAGCTGTGTCTACATATTATGTTTACACTGTTGCAGTGCAGGAGAAAGATTAAAGCAAAATGAAAATGATCTTCTTAAATTAGTCATAATGAAGTCCAATACAGTATCACCAAACTAATGACAAGAGGTGAAACTGCACCTTTCTGCCACGGTGTCAACAAAAACTGAGCTAGTGCTGAAACTGATGCTAATAATAATCATTTCATTGGTTGATGTGTTTTTTTTAAAGGTAGGCTTTATTTGCTTTGGAAATGAAAGTCTGTGAACTGCCAAAAGAACAGATGCTCATCTCTCTGTCTCTCTCCAGATCTTCTGACAGATGCTATGAAGACAACAGAGTGTGATCAGGTCAGACTCTCTGGTTTGTCTGTTTGTGTGTGTGTGTGTGTTAAGTGAGATCCATGAACTGGTGCCTCTCCTCTGTTCTTTACCATTTATGCATTTATGCCCCATAAGATGAAAGCAATGTTTAACACGGCCTTCAGTCAGCTCATCTGGAGTCTAAAGCAGTGTTGCAACCAATGATGCACTAGTTGTATTGGGTAAAGCAGCATATATCAGCAGTAAAGGTTCAGCCTAAGATCCTACATGTAGATGTGTGAAATGGAATAGAAGAGCCCCATTATTATATTAATTATATTGATAACTGTGGCCTCTGAGAAAATGTGAAGGCCATTTCAAAGATTAATTAATTGAGAAAAAAATAGCAGATTGATTGATAATAACAAATGGGCTGTGTATTGACAGCAGTGTAATATATCAGTGTTCTAGTTAATATTCAGCTCTGTGGCTGCTGTTAATCTGTGTGTCTGCAGGCTCGTCTGTCCATGGAGCTGCAGAGGGACAGTCATATCAAACAGCAACGACTCATCCAAGAGCGCTGGAAGAGAGAGGCCCGTCGCGAGGCAACAAAGGCCCGACCCGGCCAGGTGCAGCCCTCCGGCAACCCAACCCTGCTCACCCAAACCCAGTCCGGAGGCCCGCTGCAGCCTCACGGCACCCTGGGCCTCTCAGCTGCAGAGTGCGGAGGAGGCAGGGAGAGAGAGTACGACACCTTGCTCTACCAGCTTCAGATTCGGCAGACTGGAAGCTACCAGCCTTTGACTCCACCTTGCCCCGGATCTAAGACCACCAAAGATGACAAAACTCGTCTGGAAGAACAACAGACCACCATCGAGGACCTGCGGCGCCTGGTCGACCACCTGATGGACGAAAACCAGCGGCTGGCGGCCGAGAACGAGCGGCTACGATCGGAGAACACCCGGCTGCGCTCCGAGGCGGTCGAGGCAGCAGACTTTGTGGAGCGTTCGGAGCTCTGGGTGCTCCCTCAGGCGGGTGGCGCTATGGGAACAGGGGGCGGGCAGGAGAGGAAAAGCACAGGGAAGGGGAAGGAGATCGCAATCCCACAGCTGCCACCGCTGGAGATGCCAGCTCAGGAAGATCTGTGTCTGGATGACCTGCCTCCTCTGGAGCTGCCAGAGGACATCCAGAATGAACTACAAGAGCTACTGGACAGGGATAAACAGTGATAAGACAGATGTCTCTCTCACACACACACACACACACACACACACACACACACACACACACACACACACACACACACACACACACATACACACACGCACTCAAACCAATACGGCTTTTGAGTTCAGATGCCAAAATGTTTGACACCTCAAACCCAGAATAATATTAAAGGCCGTGCTCTCCCTCACAGGCTCTGTCTGATTTGACCTCTGCTCAGCTGAAATATGTACAGAGCTATAATTACATGAGCTCACCAAACTCTCTGCTCTCATAAGAATAATAAAGGTGTAAGCTGCCCTGCCCAAACAGGAGCAACAAACCAACAGCAGAGTGATGGAGATGTCAATCAATCTGGTCCCTGGAAGAGGTCTAATCAGGCAAATGTAGTGAAAACATCTGTGTAGGTGCACCATGGCTTTAACGCTACTACCACTAATACATGGAGGAATACTTCACCCAGAACTAAACCATGTCGTTGTTATCTGCTCCCCATAATGTCAGCGGGAACATCAGTGAGGCTGTAATGTCACTATGACATCCAGTGAGCTCAGTATCAGCTCTCAGGTAGACAACCGGAGTTGACAGGAACATGTTGTTGAGACTTTCAGGTACTGTCTGAAGATAGCCTTAAAATAACTCAGAGCAACTCCAGCTACATAACGTGTGTTCTGAAGCTTAACGGAAGTCTTTCAAACCCATGAGTCAAATATCAACTGATTGATCCTTCTAGATGCTGCTGGAAAAATTGTATTCAGCAGAAAACTGAGTGTGTGTGTGTGTGATCTGAGTGGTAAAACAAACGAGACAGACAAGCACATGTAGGTTTCACTATCAGTGACGTAGAGAGAGCGGCCTTCTTCTCTTCCAGGAATCCAGGAGATAATGATGGACTTTTGGTCCCACGGCAGAATAGTTTCAGAACACGTCTATGCTGCAGGAGCTGTTTGGGAGTCAATGTGTGTGGCTATTTTCTGTCCTTTGGTGCTCTATCAGAACATGTTCCTGCTATGCTCAGTTGTCATGGAGAGTGCTGAAATGAAGTAGCACCATCACACTCACTGGATGTTACATTGACATACAAAACTCCAGCACTGTCTCAACTGGCACGAGGGTGAACACATAATGACTTAAGTTTTGGATGAACTGTTCATCATCATCCGTGTTAAGCACGAACATGACCATGTTTTAAATAAATGAAAGATGTCCACACACACACACACACACAGATCAGGATCTCATGCAGTGGGATTCAGTCACAAACAAGCATATTGCTGTTGTTGAGGAAAAACATTTTTATGTTTTCTGACTTAAATGAAAGGCTTCAATGATCATTTGTGTTTAGTGAATTTTCATGAGCAGGTCCTTGAAACCTGAAAACCTCCCCACCTGGAAAGCTGATTTATTTTATTTTTTTCTTTTTTGCTAACGGGTGTTTTTGTGTAACAGCAGCAATATACAGACACACACACACACACACACACACACACACACACACACACACACACACACACACACTCTGATGGCATGAACTGAAACCTGAGGTTAATGGGAATGAAGGCTGAAGTACACACAGGTGATAGAAGCTTGCAGACACATACTGTCACTGTTCACACTGCAAGCAACTGGGTTGATCCTCAGTATTCATTATGATAATGCTCTACATTTACAGGACAATAACAGTGAGACTTGTTTGAGTTTGAATCCATCACATCATACAGCAGTGCAGCTGAGAGCAGATTTACCTGACGTTAGGATTTTAACTTTACTACTATTCTTTTCAGTTCTACTTACTGGTTCCTTTCAATCACTGTGAAAGAAAGGAAACATTTGAAAACAGAATTTCAACACTGAAACCTTGTTTTCAGCTCTGCCAAACCCTGTTTATATTTTTATCTTTCAATCTTAAAAATTCAGCTTTTTACTCATTCAGAACCAGTCTCCATTCAGAACCAGGTTTCAGGGGTCATCCTTACTTGAAGCAATGTATGTATCAGTACCTGGTACAGAATGACAGGCCATTTTCCCAACACGCTGTAGTTCTGAAGCATATCAGTCAGTACCATAAAGTTATAGTATCTGGACACCCAGCCCTGATTACCATGCAATTCTAATATATCAAACACAAGTTACTGTTCATACCTTACAGTATGAATCGTAGAAGGCAAGAGTAACATAATCAGAAATCTGAAGTGCTGTTATGTGTATTTGAACGTTGGCCAGCAGATATGTGAATGGGCTGAAACATGTGAAACACTGGTGTGGTTCTTTTAAAGCTGCATTCATCCAGTTTTGCTCCACCAGAGGGCAAAAGAGCCCTGAGTAAGGTTGATAGAGACAGCTCTGGTCAATCAGTGACATATAAATCTGTTGCAGCTTACATGGTAGCTGTAACAGTTGCCTATTTACACATCCACTAGACACAGAGCAACATTAGCATTTATTTAGAGTCTGCCTGTGTCCAACTGATGATTAGCCAACTCCTGAGGGAAATATCTGTCTCTTTAGCTGTTAAAAGAGCTGTGTTCAGCAGCTAGTCTCTGACTGTGTGTGTCTGCTGTTTGCAGGTAGTGTACTGTAGGTCTGTCACAGATTTCTCACTGAAAACATCTGCTCGCTGTAACACCAACAGAGTCAGTGATAATTCTCTGATAAGCCTCTGCCTCCACATTATATATGTAAACATTTGATTATTGAATGCAGCTTTAAGTGAACTAAGCAAGCATTCAGTGTGTAGCAGTAACAGCTGTTAAAACATTCTTATCCAGTTCAGACATGTGATTGGCTGCCGACAGCTGATGCTGGTAACAAGGAAAGAAGGACTGGAGATGACATGTTGCTTGCAGTGTGAATGCATGTGGCATGTGCATGCACACACTATCACACACTTTGAGGCATTTGTACAAGTTCATGAACTGACACTTCAAACAGTATATTTCCTTACTGGAACAATAATGATATGCAGCAGTGGCTGCAAACAGGACATTATGCTGCGTTCACGACCTATGCAAAATCTGATAGATCCACATTTTCAACAATCAAATACTCAATAAAAATAGTTTAAGCTGTTAAATACTAAAATATGTTGCTTAATTACAGTCAGCATTAGGATTGAAGCTAATGCTGACGTGTGGACAACTGTAGAAAATAATGTTTTCATTCTAAATAAAGCTAACCCAGTACATAACTTTCATCACATCTTATCATTTCTGATCGTTGTACTTGAAATGCTTGACTTTTGTTTCATCATTGAAATGATAGTGTGTGATTTGCTGTGGAATATTTAACATAGTCATTGTGTGTTAAATGTGAAATCTACATTGATTGAACCTTGAATTTAAATATGTGAATAACTGTCAGGTTGTATTGATTATTATTCTCATAGGACGTGAATGCAGCATTAACATGAAGACAGACACACTTCATACGTCTACATCACAGCTAAAGGGAGTCACTTCTCACTCGCAATCGATGGCCGGAGTACAAGATGAAAGCTTAAACTGCCGGCTGGCCGGCTAGCATTAATAAAAAGTAGCCGAAACAGTTTCAACAACCCTCCAAAACTCTGTACCTTCTCAACAAACCCAACCCGTGCCTTGGACAACTCTGTGTCTCCTGTGGTGGCAGTCGCATCTTTGGATCTTCAGATGGATAGAAGCAGTTGTCTTGAACTTGTGTCCAACAGGATGAGCACTCTGACTGAAAACAACAGTTCTAAAATGATCTCAACTCTTCAGAGTGCTGCTCTTCTCCTGGTTTCTAACAAAAAAAGCCACGCTGTGTTTGTGACATACTGATTTGTATGAATAGAACAGGTTTCAATCTCATGCTGTGTGAGCAGCCGACCTGTGACGATCTCCTCCCTCACACCAAAGCTGTCTTTTGTGCTAAACTGACGCGTGTGACTGAGAGAAAGCTGTTTTTAAAAGTCTCTCTTGTGTTCAGCTCTCAATACTTGTGTCGCTTCCAACTGAATATCTCTGGTTGAGACTTTAGTTTCTCTCCTACAGAACGTTCCTCTTCATACTTTCAGCCTTATTTCACTGTTTACTGATGGCTCTCCTGCAGCTGTATCAGAGCTGTGTTTGAGCTGTGTTTTGTTAAGAGCTGAAACAATTAATTGATTGACAAAACAAGCAAAAATGCCTAAAATTCACTGGTTCCAGCCAGTCAAATGTGAATATTTTCTGTTTTCTCGGTCTTCTTTGGATTCTGGAGTGCTTTCAGACAACACAAGCGGTTTGATGATGATGATGTTACCTTGAGCTCAAGGAAATAGCAATTTTTCATTTCATTTTTCACTATTTTCTGACATGTCATAGATTAATTTAATTGATAACAAAAAATAATCATTAGTTGCAGCCTCAGTCGGGTTACAGCTAATGCAAACAGAGCATGTCCTGTTGCTTCACATTAAAAGCTCTCCAACCACTGGGAGGCTTTTATTGTGAAGCAGCAACATGAAATGCAGATTATTTATCACCAGAGCTTTGTTAGTGCTTTCGGTCAGTAGACCATTTTTTTAAATGTTGCAGGGAGGAAACGTAGAAGAAGAAACAGCCACGGTGAGCTGTAAGATGAAGAGCTGCAGACAACAGCACACTTCCAACACTTCATCAACAACGTCTGTTACCTGGCAGCGCTGTAGTGTGGAACGTGTGTGACTATTCTCAAACCAAGAACTGAATTCTTGGTGTCATAAAGCCGCACAAACATCATTTCTTTGGCCTCAACCAAAGTGGACGAGTTGACTTTGTCGCTGACGCAGCGAAGTCATGTGAAAGTCTTACGGACTCCCTCATCCTGAAGCTTTTTTTTTTTTTTTTTTTTTTGTTCCGTCTTTGCGAACATGAGCAGTGTTTGATTCTGCTGCTCTCAGGAGTTCAGATGGTTTTAGAACTGCAGACAGTGGAAGTATCTGACGTTCTCTCTCCTCACACCCAGTCCACCTCTCTCTCTCTCTCTTCCTCCTCAGACTCGTCCGCTGACTGTCACCATGTGTGTGTTGTTATGATATGTGATACTATGTGATTTGGAGTAATCATTTGGAAGACTGATGTGTTTTAAGTTCTACCACCTGGAAGACAGTAATGTTTGAGAGACTTGACATGTTATTGAACATGTGTGTTGTGTATGTGAGTGTCAGTGTTGGCTTGGGTTTGACTGATATGAGGTTTTGAAAGGCCACATCAGATACCTTTACCTACCCGCTGTAACCAACACTTACCTACATTTGTCTTACAGTTAACATCTTATGCCAGTATTTATCTATATCTTTAAAATGTCAACATTTCGTGGTTCAGAAATTCAAAGTATGCTGTTTTTTTTTTCCTCTAGACATGTAATCTCATCAGTAGAGCTGGGTATTATTTTAAAGTTTTTGATACTAATACCCATATAATACTGATTCTCAACACCAAAACTATACTTTCTTGAAATTCAAGAAATATAAACTTGTTTTTGGAGCACACCACTAATTTGACACATTAAGATCAGTTGATTTGTCATGAGGAGTACTACACAGCTGTGTAACGTGGTCTGTGGCTCCACAGGGAACTTTTCTAAAGTTTGATGACATCATCAGGGTGATGTCAGTTTCAGCTTGAGACTTCACATTTCTAACTGAAAGCCTGTGCTACAAACTGAGGGTGTGGAATTGAAAAGATGTGGGCTTTTATCAGGCAAAGAGTCTAATGAAAGTCTATCAGGTTGCATTGTGGGAACAGTAGGATACATGGTTATAAGTGGTGTGACTAATACTAGCAGTACAATATTGCTGCTTTGATTTTGATCTTTTAATCTGTCTCTCTCTAGCCCTCCAGTCAGTTTCCAAATGTTAAACGCTGACTTTACTTAAAGAAAATACACAAAAGAATATGAATCTAAACTAAAGAAGTATTCAGGTTTCAGACTCCCTGCTCGTCAGAGAATAGACACTAAATCTGACAGTGAAACATATCCATGCAGACTTGTCTCTAATGAATCTGATCCAAACTTCCTTCAGAGTCAGTTCCAGGTGTTTCCCCACAGATCAGTCTCTCAGTCAGACAAACTAGATCATATCTGTCATATCAGCAGACTAACTGAACCACACACAATTCATAACGACATGATAACGTTGGCCTCATATCTGTCTAATCGCTGTACACTCGTGTGCTGTCAGTCCAGGTGTGATGTAAGACGTATCTTCCCTCTCTGTTTTTGCTTCCATCTTCCCGCCAGCCTGTGGAGGGAGCAGATTTTTTTTTTTTTTCTTATTTTGTTAATTTGAATGAAAATACACATTAAATGTATTTGCTTGATCTACAGTGTAATGCAGTGTATTGTTTGTAGTTAGTCTTTAGTTCAGATAACTCACCTGTACAGCACATGCACTCTCTCAGTTTCTCATTGGTTGCCAGGTGACACCGCCGGAGTGAATGATCCTACACACCATCTGTGGTCAATGGGAATTCACTTTTTTCACATTTGAATACAGATTACAGTATCATCTATCATAATCCTTTGATTCTTTCATCCACTTTTCTGCTGCTTCTCTGGCTCCTTCCAACACAAGCGGTTCAAGCTTCTTCCTGATGTCCAGGCTCCCTCCCTCTGTGCCTAAAGATGAACCCAGACACTCATTTCATCTGCTTGTATCAGTGATCTCATTCTTTCAGTCACTACCAAAAGGTCATGTCCAAAGGTGAGAGCTGGTTGTTCCGTCTGCACAGCGTTCACAACAGCACCAAATGTTCTCATGCTCCACTTTACCCTCACTCCTGAACAAGATCCCGTGATACTTGACCTCCTTCACTTGGAGCAGCAACTCACTCCCAGCCTGAAGGGAGTAATCCTCTGATTTATATGAGTGCCAAACCCTCACTTATAGGCATTAAATAATATGTTCACAATGTTTCAAGTGTGTCTTAAAACAACAGTAAGGTGTCCATATGAAAGAGGTTTTCCTCACTGTAATCATTCCTCCTGTTCATACTGGATATTAAAAAAATCCCCTTCAAATGTGCTTGTAATGTAAGTGATGAAGGGCCAAAATCTACAGTGTGTCCACACAGTTAGTCATATCAAGTGGATATCTGCCATATTTACAGTCTTTTTAGCATCACGTTCCCTCTTTGTGTTTCCTCAGACAGTGTTTCTCTGTTAAGCTGTGGAGGAAGTATAGTAACAAAAAGAGGAACTTTGGCACTAAAAAGACTGTAACGTTGAAAGATATCTACTTGATTTGACTCATTTGGATGCTGAAGCTTCATATTAGCTTCAGATAAACCTTTAAATATATTTTGCACAGAAGGAGGACTGTGGATTTTGTCCTCCATCACTTACATAGTAAGTGCATTATGAAGGGATCTTCTAATGGTCAGTATGAACAGGAGGAATGATTACAACAAGAAAAACATGTTTCACTGTTCATCTGGGCTCCTGACTGTTGTTTTAAGACAGACTTGAAAAATTGTGAACCTGTCCTTTAAATCTCATCCTCACAGCAGTTTTGGTCTCCATAAAGGCAAAATCCACCTCACACAAGGCATCTCAAAGCATGTGTCATGTGGGGGCATCTGCTTCACTTCATGATTTCTTACATTTACCAGAATACCTTTCAGTAATCACTAGGAATGCTCCAATTGTTCCATCCAGCTGTTCTCAAAAATGTGAAAAATATTTCTTCAGTCAGAGAGGCTCCTAGAATTGTAGGTGAAAAAAAATCTGAAACCTGTTTTCACACGACGTTAATCATTTTACCAGTATGTAAACTCTGAGAAGAAAGAGTGATCGTGCTAGTAAGCAGGTAAAATAAATCATATCTAACTGCCTGGATGGATGTGGATCTGTATTTGATGTTCTGTAACATTGTCCACATCTGATCAGCTGATTACAGGAATGATACAAACACCTGCACAGTCTCAGAGCTGCATGGCACATTAGTAGTAGCTGTTTAGTGGATTGTGTTCACACCTGGAATCCAGGCTGACATCCAGAAACGGGTTTGGAGAATCACAACAGCAGACTGTGAAACAGACAGAATCTGCTCTCTCTCACACTGTTTGGTTGTCTGCCAACCAGCAACTGTGGGACCATTAGCAGTCAGAGTGTGTGGGGGCGTCCTGCTTCACGGCAGCTAGTGCAGATACATATTCTTTTATTTGAAGCTGTTACTGTACATGCAGGATATTGTCCTCAGAGCCTGCTTCTGTCCTAAATCTAGCTACATTTGACAATGTCTTATTGAGATTCTTATTTTCTTATCTCTTCCCTTCTGACTTTCTGCAGTGTCTTGTTTCATGAGTCTTTTCAGAGTTTAAGATTTCAGACTCAAAAGGAAAGACAGTATACCTGTAGAGTATTGTATCTGTGATGGCACATACTGAATTTGAATTTGGCAGTTTGATTCAATATGTATATCAAGTTGTATCAAGTGTATCAAGCACACTTATCGGAAGTTTTCTGGAGCTTTTAGCCACATCTGGTAGGTTGAGCTGGTTCAAGTTTTGGGTTTTTTTTTTCAAACAACTATTTTTGACCTGAATGTTCAAGCTCAATTTCCGATTCAGTTTTTCATTTTGGAATTACTGAATACAAATGTACTGAATCATTAATTAGTTGCCTGCATAAATATACAGTAATCACAAAAACAACACACACACATGGCCCTATTTTAATGATCTAAAGCACATGGTCTGAAGCGCATGGCGCAAGTGCATTTAGGATGTGTCCAAATCTACTTCTGCTATTTCAACGGCGGAAAAATGGTTGCAGCACCAGACGCATAGTTCAAAGGGGTTGTTCATAGTCTCTTAATTAATCATGGGTGTGTTTTGGGCGTAACATGCAATAAACCAATCAGAGTGTCATCTCCCATTCCCTTTAAGAGTCAGGTGCGCTTGCACCTTGGTGGATTGCTATGATGATGGCACATTTGCCAAGTAGTAAGAAGGAACGCTTCTCTGCAGAGGAAACGGATCTGCTCATGCATGAAGTGAAAGCGCACGATCCATAATGAACATTCTGGCCCCTGCTGTTCCTGGACCCTCCTGTGGCCCCATACCACCAATTTAAGATCCTGTTCATTAATTTGTTGCAAATGTATTTTCGTTCGGTTTTTGAAAAGGTTTATTTTTTTAATTTGGTTTCTTTAAAATCGTTTTGTTCAGTCATGGAGTAACAGGTCAAATCAGCGGGGTTTTAATTGCTGAATGTATGGAAACCTGATCACTGTACTCTCAAAAATGTTAAAGAATATTTGTTAAATATTGTTCAAAAATTAAATCATTCATTTTAATCATGTAAAGAATCATTAACACAGTAATCAGGTCGTGATCAGCTCTCTAAGGTTCTGATCCTGCTGCTGGCAGCAGATAGAAGCTGTCCAGAGTTCTTTCCTTCTTTAGTTTAATCATTGTTTTCACCTCATTTATTTCCTCATGTGTTCCTCATGTCTTCATGTATTGATGTAGCAGGAAAGTTGATCTGTGTTTGATCTGTTGTTGTCCGTCTGTTTAAATACCTACATGTATTGCCACAATTTGGTCAATTTGTGCCTGACCACACCTCATTTTAAGACCAACAAGCCCATGGGCGCTCAGATGGATGTGAGTGCATTTGCTATTTAAACAACGTGGGCGCTGGACAGGAAAATGACAACTGCGTCGGTCTTAAAATAACAAAGACACTTGCGTCGCGCTTGGCGCCGCTTTGCGCTGGGTGTAAGATAGGACCCCTGCTGAAAAGCTCCGCCTTCTCAGTGATGTCACACAGGTGTGAGATGCTCCTGTTCTCAGAGTGACGGATCAGCTGTCAGCTGCTCTCTGGACACTGATGACACCTTGTGCCTGAATGAAACATCGTGCTAGTGTCAGGCTCAGCTGTGTGTCTTATAATGAAACCAGATATGCCAAGTCTGTGCTGTTTGTAATAATATCTTTATTTAATGTTCAAATGTTAATTACAAGAAAAGCATGGTATGATTCACCATGTTGTGTGTTATGTGAGAGTGATGTTAAACTCAAAATGTGCTGCTGAACAAAGATGATGATGATGACTCTGTGTCTCTGCTGGTGATGCTCAATTTCTGATTCAGTTTTCATTTTGGAATTAAAATACAAAATGCAAATTTACTGAATCGTTAAGTAGCTGCCAGCATAAATGTATAGTAATTACAAACACAACACACACAGACTTTTCAAGCTCTGCTGCCTTCTCAGTGATGTCACAGGTGTGAGATGTTCAGAACTAATAAAAAGATCTAAGCTGCACTTGTGTGTGTGTGTGTGTGAGAGAGAGTTTTCTCTGCATGATTGTAATTCATGAAACAAACTCCAATAATATGAAGAGTCAAAGTGTTGAATATTAAGTAATGGAGACATTATGAAATAATCATATGAATAAACAAAATCATGTATATAATAACTATAGAACTGTGACATCATCCAGCACATGTTTAAAGGCATGACAGTGTCAGTCCATCCAAACTACTGGATGGATTTCCATGAAATTCTGTACAGATATTCATGATCCCCAGAGGATGAATCTAATTGTCTTTGGTGATCCTCTGACTTCTCCTCCAGCGCCACCATGAGGTTGAGGTTTAAATATCTCAACAACAAACAAATATTTAATAGATTGCCATGAAATTAGTGTTGCACAATCTTGTTTCTCATAGGATGAATTGCAATAACTTTGATGATGTCTTGATGTTTCATCTAGCCAGGCCACTAAATACCTGTAAAACTAATGACAGCCCAATCAGCCTCAGCTCTACCTGTGTGTTTAGCAGTAATTGGTGACTGTAGACATGGTAAACAGTAAACTACATACTATATATTGTACTATTAATGTTGACTGTTTCTCAACCCAACTGGCACCTTCTGCTTGAGTTTTCTTCCCATCAAAGGGGAGTTTTTCCTCACCACTGTCACCAAGTGCTGCTCATGGGGGAATGTTGGGTCTCTGTAAATTAAAGAATACGTTCTAGACCTGCTCTATGTGAAAAGTGCCTTGAGATAACTCTGTTATGATTTGGCGCTATAATAAAATTGAATTGAATTGACTTGATGATGATGATGATGTCAGCGTTTAGCTCTTTTCTGTAGCTAAGTAGCTACAGCCTCAGAGAGCTGCTGGATTTATACAGGACGCCAAATCTCCCAATTTAAAACTCAAGAGAATAGTTAGAAAAGGAGAAATATGAATTCTGTCATCATCATGGATTTACCTCAACATACCAACAGTCTCAGTAAGGTTAATCATGTGAAGCAGAGAGGCAGGCTGGGAGTAAACATGTCTGTGTAGCTCATGTTAATACACAGTGTGCGAAATGTTTATCTGTGTAAATTATAGTCGTGTGCTTTGTAGTGGCAGTTTTTCAGGATTATACACATATTCAAAAACAGTACATGGTTACTTTGACAGAAACAGCAGCTTATTTCTGACTTGAATACATTCATCAGTGCAAAAGTCTCAGCTGTAAAAGTGATGATTCCATGAGAGGTTGCACCTGGGACTGAGTCACAGTGAGGGTCTACTGCTGAGACACTCACACACACTTACTGGAGACACAAGAGAATGGTGATTCAACACGCCACAAACCTTTGTTGTCCTGACTGTAATCAGGCAGCTTTATTTTATTGCATTTACAATCCAGTAATCAACACACCAGACATTTCCCCTACACAGATCAAAAAGCCCAGTCACACAGCTCTGGGTAAGTACATGAAGCTTTGGTATCATTAGTCAGTTATAAGCATTCAATGGACACCAAGTCATGAGGAGGTTTGGCTTGTTATTGCACCTCAACACCTATTTGGAACTCTGGGAAACCAATGATGTCAGCCACAAGCACATTAAGACTGGTACTGTGTATAATACTGTATCTGTGAGGGATGGAAGGAAGGGTTGCTCAGAGGGGGAGGAGGGGGTGCATAGGAGTGATGGTGTCTGAGAGCTGTAGTGCCAGATATACTCCAAAAGCAGCAGGGTGGACTTGATCGCCGCTCTTAGGCTGTTAGGCTGACGCGTTCACATGTGCAGTTAGTGCGTGCAAACCATGCGAGACGAACATCTGTGCAGATCCTCGCTGACAGGAAGATGTCACAAATTGACAAACCCTGACACGGGAAATGTGATTTCTGCTTAAAAAGTGCTCCAATTCGGGTTGAGATCTGGTGAAGGCCATAGCATGATTCACATCATTTTCATAGTCCTTAAACCTTTCTGTGACCTTTGTATGGAGGCAGCATCATTGTGGAAGAGAGATTCCTTCAGGTTTGACCTTCAATCTGTCACCTGTCTATATCTTCTATGAATCTAGTTTTTTAGAACTTGAATAGGTCAGTACTTTTGCTCACTGACAGACTAGAATAACAAGGTTTCTACCAGAGAAACCACATAAACTGACTCTTCACAATCTCTATCTTCAACACAGAAAGTGTAGGAGCTTTCTACAGCTTGTGAGCACTGTACTGACTGCAGTGCCAGAGGACAAAAACAAGCCAAAGTTTCACATATCATGACACCATTAGATTTACTAGAGCATCCATCATCAAGGATGCATAATCCACTCATGTGTGCTGCATCCTCCCACAGCAAAGTACATTAGAAAATGAGATGAAAAGCAACAACAGCATTGATAAAAAGGTTTCGTTGGAGGTGTATGTGCAAAAAAAAAAAGGTGGTTACAATAAAAAAAAAAAAGACTCCTTTTGATCCAACACACTGACACATAACATTCAAAAAGCCAATCATCACTGATATTGAGAAATGCAGATAGAAATTTACAACCAGGAGTGATCAGGACACACAGTCATATAAAAATACATGATTAAAAAGCAGGAAAATAAAGAGGGTTTTGGGCCTTCAGAAAGGCTGAAATCCCCACACACACACACTTGGAAGGATCATTTTGTTTCATTTATTTGGTTTCTCTTCCCGTTCTTTCTCTTCTCCGGTGTTCACAGTCTCCCCCTCTGACAGGAATCAGGGATAGTGTTCATCTGCTGGTGTTCTTTAGATTGATTCAAATGTGTTTCACTCAGACAGGCTCAGCTCCACATCTGATTCATTCAACTCCACTCTCTCCTAAAGTTCAAAATGTTCATGTTAGTACTGCTGGTGAACTCTTGGCTCTTGTAAAGACACCCTGTTTCTTTGAAGGTCACCGGAATGTTGCAAGTGTCTGAGCCTTGAGGTGTCCCTCAGAGTAAGAAGAGTGTCCATTAGTATAGTGAGCCATATGGAAGTTAATGAACCCCCAACACACTAGTGTCAGAGGCTGAAATAGGAACAAGTTCCTCTTTCATAAAACACCTGAAAGGCAGCAGGAGCAAAACTGGTATAAATGACCATGAGGTACTCCTTATGAAGGGTTTATAAGCTGACAGCCTGACCCTAATGCTAATTCATCATTTACTAATGCATCATAAGTCAGTTATAAGCCATTAATAAAAACAACTTGGGTTGCCAAGTTATGTCGCCACATACAAATGTTAATGTTTAAAGCTGTATTCATTGATTTGTTTGGGGGTTTTTTGCCACTTGGGGGCAGCACAACACTGACATGTCATCACCTTCTAAAGTTGTTATGGTGAATATGTTAGCAAACAGTTGCCTATTTACATTTCATTTGGAGTCATGGCTAATAATCTGCTTTCCTCACCAGCTAGTTGCTAACTTTGTCTATACAGCTAAAAGACAGCAAAAACCTCAGTGGAGCTGAGGGCAACTGTGGCCACAAGAGGCATTTACATGTAAGCACTGAAATGTATATGTATAACATGCTAAAATGTAGAGTAATAGTAGTACACATAGAGTCATTGAACTGAACTGTAATGTCAGTTACACAGCACTATCTATCTAAAGTTTGCTAACATTAGCCATTGTAAGCTAACGGCAGAACACGTGAGTCTATTGCATCAAAGGGTGTGTTTTATTGCTTAAGAGTTCAAAAGAATGTGTTGTTTCTTCTTTCAAAATGTATATTTAATGCAAACTAATGGGAGAGTGAATGTTGGAATACCAGACACATAACTCCCATAACAACTATATAATGATATAACATGTCAGATGATGTGTTTTCTGATTTTCCTGTTGTGCCCTAAATAAAATATCAATGACTGCATGACTCTTTATCTAAAGTAAAGCCACAACTGACAATTGTATTAATTATGGATATTATTTCTCAATTAATTGTTGAATAGTTTAGTTTGGTTGAAAATGGTTTTAACTTTCCTGAAATTCAAATTGATATATATATATATGATATATGGCTTATTTTGTTCCATCAACAGTCGGAAACCTCCAGATTATCAAATTATCATCACGTAAGAGAAAGAAAAACAACTGGAACTTGGGAATATTTGGTATTGACAAATTAAAATCTAATCAACTAACGCATTGATTAGGAAGATAACCACCAGCCAAAAGGATTTCTGACAACCTGGAAGCTTGTATTAGTTCTAATGACTGAGCTATAAATGATGGTGATTTATTAGTTGCAGCTTATAAACCCTTCATAGAGGATGCCTTATGAGAAAGTCATACCACCAAACTTGTATGAAATAACTAAAAGATGGATCTAAAATCTAAAAGACTACACATATATAACATCACACCTAAAACCTACAATTCTAATGAAAAACAAATAAAACACACAGGTCCATGCAACAAACATAATGTACGGCAACAACTCGCAGACAACCATCAAAGTTCTCTGAGAGGGGAAAAAAAAAAAAAAAAAGGATGTATCAGGTCATAAATATGTCAGCAGAAAGCTCGTTATAAAAGAGATAAAAAGAGATAAAAGAGTTCAGCGGAGTGAGAAGTCAGACTGACAAGAGCTGGAATACAGGCTGACTATATCATCCACCAATCAGCAGAAGCTCAGCGGCGTGTGTGTGTGTGTGTTTGTGTGTGTGTGTGTGTGTGTGTGTGTGAGCAGAGTCTTTTCACAATCCATAGTTAACAGAGCTCAGTGCTGGTCTCTTCTTGCCTTTAATCTTCAAGGATCCATAGCGAACCTGGTGACAAAATAATAAAAATAATGGACTGAAAATGTAGCAGGAATGTGTTTATACACCCTGAGTCTGTGCAGGCTGTTGTGTAGTTTTCTTCTTATTATGATATTATGACATTCTTATGATTCTTTCCTTTTTATAGACAGATATAAGTACAGACAGATAGTTTTCAACAGAAGGGTGAAGGACACTTACTTCTTTGCGGACTCTGGATCGTGCGATCTTCACACTCTGCGAACGTCTCAGTCCTTTCTGACTAACAGCCTCGTCTTCAGAGAAGGTTGGCTCAGCCTCTTCATCTGACCTTTCCTCCTGGTCATAAAAGTACTCTGAAAAACACACACACACACACATCAACTCAGACTTATATTTTGGCAATATACAGTTTATATCTTACAAATGAGGTGTGTTTGACAGCTGAGTGTTTGAAGTGGCAGAGTGTGAGAGGAAGCTGACCAGCAGAGGTCAGCAGACACCAGCTGTTACTGCTGCCTCACTGTCTTTGTCTCTTCTCATAGAAACACAGCAGTTAGTGTATTTCTAGAAGACACTCATCTCAGACACATTTATCAGCATCACATTCTCTTCATGTTAATGATCACCAACATGGCACATTTTTTTAGAGATAACATGATTAAATTTATATTGTTATATATATACACACAGTATGAAAATGTCTGTATTAGTGTCCCGTTAGTGTTTCAGTCCTGTTCGTATCCAAACAGCGATGTGTTTTCTGTCTGCTCTAGCTCTAGTTCTTTCTGCTGTTGTTTCGGTCACATCTGGAGTCTATAAGAGAAAACCTCCCACTCTCCAGAGCTGGAAGCAACTCACCACCTTTCCACTCCCAGAGGAAACAGGGTGGGATGAGACAGAGGCCAGTTTCACACGAGGTTTCAAATTCCAACACAAGATGGTTGGATGGTAATCAGCTGTTATTGCAAAAAAAGACAATAAAAGATTCCAGAACTAGCAGCGATGAAAGACTGAAACAGTGTTCAGCACTGCAATTAAAAGTACTGCAGTCTGCTTTGGTAGTTGTCTAGAACCCTGTTGAGTGTCTCCAGCCTGCTGCAGACTCATGACTGTAGAGTGCAGAGTGCTGAGTCTGAGCAGCACACTCATCTCCTGCTCCTCACTCCTCAAATGAAAAAGTTATTTGCAAAGGAAGAACGTGTTGCCTTTCTGTTCCAGGTTTTTTTTTTTTTATAAACATTTTCTGTCTGGGCTGTGGAGAACAAATCAAGTCATTCCAGTCATTCCAGCCATTACCAGTCTATTCTGTGGTAAAACGCTCCAATTTCCTGTCATGTAGAGAGCTGTGGGCTTTATCAGTCAACGCTGCGTCTAGCTCAGCCAAAAGCATCTCCGAACCCGCTGAGATCCCTCTGAATCTGCTCTCCTCTTATGTTGCCTCAAACCATGGAATACAGCTCGGTTGCAGAAGATAAAAACATTTTGATAAAATAGTAAAAAAAATAAGAATAAAATTTGGATTTATGTTGGTCAGACAAAATGACTTTGAGCTCTGGGAATAGAGTTGTTAATGCTCAGTCTGTGATCCATTAGACGCTGTTAATAACATGATCTGGTTGAAAATATATTAAATGACAAAGTTAGTGAAACATTATTTGTGTATCCCCAGGACATTGATTCTATCTGTGTGGGCTGAGTTTCAGTGGCTGGAAACAGGATGAGTGCAGCATGTGCAACAGCCTGTCTACAGTCATTCATCTCATGCGTGTCTGATGAAACAGATACACTACTAGATTTCTTAACACAGGCTCGCGCTTTACTCACACTTTATTTGCGTAACCACGACCAAGACTTTCTTCTTCAAATCCATTTTCTTCCCTTTTATATACGCGTAACTACTGTGATTGTGTTGCTGCCAAAAAAGCAGATGACCACACGCCAGTGCTGTGCATGAACACATCCTGTGTGAAACCGATTGAACTGTTGCAGATCTGCTAACTCGCTGCTTTCACTACGCAGCCTGTGTAAGACAGAACTGTGAGCGGAGTTTATGACGCAGCACAAAAACAAATCATCAGTTGAAGGTCTCATTAGTGCAGCTCCAGCTTTAAAATATTCAACTAGCTAATAAGTCCAAACACACACAAAGCACTGTCATGTATTAACTATGGAATGACAGTATGTGTTTGACTCTGTTGTAGAGTAAGGCTGGCATTATTCTATTTATTTAAACTGTCAACAAACCCCCATGCAAAAACCAAAACCACCAATCTCTCAATACTGTCTGACTTCACTACCCTGCCTGTGGCTCTCAGGTTTAAGCCCATTGGTTCCATCTGAAGACTTAAATCTTTAAAAACAGCTCACAAATATATGGTTTCATTTTTAAAAGGAGTCATTTCCCAAAACAGCTGGGCACTGTCGTTTTTGGCGATAGGAAATAATGCTTTTATTGGGGGACTATTTTCAGCAGTGGATGAATCCACATTTGGTGTTCTACTGAGCATTTCTGGCAGCGGGACGGTGTGTGTGTGTGTGTGTGTGTGTGTTGATGGTTATGAAGGAACATGTCACCCAGTGCAACAGTGTGACTCACTGATGTGTTCCAATGTGTTTTTGGACAACAATGAAGCTATGGCACAGAGGAATAAGATGTGTCAGTTTGTTTGGACACACACACACACAATACTTGACAGTAGATCAATTCATTGTTGGTTTGGCTCTGCACAATCATGTGTTTAACACAACAATCAAGAAAAAAAAAAAGGACATCCAACATGGCCACCAGAGGCTGTGTGATGTCACCTGAAAAGCCTCCATAGCAGGGAGAACCATAAAGGGTGAAAACATCTCTCCTCCTGTGCTCTCTCTGTGTCTCTCTGCAGTCTGGCTGAGCTGAATACATAATACAGTCTTTCCTCTCTCTCAGTATGCTAATGTTGTCTACCAGCCTTCCTTCCCTCCATCCACCTCTTCATCCAATTCACTCCTTCTCCATCCATCCCATACATCTTCACTTTCTTTCCTCCTATACATTCATCTCTGTCCTCTCCTCCCTCCCTCCCTCCCCATGGCTCACTAACCGGCTGCGTGTGAGAGACGTATAGACAGACGGAACGGAGAGAGAGAGAGAGAGAGAGAGAGTGTGTGTGTTTGACATTCCACCAGCATCCCACTCAACCTCATCCCCTCTGTCTGCTGGGAAGTCATCTCACACACAGCTGCAAAGTGCTTTCATTGAAATGCCAGCCAACCTGCACATCTCAGCGAGCGAGTAGAAAGACATGTACAACAACAAAGAAACATAAAGACCAAAATGATAAGTTGATATGGCAGTGTTTTCTCTGTGATATTGTCATATCTATCATATCGCTGACCTATCTGTGGGTCTCCTCCCCTGGTGAGATAAGTGATTCCACAGTTTCAGTCCTGAGTATTGGGGTAGCTTTGCCTAAAAATGTGGAAATTTGCAGTCGTTTTTCCACCTGAGATCAGTTCCAATCAGGCTGTGGTACAGTCCGTACTCTCCCGAGAAGAACATTCATGTCTGCATATTGTGACCTCATCATCGACGGTGATGAGCTTCACCAGAAGGACGGAACACACAGCAGACTGACCCGCCAGGCAGCTCCAGCGATTAGTACATCTCTAGTGCAGCGACAAGGACGAGAACCCCGGCCAGCTTTCCTCCTGCTAAAAGGCTGATTATAGTCTAGTAGCCGGCGGTATTGCTTCTGGGAACTGAACCCTGTGTCTCTGCAATGTGAGGGAAAACTGTGCTATTCCTACAGTTAGAAATTCTATACTTCTTTAAATCTGTGGCTGAATCTTTTTTTTCTATCTACTGTATGTAATTTGAATTTGTTTACATTGAGTGGAGGCAGTGGGGTTTTAGCAGAACATCTGTGGCTGAATCTGAAAGCAGAATCATGCAAGACTTTCTGAATGTTAAACGTATGTAAATGTATGTCTTATAAGTTTGAATCACGGATGGGACCTCCAATAATGAGCCTGCCAATTAAAATTCTTCAGAAATGCTGCCGCCAGACTTCTCACCGCTACGTTTTCCCTTTTGGCTCGCTGTGAAATTTCGGATGAAATGTAAAATTTTATTGATAACCTTCGAGCCATGCTTGGGGTTTGCACCTGGTTATATTTCTTAGCTTTAACCCTCACATCCACACATACACACTTCCTCCTTGATAAAGATTAAGACCTGACCAAAGACACCAGACCCTCATTCAGATCTTTTGTCATTTTTTTGTTTTATTTGTGTGTGCGTGTGTGTGTGTGTGTACCTGCTCCGTCAGCAGCGTCAGTGCTCTGGGATCTCCTGATGGCTGGGTTGGCTGAATGGGAGCTGTACTGGTAGAGCTGGTTTCCTCCTCTTTCGTCCTGTTGGCTTATCTGTGTGAGGTCATGCATACTCAGGCTACGAAGCTTCTCTGTGATGGCACCCTGACCCTGTGACACACACACACACACACACACACACACACACACACACACACACACAAGTCAATATTGCATCAGCAGCAAACAGCACTTCAGATCTCTCAGGGATCAACAGGACACAATCCAACACACTGATGAAGTGAGTGAGAGTCAACAGGCTGTTCAAACTACTTTCCAACCAGCGGAGAGCCTGCTGTTCCCTCTGAATATCTGGAGGCTTTCAGCTGATTTATCAAAAAAAAAAAAACATCTAAATATATGTGTTTATTGTTTCTATAAAAGGCAAATAATCATGAGAATATGGTTATCTACTATTTTGGACAACAGCTTACTATCACTCATCTGTTAAATGTCACACAGACGGATTTTGCTTGACTTGAGGACCCGTCCTGATAGACATTCTATGCACGTCTCACACATCATTGATTGGTTGCAGCTTGCGACCCACGCTGGAAGTAGCTTTAGAGCTGAATGTGAAAACTGAGCAGTGAGAGAACTGATATCTGAATCTGTCTGACTAACTTAACCTTTTACTGTTGTTGTCTTTGCATTACTCTGATGGAATTCAATTCAGACATTTCTCTAACACTAAGTGTGTTTCCATCAACCTGTGTACTCATAAAACCCACAATCTGGGTGTCAACCTGCTGTAAAGACCTGCTATACTGATCAGTATCTGTTCACTTCCACTACTAATAACTTGAGACTCAGTTAGCCATCCTTAACACTATATGTTGACTCAAATATGTGCACAGTATAAATAAAAGGGTGAACATACTGTATACTTATGAACACAACATGCTATGATCTTTAGGAATATCATATGTGAAACCTGAATTCTACAGTGATGGAGACAACAGCACTAAAAGAGTAAACAAAATGACCAACAGCAACAGAAACTTAAGAAAAAAACTGACTGGAGACATTTCTGATGGAGTCAAGTGTTATTATGAAATGAAAGCTTTAAACACAGGTACAAAAAAAATCTCCAAAACATTAAGGATATAAATGAAGGAAAATGAGGTTATAAATACTTCAATGAGTTCAATGTATTTGATACTTTATTACTACAGTAAGCTACCTGGTCTGGTAAAAAGAACAGAAAGGATGGGGAGCATGTAGACATGGGAGAATAATGCTGGTATGAAATGACAGGGAAACATTCTGTCCATGCTGCTTACACTGACTGGTTTTTACCTCCCAGAGCAGCCTGCTGAAGCACAGAAACCCTACAGAAAGAGGGATGTCAGTACAGAGAGACAAAGAGAAACAAAGTCACAAGAGGGTTAAGCTAGGAAGCAAGTCAGGGCAGATCCACACAACATTACCTTGTAACCCCAATGTAAAAAAAAAAAATGGAATTAGAAACCAAACGATGTGGTTTTATAAAAATCAGCGTGCACAGCAGTTAGACACTTAAAGCAGAGCAAGTGCAGCAGTAGTGATGCATGTTCCCACAAGTGTTCAATATACAGTCAACAGGTCATATCATATTAGAAGAAGATATCTTACATCTTCCAAGCTGTGTAGAAACAGAAGCATGCATTTAGATAAGCTACAGTCAATTTCATACAAAGACAGTGTGAACTAACTGTAGACACACTTTGCTAGGGCTGCAACATTATCAGTTAGTCTCATGATTATTTTTTCAATTAATTGATTAGCTGCTTGGTCAGTAAAATGGCAAAAAAAAATGTGTTTTGTCCTGACCAACAGTCCAAAAACCAAAGATACTGAGTTTACTGTCATAGAAGACTAAAGAAAGCAGAATATATTCATTTTTTTCTTTAAAAAAAAAAAAAAGAAAAAAAAAGACTCAAAGCAATTAATCAATTATCAAAATAGTTGGCAATTAATTGAATAGTTAGCAACTAATCTACTAATCTACTAATTGTTGCAGCTCTACAATCAATCAAGTGTTTGCAGGAGCATGTTATTCTATGTGTGCAGGTATTTTCCCAGAGGCCTTGCTGTACAGTGTTCAGTGTATTACAAGCCCCAAGGAGAGAAACAACGAGCACACAACACTGGGGGATTGACAACATTAACTTGAATTTAGAAAAGTCCATTACACTGGCCGTCCAGGGACCTGAGGCTAATGATTAGGAAAAGCCAATATGTGGTCAGTGAGTGTGTAGCTGCAGGAGAATGACCCGCTGCAGTGAGGACATGCACCGAGGTGGGAGGAGCACTAAGGTGCATGAAGGCTGCACCTGTTCTGAGTTCAACACTACAATCACACTGTTCATGTGTGTAATTCAGAACTCATCACTCATCACTATGAATAAACTAATTAACAGAATATTTCTGACTGTATAATTACACTTTTACATGCAGTACTGGGCTAGAAAAGATGTTATTATCAATTATGTTATTATCAATGTACCGATGACACTGTAAGAGGAAAACATAGCAAAAGCCAAAAGAGTAAGCAGTAGGATGTTTTCATACCACAGTAAACAGTTTAGCATGGGAGTCAGTCAACTACAAGTCCCAAATATTTTCCATTACTTCTGTTGATTTGTCAAAGCACACCATGGCTGCTTGTTTAATAGTGTTGAACTGACTTCATACACTGATAAGCCAGTATAGTGTTGTCTCTGTCTTCTATGCAGGCACAAGGGAAATATACCATCGACACACAGACGCCCATGAACTGTAAAGTCTTGAGGGTGTGGTCTTCCTGGTGTGGGTGTGAATGTTTTGTTCACTCTTGTGTTTTGCACATAGCAACTGTCTCTTCTAACACTGAGGTGGTAAATAACACGTTTGGTGAAAAGTGTCTATGAGCAAAAATGGATGTATTAAAATGATTAGGTGAATTTGTTTTTGTTTTTTAACAGCTGATTTTCAAATAGTGGATGTCCGTGTTATCTTGAATGCACCATCAGGACTCTAGGAATAATTCCTTGCTTGTATTATCATGCTATGTATGTATCTTGGAAACCAGTGGAATTAAAAACCAAGAGATGGATGGATGGTTGAGACATGGAGAGACTAGATTAGAAAGGAAACATCTCATTCATTCATCTCAAAAGTAGCCAGTGTTACTTTAAAAAGATGCACCACGCAAGATTTGACCACCTGCACAAAACAATTATGGGGCAGCACATCAACAGAAAGAACAGACAGCACATTTTGATATCTTGACAACACAGATTCACTGTAAACAGTGAGCTTTATGCTATATAAATCTTACATAGTGCACCTTTAACGTTTTATTGTAAAATGCAGAAGTCACTGTAAACCCATGCTACTTTTTGTCACAGAGAAGTCCAACTGACTCAGTAGATTAACATGCACACAAGACCTGAGGTTACTCAGAGACATCAGTAAGGCAGGTAACCAGAGGACATGTTTTCATGCCCTGTAGTAACCTGGTTACAGTCAAATCTGTGTAGAAATTCAGCAGGTCACTTATCAGATTGCCTCCCTACCCCTGACCTTATCATGGATCCATGGCTGATTTAACCCTTTCATGCATGAATTATGATAACTTCAGTCAGGATTTTTTTCCTAAGTGTTTTTATTCCTCTTTAGGCATGAAAAAAAATATCTGAACTTTTTTTTTTTTAAACATGCATTTTTCAAGGAGTTTGTCCAACTTAGTGGACAGATGATTAATCGTCATTTTCTCCCAACATAAAATCAATACTTGGAAATTTTAACAATTGTGTCACTCCTTAGTTGTGACTTGATGTTACAAAATGTTATTTACCTGCAAGGGTCTATTACTATAGAGGGATTGGCAAGATATTCCTGAGCTGATGAGCATTTCCGGCCGGCAGGCGGCCATCTTGGTTTTGAGCTTTTACAGTCTACGGTTTTGAGAAATTTGTATTGCACTTACAAAGGCTGGCCGATGGATGGCAGTGTATGGGATGACACACTAGAGTCCACTGTGTTGGCTGATGTGCAACTATACTATTAAAACTCATGCATATATAAAAAAGCGGCTTTGAAATAGCTGTCCACTGTAGTGACCACTATGCATGAAAGGGTTAAACTGACTTATTTAGATGCACATGCCAATTGGAGCTAATGGCCAAGAAATCAGCATTCTCCAGGAGGAATCTAGCGGGGGAAATCAAGTTTCTCTATGCTCCAACTCCCATTACACAAACCAGCTTTCTTGTTTACATGACAGTTAAGACATCAGATTATCAGAAAGCCAGAAAACCAAAACTACAAATAGCACTAGCATACACATCAGTACAAGGAGAGCAACATGTTCCTGTGTTAGAACATCTGCAGGTCAGATCAAACAGAAAGGAACATTGCACACTGGGCACTGTTGAGGTGTGTCATGTGGGCATGAGCAGAGTTGAGTTATAGCTCACAGACCAGGGAGCAGAACAACAACTGAAGAAAGCTGTAAAACAGAATGAGCAGCACGGCCAAGTTTTCAAAGAGCAGTCTGCTTCTTTAAATCTGTAGATGCTTTACAGATTCAGCTGCAGGCTACATTCACATTAATATGCATGTTTATTGATGTGCATGGGTCTAAATACCGAGAAGCATTTGTAAACCAAACCATGGCCGCAGTTTCTGCAGAAATCTTTCTCAGAAGTGCTCTCTGAGCTGCTTTGGTCCAGTCAGACTGGCAGGTTCAGACAGGTGGATTTTATGTACAACGCAGCTGGTTTTATATACTAGCCAGGGTTAATCATTCCAACTAGAAACATGAAAAGCTTTGAAAGCATTTGAAATAGCACTGTGATGATAAACCACGGAGGGAGAGGAGAGGATAGAGAAAGAGTAAAGACAAGGAGAGGCAATGGAAATATAAGGAATATGAGAAATAAGAGACGAGAGAGAAGAAAGGGAGTTTTCCGGCCAAGAGAGGACAAATAAAAAGAGAGAGTGAGAAGAAGAAAGAGAGAAAGCACAAGACTGGAATGTGTGAGAGTGAGAGAGGCGTAGCTTTGAAGCAGTGATTAATAGCATGTTTCATGTAAGCAGAGACAGGAGGGTTTTACAAGTCCCAGACTAGTGTCACTACAAGGACACACACACACACACTACAGAGAAGTTAGAATTTCTACGTTCACAGTCACACTCTTGGTATTGATTGGTCTATCTGCATCTCCTTTGTCTTGACATTTACCCTGTTAACCCTTACTGTTCATATTCTGACCCTTCACAGTATGGAGCGGGTCATTTTTGACCCTTTACAAAATGTTGAACCACAAAGGTATTTTACATCTATAGATCTTGGTGGGTGGTTAATCCTTTATTAATGTTTCAGAGAGCAAGGTGTTTTCTTTAGGTTTGACATTTTTGTTTATAGAGAAAATACATTCACAGCCACACTAGATTACATCATGATATCTTTAAAAAAAGACAGCTATAATTATATCTATAAATTTTATTGAAAGAAAATGATGCAACCCTATTTTTGAATGGTAGGTTTCATTATAACCATTAAAACCATCAATCAACCCTGCTTGCAAACCACACGCCCTCTTTTTCTGTCAACTGTACACAATCAATTCTGTATTGAGTGTATTAATCATAAAACAAAACAGCAAACTGGTTTGCAAATTTCAAACCTTGTGGCAATAAAGTGTGAGACTGTTGATGGGTTTGATTTGTTACATTGGTATAGGCTTGTTTGCATGTGCAGATGCTATGAAAAGTGTCAAGGCACCCTGTTACCCTATGTCCCTACTGTATGTACACCATGATGTTGCCTATGCACAGTTTTACTCTTTCACTGTTTCAAGATTCCCCCTTAACACCTCAAAGGTCTACAGGAGCCTCAAATGTTAACACATATGGTGGGACAGGGGCACTTCTCATGACAGTGTCAAGGTCCCCCTTGAACTCAGTCCTCACTGTCCTGTAATTTTAACATATTTCCATTTCTGCATATTCATGGCCACTTAAGAAATGTTCTAAAATTTCAGGCTTAAAAACGTTATTTGTTTTTTATTGCTTTCAAATTTCAAAATGGGTCAAATTTGACCCAAACAGTATTTAAGGGTTAAGTCATTCCTTTTCCTGTTTTTATTAGAGGGTTCATCAATTTTGTTGGCTTTTTATTATTTTTCTGGAAAAGGAAAATAGTTTCTTGAGAAACCTGAATGTAGTTGGCAGAGACAGTACACAATCTTTAACATTTGGATTCATTTGTGACAAGCCATTTCAAGTAAGCATTTATCAGTCTGTTTTGTTTACCAACCAGTTGCATACATGGGATTTTGTGAGCACATCCTTTTTTGCCTGTAAAAATCATGTCCCACATATATTCAAAACCAGGATGAGACTCAAACCTGGGATACTAGAGTGCATGTAAACATACTCAATTGTAGAATACAATTTTACTCTGACAGGACAGTACAGTCTTATTCTCTTGTCTTGTTCCAACAAATGAGTGAATTCTAACTTCTTCACTGGTCTTATTAATCTATTTGTTTTGGAGTGTTTTTAACTTGGCAAATTCCTTTTTTTCTGTCACTCATGACCCTAATAGAGACACTGGGATATCTATGTTAATAATTTGGGGAATTAAGTTTTATCCAACTTTGCCATTTTATCATCATAAGTAGGAAGGTTTTGCAGCAAAACGGAACATAAATCACAAGATGAAGTGCAGAAAGGTAAAAGTCTCTCAGCCAACATAGTATGAGTTGTGAAAGCCTGGAACTAATACTGTACAAACATTTACAAGTGTTCTTCTCTTCTTCTGATCAGTGTCTGGAGCTCAGAACCCACATGTTCTGCAGCAACATTGTGATTTTGTTGAACAGTGACTCATGAACCCAGGATCAGGTATCACACTAAATCATTACATGCATGCTATGGTTTCTGCTGTGAATGTGGATCCAATAACCTGACTCTCTATTTAGTAGTAGATTTCCGCTGCCTGGGATTACCTCAGTGCAGTGAAGCCTTAGACAGGAGATCAGCGGGGATTATCTGATACCCTCAGGAATTCACGCAATGCTGATGAAACCAGTTCACACACACATTTCATTTATACTGACTCTGCAGTAAGTGGTAGCTGAGGGACAACAAGATACTTTAGAGAGAGACACAGAGAATACATTTGCATCAGCATAGTATTCCAGGATTGCAACTCTCCTGCATTCGTCCCTCCACTAAGGGAAGGAATCTCTGTATGTATGCATGTATGTATGTATGTATGTCCTTCATGTAGCTCTTGAACCGTTCATCCAATCAACTCCACACTTGGCGGGTGTATGGCTGTGGACCCAAGGGAGTGCAGCATCAAATTTGGTCCAATTTGGACCAAATTCATGCAGCTGTACAATCCTGCCATGAGAGAGTCAAGGGGACGACATCTCTCTTCGTTTGATAACGTTAAAAGTTAGGCTTTGTCGTGGGTTTCCGACTCGTTTTAAAAAAGACGAGAAAAACGGAGAAAGAGATTGAATGAACTGAGAGGGAGAGCAAGCGACAGAGACAGGCTGGAAAGCTTTCTCTGAGAGAGAGAAAGGCCACGAATGACAGAAATATAATGTTATTTTCTGATTGTTTCATAGTGGTTATGTTCTAAAGAACAAATAAACAACCATCAAACACTCAACAGGTGATTTACTGTGGAGACAGACATTTGGTGCAATTTGGACACGCGCCACATTTAATATTAAGAAACCTTGAATAAACAAGTGTTCAATGAACCATCACATCACAGCAGGGTGGAGCTTCTGGGCTCTAACTTGCTTAGCGAGACAAAGGAACGCACCACACTCAGTTAAACTGCCTGAGAGAGAAAAACAAGCGCACACAGGAGAGAGAAACAGAGGTGTAGGCAGTAAAACAAGCCAACAGGAGTGCAGACACATTTGATTGGCAGAAAAATCAACCAATGGAAGGCTGTAAACTGCTTCAACGGTTCAACCTCAGTTTACTTTCACTGGTGAAGTTTCTGTCTGGATGTAAACCATTTAATTTATTAATTCCTTATCGTTTTAATTGGTAGGTTTGTCAATTGATACATATATATGCTATTGTCAAGAAATAATAAGCAATTGGCCCGTTCCAAACAGGCACGTTTTGAACGGGCACTGAACCAGTTTACCCAATAACACTAATTCTGTCTACGTTCTCCTAATTGTGATTTAGTAAGCCGAGTGAGTACATTCTGTGCCAACAGGTTGGATTTGGCAAGACAATCTGCTGGATTGCTTGATTGTAGAAAACAGGTAATGGGCTTTAGTGTATGTAAGTGAAGGAAGTTACAACTTTCACAGTTTCTACATAGCTACACAGAAAAAATATGTCTAGTACATTCATCCTCCTCAGTAAAGCCACAGACGAGAGGGGGAAGGAAAAGAAAGCAACAGGGTTTACGGGAAATTTTGTCTTAATTTGAGAAAATACCACAGGATTAAGATGTAGGGTACCAACAGTAATGCTATTGTGAAGTTATGGTTGATACACAAAGGCATTTTGATTAAACTAATAATAACACAGTGTTATAATGAAGAAAAACAATACATGTGGCACTTTTCAAACACTTACCTTGACAGCTGCAGTGACAGCGGCGGTGGCTGCGATGCTCAGCCCCTGCTTCCCGAAGTTCACCATGGTCTCGTAGCTTCTCTCCTTGGCCTGCACAATATACTCATCTATTTCCTGGAGGGAGAGAATCAATAGCACTTTTCTAGTGGACAGTTTCATCGAGTGAAAAGCTGAGACTTTAATATTTTCAGGTATACACACACACACGAAAACAAAACAAGCCATGTATACAGACATGGATGGATGGACGGGTGATCTTACCCTCTCTCTGGAGGACAGCAGCGGGTGCAGACACTTCCTGTAAATCAGACTCGCTCCTCTGGTGTAAGGGGACAGCAGCCAGATCACAAAGGCTATCTTCAGCTCGTAATACAGAGGAAACCTGGACATGAACACACACATATGGAACATTAATGAGGGCTGATATTAACTCTGTGTTCCAGCATAATCCTTTAGCTGTCATTACTATGAGGCCATTCTAAAGAAATTGTAAATGTTGTGAAATGTTCAAGAAGTGCAGGTGGGGGTGGGGTGCACATAAGAATACAGATGCCAGTCAATAACTGTAACTCAAGAGTCACGATCCATGAATTTATGTTTACAAAGAATGAAGTACAAAGAATTGATAAGAGCTCGAGTGGGGCGTAGAGAATTTAGTGCATGGGTGTATGTCTCATTAATCATAGGTAAATAGAAGGTTGATTGTGGTATTGATTCCAGGTGATACTGTATCTCCCAGCCCTGTTTAGCAGGTGTATATAATGAGAGAATGGCGTGTGTATTTGTGTATGTGCTTGCTGAGATATCACCACACGTGTGTCTGTATTTGTGTGTTAACTCACCATGCCAGTGTGAGGTCAGTGATGGTCTCCACCACGGTGTAGAGGGCAAACACGATCCAGTACATCATCCATCGGACCTACACACACACACACACACACACACACACACACACACACACACACACACACACACACACACACACACACACACACACACACACACACACACACACAAGCAGAGAGAGAGAGAACATAAGTGAACAATGTGATTTCTTGTTTAAAATACAGCAATATGAGATGCTCCGGGGGACAGAGGGGGTGTAAAGCAGAGACCATGACTTGTAACGTCTGGGTACTTTTGTTACATGTCCGTCTCTCTGTGCCCTCACTTCCTCTCATAACTCTACTGTCAACTCTCTGATTCTCTTTCACCACAGCTACAATATCAGCTGTTGATTTGTCCTTGAAAAAAATAAAAACAGTGTCATAATTGCAAAGTGCTTTCCAAAGTCTAATATTTTTGAGATTCATGAATATTTGATTCTACCCTGCAGTCATTTTGGTGTGTATGAGAGTGTGGTGAGAAAATCAAATCGCAGCCATTTGACTCACCTTGATATTCTAATATTTAGCATCACCAAAACTGGTCAAATGAGTTTCTGGTGGGAGCATAGTGAAAAGATGTGAGCTCTAACTGTGTTTAGTAGAGCTAACCCTGCTCTGAATGAATCTAACAAGTGAACACGGTCCTTATGGTCAACACTTGAGGACTTGAATAACTGGATTAAAGCCACTTTCTACCTGGTAAGGTCTTAAAGTTACAGAATGTGAGCCTTCTCTTTTCTCTCTCCTTTTATCCTCTACCTCTTTCCCTCTCAGGCCACTAGTAGAGAAGGGCAAACAGAGGTTACAGAGGTTTAGAGATTTTTTTTCTCTCCTTGCTTTTTATTCTTTCTCTGTCCTCCCTGCTCTCTCCTTTACTCCCTCCATCCCTCTTTAAGGGCTTTCCAGGCTCTTCTGGCTCTATTTCCATATCAAAGCCAGCGCTAGACGGTGGCAGGCGGGCAGACAGTCACATGGCAGGCTGAGGTATTAGCTAGACCCGGGCCGCTGCCGCATGACTGAACACACACTGACACTAGCTAATGAAATGTCAGTGTGTATGTGTGTGTGTGTACGAGTGAGAGCGAGGGTAAAGACTGTGTTTAAAAGAGAAAGAACAAGAGAGAGGGACAGTGCACATAAACACACACACATTCACCCGTCTCACAAGCACAAACACACACACACATACACACACCGCTTTCTCTCCTCTGCCTGCACCATTACTGCTGGACTGGTTAATTGGTGACCTCATAGTGAACTCCCTCACACACACAGAGGCTCATGGGAATGATAAATGTAAAGGGGAGAGAGAGAGTGAAACACAGAGCCGGTGAGATGGAGAGGACGTCTAATTTATATGTTTCAATCTACTTCTGCCTCCCCTGCTTTCTTCTACCTCTCCCTTTCATCTTCCACTTCATACCCCTTCTCTCTCTCTCTCTCTCTTTCCCTCCCTCCTTCATCTCATCAGTAGGGAGGACATTAAGATGTGACCTCCGTGAAATATACAGCAGCCATTTTGCCTTCCTGAGGCAATAGCAGACATTTACTGGCCCTGTCTGTGAATAACTGCCTTCCATTAAAAGAGAAAAGAAAAAAAAAAAACACCTGACATCAGCTCTTTCCATCCACCAGCTACAACCAACCAGCAAGCTTGACTGTCAAAGAGTTAAAGTGAGTAAATATCTTTAAAGTTAGTTTTTTTAGTTTGAAGCATTTTGATGCACAGTTAATGAGTAAAATGTTGCTGTAGTATGAAATCTAATGTAATAAATACAAACATCTTCACAGGGCCAATCACAGCCATGCTATCAAGCTTTTGGTTGCAAACTCATCAGTTCCTCCTCATGTTAACCTTTTGTCTTGACAACCTCAGCATAAAGCACGTGTCATGTCATACTCAGCACACTGTTGCTCTTGTCGCTCTTTTACTTAAGACTCTGGCAGGCGCCGACTGGCCATCAGGAAGTTTGGGAATTTTCCCCGTTGGGCTGGTCGTGTGAGTTCCCGACCCCGGCGTTCTATAACCTATATACAGATATTCAATAGGTCACCATGGCTGCAGTGACACGGCTGGTGCAATCCATGATAGCAGTTGCCATCACAACTTAAACTGAAAGTATCAAGTAGTCAGGCAGTCAGTATCTAGCACACGTTGCAGAAACAGGGATAGAAAGAGAAAACCCGCAGCTGCCGGTGCAGAGAAGGTGTGCTGACGTTGCACAGTGTGCAGGTGATGATGAGGACAGTGGTGAAGAGGCAGAAACATCAGAGGAGTGAGCAGGGAGCAGGTTCTTTGTCATGCTTACATGTTGTGTGCTGTGAACTAGCTAAAGAACAAAATGCTTTTGTTAACCTTGAGGTTTCAGTGCTACAGTCCTGCTGCAGCTTTGACCTTTTCTGAGCTTTAACTCGTCACACTCAGTGCACTAATGTTTAGAGAAGTTTATACTAACGTGTTTAAAAAATGGTCATCAACTTTGACTGTCAATGAGTAAAATAAACATGCAAATTTCATCATTTTCTTCTAGACAACTCATCAATTCTCCTTCACATTATAGCCTATAAGACATATAATATTTGATATCCAGCCCAGCAGTAAAAATGATTTGTTAAACACTTCCTCTATAATCTAAACTAACAGGTGAACGTGGCTCTGAACAAGAAAGGGAAAGGATGGAGGAGCAGGTGTGTGCACTATTGAATGTTACAGTGTGTCTGAAGTCAATTAGAGCACAATACATTATTCATATGATCAGGTTGGACTACTTCATTCAGGTTAATTACTGTTGCATTACAAGATTAATGGCAGGCATGTTGCATAATACAGCACATATGTATTTGCCTGTGTCAAGGCTGGACTATTCATCATGAATTTAGTGAATACAACAATAAGTATTGTTCATGCTCATGTCAGACAGTCCAAATGATGTGTGTTTAACAAACAGATGAAGGTGAGTCAGACAGGGAGGCTTAGAGGGAGTCTTTGCAGGGACGTCAGTAGAGACATGTGTGACCACCAGCCGCTGCCCATGAACAATAGAGTTTAACTGAAGAATAGACATGTTTTGTACTCTCATGTGGTCTTCCTGATTGAATCCAACTAATTACTGGTCATCTGGAAAATCAAGTTTCAGAGTCAGAGAGGAGGAGAGCTTTGATACAAGCATGTTGTGTCAGTTAGAATTCGGTGGATCGAATTAACAGCAAATTCCCAGGTTGCCTTTTGTTGCCACTCTGCCCCTGGACTTTGCCATTTTTTTGATACGTTTACTGAGAATTTACAGCAAGTTGAGAATTTTAAACTTTAAAAAATTGTGAATTTGTAACTACAGAAGTGTTCATTGTGCTGGTGGCCTTGCCTTCAGCTTCAAAAACTGTTCACTTCCTCTCTGCTTTTCCCATCTTTACAAGCAGTTGCAAGGTTTGTCACAGCGCTTTTGTCACAGCCTTTAATGTGTGATTGACAGATCATGAATTCACTTGCACAACACATAATACAGTGTCTATAATTATGCATCATTTTTGGGGGAGGAATATAATTCACAATCATTCAAGTTTCCTTTAGCTTAAAGGCATTTTATAAGCAAAATATTGTTTCACAACTGCTGGCATCAACAGTAAGTGTATCATTTATATTAATATCCCCATTAAAGCTAACACTCCACTACTGCTCAGTCAGTCCAGAACAAGACACCAGAACCAGAATCTCCTTGAAAAAGAAGTGCTGGTTGTCTAAATAAGTGAGTACAGTTGTTCATTTAAATACTGCTGCTTTCTGTGATTTTCAGCAGAGACAACACAGCCATCAGACAAGTCTGCTCAAGTCAGGCTGACGTCCAGGCAGCTCACTATAGACGCCCATTTGTTAGAAGCAGAGTGGAGTCAAACAGTAGAGCCTAGGGGTCAAAAGCTTTAACTGTCCTCATTCAACACTTTATCATTTCTGTGTCAGCAGTGGAGAGGCAGCGCAGGGGGCAGTGAGGAGTAGTGGACAGCAGGAGTGCTGAAGAAGAATCTATCCATACAAATGTAGAGAACGTTTTGAACAGAATATCCAGTTAATTGGCAAAAGAGAATTCGACTTCATGTGTGTTTCCATCAACTGCCATTATGTGAACAGATGATGAACAGCTGGCGGCACTAATTTTTCAGTCTGCTGTCTGAAGTAGAGGCCACAACAATATGACATGATTAAAAGAGTGGCGGTGAAAAACAATGGAGATGATGGAAATACTGAATTTCCGTGAGGAGGGCAAATGCTGGTTTTACTCGTCTTAAGAGTGTTCAACAAGACACTGACTGAGAAACATGTCAGAAAACATGTCCGTCATGAAAGCCTCCAGATGTACTGTATGCACACATACACACACACACACACAAGAGTAATAAAAACATGAAGAGAGGGTTGGGCCTCTGGAATGAATTTTAAGAGTCAACTTGAACTAGAGTAACCTCTGACAGGGCGTTCTGTAGCTGAAGTCATATGAAAGCAGTTGTCGTCTTCAAGTCATGAAATAGATTTCATCAATGTCTACATGAGATCACACATATGAGCTTCAGGTGACCAGTTATAATAATAATTATAAGGGCTCTTTAAGTTAACTGATAAAAAAACATTTGCACTTCAACATGAGAAATGTGACACTTTATAGTAAACATCAGGGAGACATTTTTATTCTTTTTATTAAAAAGAATAGATTCTTCTTCATGTAAATGTCTGGAAGAGCTCAGTAATAAAATAGTCAAATCATATTTTAGTTGCTTTTTGTCAGTGGATATAAATGTGACTGATTGTGATAAATGGTCATATGATATTGTCTCACATCGACTGCAGGCCTCTGAATTGAATCAAATAGAAATCGTATCATGGCAGACTTTGTGATCTTATCGTTGTCCAATGAATGGATATGAGGTATGATGATGAAACTTGTGGTTTACATCACTAGCACAAAGTGCAAAGTGTGCAGCTGAGGTGGCAGCCATGCAGACAAAAGTTAGAAGTGAAATCATGTATGCTGAGCAGGAGGAAGTCATTACTAAGAGACTGATCCAGGAGACCTTCTTCTCCTTGGCAACTTCCAAGTGTGGGTCATAAAGGTCATCTGGCAAAAAAAAAGCTGGCGGTGGCTTTACTGTTACTGCAGCACAATGAAATATCATCCAGCAAAGAAGCACACCAGACAGGATGGAACACAACCGGATGGGATACCTTGACCTTGCAAGAATACACAGCTAAAATCCTCCACGTTAGCTTCTGTGACTCAAACTGTAGCAGTTTCTTTCATCTGTTTCTGAACACATGAGACATGATCCTGCTTCAATATTATTGAGCAATTTTTTGAAGTATCCATTGATGTTCATTTCTATCCGTTTCATCCTTAAATCCAGAGTTGTTAACAGAAATTCACAGGTCACGAGAGGCCATATGGGCTTTTGATAGAAATGTATCTGTAACAAATCAATTACCATATGCAACTGAGGGAAGTGAGACCCAGTGACAGCAGCAGCAGCAGCAGCAGCAGAGGCAGACAGTGAGGAAGACAAAGAGGAGAAACAGAGAGTGAAAGGTAGTTAGAAGCAGAGTCACAGCTTACTGTGGCTCAGTCTGTGAGCTGCTGTGTGTAAAGCTGTGTGTGAATGTGTTACTAACTCAGCAGACTGGGATTTCACTCTCACTGACATTAGTTTCATCAGCCGACTCCAGCAAGAACACAACTCCAGCTGCATGAGCCTATACACATGTATAGGTTCCTATCAATCCCTGGCTTACATGGAAATCACTGCTAAAGATGCAATTCACATTCTGCTTTTCCAATGATCAATATCTCCAATCCCAGACACTTACTTCCCTAAACTGGATGCTGTCATCAGGTGACACCTTTAGAGAGTGGAATCTTTGAGATATTCCATCAAAATGTGTGTCATTTAAACATGAGGCTCTCTACTGAGAATTCAAAAATGTGCAAACTTTGATCGTTATGCTACGAGTCCCGACCTCACACCCTGCGCGCTGTTATTGGCTGAGGCCTACACACCCACTGTCCAAAGGTTGACGCCCAGAAACGTCCCCAACACAGCAAAATAATAAGAAAATAAGAAAATACAGACAGAGGGCAGAGTGTCTGTAGATACATACACCGCTACACACTTCTAGTGGGTCATACATGATGACTTTTGTATGAGTCTATACAATGAAAATCTTCCATAGTACATCTTTAAAGAAGGTAGCAGCTAAGTTAAATCATCTGCTTTTCATATAATGTTTAAATACATAACTTGCAGAGCTATCAGTAATAAAGCCAAGGTAATATTTCTGGTGTGAAATCCATGGAATCAGAGTTTCTTAAACAGCCTGGCTTCCTCGTTTCCTGTCACTCTCTTTATTTATTTGCACTTGTGATTAAACTGAACTGGGAGCACTAATCTGACCGTAAACATCTCCTCCCTCATACTCATGGCTCACATTCACCTCTTCCAACTACTAATAAATCTCAACACTTCAGGTTGGGCTTTGAGTGAAATGAAAGGGGAAATTAAAATGAGACAAATTTTTTAAAAAAGTGAATATTTGACTAATTTTACAGACTAGACGAGTCAGCATGACAAATCAGAGCTACATCACAGAGCGAGGGCTTAGTTCAACATTAACCTGCGATCAGCATAGAAAATGCACTGTTGCCATAACTCGTGTAGTGTTTTGTGCGAGGGACATGGATCTCTCATTAAAAGCAACAAGTTTGTGCTCCTTTGTGTCTGCAGGCATTCTTGTAAATGAAGAAAAACAGTGAAATAGCTAAACAGTAAAAGACTTCTGGAAAGTACAGATTGATTATTCACAAATGTATCTTTGATCTTTGATGTTCAAGTACTTTCCAGAAGTTCTGGATGTATGAAAGAGTGAAGGGTGTGTAAATACTTCACTTGAAGCCAGGAAATCTGATTGCTTAATTTGTAGTCTGACACTGTAGAGTGTTTGCATGGTCTGAGGGCATGAACATGTGAATCTGGCTGGGTGCAGCTGAGGTTATTACAGGATGAGGAGGTGCCTGTTTGGCTCTGTGGGTAATCAACAACACAGAAAGACTCCTACATACTGGAGCTCTCAACTGTAAGGATAAAGTCAGAACACACCAACAAACTAGAAGCACCGATTCCGAATGCACGAGGCTCCACCTGCCAACCCGACTAATGCAGATATTAAATGTAGCAGGTGCAGCAGTTTCATCAAGTTTAAGAAGTCGGCTTCTCAAGTGTGAAATCTAATCACGAGGTCACATGCACAGAGACAATGACGGCCTGTCTAAGCACACCTGCTATTCCTGTCAACATAAATACAACGCTCTCTGTACAAAAAGTTAAGTGAAGTCAAATATAAAATCAGATCAGTAGTGTTGCTCATTTCACACCTTTCAAATAACTCTGCCTATAATGATGAACATGTCTGAGGGGAGACCAGCTTCTCTCTATAGAACCATTTGATATAACTAAGAATAAATAGAAATTAAAAGTTTATAAAAAGAAGGGCAGGTCATATTTAAGTCATCTTTGTGCTTGCAGCGATACTGAAAATGTGGCTGCCATGTTTTCCAGGCAACCACAGAAGAAGAAAACTGTACAATTAGGAAAAGATGTATTTGACAGGTTGCATTTGATCTGAATTTAATTATTATTAACAGTCTTTTAAATTAGATTTGCATACACAGGCTCATTACAGTAATGTAAAATGATATAATGATAGATTGCAGTGCAGTTTGTACTGTTGCTTTGGACAAATCATTTCAGGATTCATAGATTTGCTGACACCGGTGTTTAGTCATACTGATAATAACTCAGTCTGGTTTATTCTAAAACATATTTGACATATATTTAAGGCAGTGGACATAGAGTAGATGGTAACTACTTTGGCTGCTTACTCAAATCTCAAACCCTACATGTAGACACTTAAGTGCAAAAATAAAACAACTAAATTGAAGCAGGTCATCCATAAATGCCAAGTGATGCTCATGAACTTACATATTCCTTGACGTTTTTGGTCTTGACAGCTTTGTAGGAGTAGTATGCAGGATACAGGGTCCCAAACACCAGCCTGCAGGGAGACACAACACACAACATTAAGCTCATCATTACTGTCACATGTTAAATTAGACATTTACTAATATTTCCATAACATAACACAAAAGCACAGCTGAGATGTTGCCATGGTTGCATTTATAATATTGGTAGAGTGTCACTGTTTTGTCCCTCTGCGAGAAGTTCAACATGATTAGGATCTACTGATATATTGTGAACATAGGTCTACTGTATGAGTGATGGATCTATGTTACAGCTTCATACACAGTCACTATAGAGTTTCATTCTGAATGAAATATATGAGGCTGTTAGCATTAAAAGCTGATATTGTGGAGGTGCTTTTCACAAGGTAGGAGGAAGTGATAAGTAGAGTTGAGTACAGTTTAAAACCTGCAGTGTGTCTCTGCTTCTACTGCCTGATATCAACAGTCACAACTGTTTCCCCTCACACTAGTGAAGGGGATTTTAGCCTCAAACCAAAATGGCAGTTCAGTATAATCCTCAGAGCAAACTGAGGCTTATATACAAAATTGTGATTTTCCAGTTAAAAGCCATCATCTGTTCCTGCAGGACAATTTGGGGACTTATTTATATCCCGCTATGATCGGGTGTTGGGTCCTGACCCAGACTCTGGAAACCACTGGAACACAAGACAATGACTCAGTGTTTCCTCTGTAATCTTCTGCAGCAGCAGTGGTTGGGGGGTAATTTGGGGTTTGGTTCCATGTCTGGTCCAGTGCAGGTTTCAACACCCCATCAAATGTTCTGCACTCTTCTTGTGTCTTCTCGTGCTTACATACACAGTATGTGCAAATAGCATTTTTATTGTTTGACTCTTAATATCTTGGTGATTAGTGATCATGACTGCGGTGCTTTTAAACTGCGCTGCTGATTAGCTTTTCCTTTCTGTAGGTGGTGCTGTTCTGTCTGTTCAGCCCTGCCAACTGCACAGTTATTCTTCTGTTTATTGGAAACATAAGGGAAGCAGTGAACTATTCAAAAAATCAGAAGAACTATGAGACACTGAGAGTTTAGAAGCATAAAACTAAACAGTTTATGTTACATCAATCAGTGAGAGAGCTCAGCAGACATCATTTATATACTGAATGACACTGCTTAGATTTCTACATGCCCTCTTGTAGCATTTAACAGCATGTTTGTTCATTATTGCCCAGTATATAGTATCTCTAGTCTATAGTCTAAAAGTGAATTATGTTGCTACATTTAAATACTGATGCAAACAACAGTGATTATTCTCAACATTCTGTCTCTCTCATAGATGCTATTTCTGGCATTTTTTTCACATATACAAACATGTGCAACACAGTGAATGCTTTTGATGAAACTGTGCGCTGGTATTCCAAAATTGAAACAATTATCGTGTCTCTCCCCCTCAATGACAGCAGGCTTTCCACCCCGCCTACAAGTGTGGCTGTTCAGAGAAGCTATAAACACTTTGTGTTTTCTGACGTGGTCAGATGACACGTCGTACAAAGTGTCGGTTACTCTTTAAAGCTGCGTCGATAGGTTTTTTTGGCCACTTGGGAGCAGCAAAACAAGCTGAATACATATTATCTGACACATCATCACCTTATTAAGTCGTTACAGGTGACATGTTAGCAAAGAGTTGACTATTTACAAATCCAGCACAACATCCAGAGCAACATTAGCATCCGTTTGGAGTGGTGTTTGTGTCCACCTGATACAGTCCAGCATTCATTCTCCTTTTTGGATTTGTATCCAACAACTACTGAGAAAAATATGTGTCTCTTTAGCTGCTAAATGCTTCACTATGTTCACCAGCTAGTCTCTAACTGAGTGTGTCTGCTGTTTGGTGCTGAGCAGGTAGTGTACAGTGGGTTTATCTGAGCTTTTTCACTGGAAACAAGCTGCCTGCTGCTGCAAATACAACTGAGGAGAGCAAAATTTGCAGCTGTATTCTCTGTTTCACCCCTGTGAGCGACACCTTTCACATGACACTTCATTCACAAAGTCAGAGCAATTGTGCATATGAAAATACTGATTAGTGCATCTTTAAAGTTAATTCCTTCTCATTAGTGAAACCGGTGGTCGTTAAGTGAAATGTGTGGTGGTTGAAGGAGGCAGTTAGCTGTCTAAACACCCCTCTAAACAAAGATTATGTAGGCAGAAACTGTGGTAGCTGGCATGGTTAGGCAGCTGGAAAAAAAGCCTGCATGTATTTTAAGCAAATTTGGATATTACAGTTATCATTACTGCAGTCTTTACCTCGATGGTGAGATAAAGGACCAACCACTTACAGCACAGAGTAAGACTACAGGTCTTTGTGGCTACTGTGCAGAAATCCTTCAACCCTGACTCTCTCTCTCTCTCACACACACACACACACACACACACACACACACACACACACACACACACACACACACACAGACACACAGACACACACAGACACACACACACACACACACACACACACACACACACACACACAGTAACAAGGGCAGTTTGTCCAACCTCTCTGCTCTCAGCTGCAAACCATATATTCTTCTTGACAGAACGCTGTGTGTGTGTGTGTGTGTGTGTGTGTGTATATGTGTGTGTGTGTGTGTGTGTGTGTGTGTGTGTGTGTGTGTGTGTGTGTGTGTGTGTGTGTGAGAGAGAGAAGGGGGGGGGGAGCAAGAAAAACGACTACATCAGTTTATAGCAGGACACTCCTTCCCTCCAAAGCCTGTCTGTAACATTCTTGTGCTCCTCCTCCTCCTCCTCCCTCCTCCCCCTGCAGCACAGTGTGTTCTCTGCAGATCTGTCCAGTATGCAGGATGGATATGGATCTGTTAAGCTGGAATACACAGTGACTGCATACTCAGACACCACTATTGACTAACTGGAGACTAGTCAGTATTAAAGGGTTTACAAAACAACACACACTTTTTACATAAGCCACTACAGACACTGCTGTGCATTTACTACTTTGTTTGTAACAAGAAAGTAACATTGAATATGTGGCCCAGCCCTACCGTGGCCATTTGTTTTTCCATATTGCCCACCCATAGCAGAGACAGAGATAACCTGACTAATATCTTGTATGGTAGGCCCAAAAACACTGGATTCTGCACTTCCAATAAAGCAACATGCAACTTGTACATGCATTCTCTGATTCCAGCTTCTCAAATGTGAATATTTCCTGGTTTCTTTAGTCCTCTATGAAAGTAAAGTGAATAACTTGTTGGTTGTGGATGAATGAAGATAATTGTTAGTTGCAGCCCTACCTGTGACTAGGAGTGGGCAATATGGCAAAAATATCATATCACAATGTTTGTCAGGCAGGATCATGATCCATGATCTTATCACTATTCTTTCTCATGTTGGCTTTTAAGACTATTTTGACTACAAGTTACTGAACAGTTATTAAAGATTCAAAATTCAAAAAGCTTTATTGTCTATCACATGATAGAAATGTATCTAGGTTAGGGACTGACAAATACCATAAAAACATACACTGATGAAAGACATACAATTACATTAAAACACAAACAAATTGCATAAATAAATAAGAGCAGGTGTGCAAAGCTGCATTAAAAGTAGTGACAGTCTACTTGGCCTTGTTTAAAATGGATATTGTGGTGGGAAACTAAACCAAAAAGAAAGAAAACCAAACTAACAGTACAAACAAACTAATTTCACAGCTGAAAAGCAAACAGTTGATGCTTTGTAGAGGTGTCAGTGTGTCGTTTCAGATTACTAGCAGGATGTGCACTGCTGAAACACAGTACACCAGAGCTGACATCAGGCTAGCTTGCAGCATGACAGAAGTTAGTGCTACCAGTTAGCAGGCCAGCTAACCGCTAAACAATTGTATTTACCTGCAGCCGAGCAGTCAGTTTAACATGATGAGCAGCAGGTGAGCCTCCTAGCAGGGCATTAAAACTGCTGTAGATTTCACAAACATGCTACCAAGCATCAAACCTGTGAGCTAACTGGTGAGCTAGCAATGTGACGATGCTCAGACAGGTGGCAGGCTAACAGCCAGGCCCAACACAAGCGCCGCTGCTCGCTGTTTCTGTAGCATTTACCATTTAAATCAAAGGGTTTGGGCTCCTGATGTGAACTGTACAGATAGTTAGCTCTACTGTGAGCAGATCCTTTTCATTGGAGGTCATTTTCTCCTTTCTGAAGATGTGGTACGAGGCGCTCACCGTGTCCTAGACTGGCACAGTTGAGCTGCTGAATTTATACTGACCCAGTATTTAAGCTGGTGTCAGGAGGAGGGAGGGGGAGGAGGGAATCTTGGTTGCTTCTGTAATGTTTAGACAAACCAAGCTGCCCCTGCATGAGAGGTAAGAACTGGTCATGGTCTGTATTCTCAGTCCAAACTACCACTTCACAGTTGTATGCCTTCACCAACCATTTAAAGTTGCACTTTACATCCATGTCTGTCCAGAATCATAACATTCGTAGTGAAGATTTTGAAGGAAGTTAATAAAATATCAGCAAAACCAATGAGCTTGTGGTGGACCACCAGAGGAACAGGAAGCCCTCTTTCCTGGTTGTCATCCAGGGAGAGGAAGTGAAGAGAGTGGACTCATACAAGTATCTTGGGGAAGCACAATCCAAAGAAGCTACAAATTCTAAGCTTTCTGTAGCTTCATTCATATCTTCAACCTGCCAGCACAAAAGATTTAAACAATCACCACAGTTTCAAGGTGGCACCAAGATTAGTGTCACCATTACAGTATCTGACCAGATGTGAAATATGATCACAATCTCTCCTTCTGTTCCTGAGTTATGGTGTTGAATAATGGCCAGAAAAGTGTTTTTGCAGAACATTATGATGTCACAGTGAAGTTGACCTTTGGGATATAAATTTATCCTATTAGACATTTGTGTGAATCTTTGTCATAATTAGCATTCGAATTATTGAATTATGGCCAAAACCGTGTTTTGTGAGGTCACAGTGACATTGACCTTTGACCAGCAAATTCTAATCAGTTCATCCTTGAGTCTAAGTGGACGTTTGTTCCAACTTTGAAGAAATTCTCTCAAGGTGTTCCTTAGATATTGTGTTCATGAGAAAATGTGACATATGTATGGACTGACAACCTGAAAACATAATGCCTCCAGCCCCAGCATAGAAACATCACAGACAGAGAGACAAAATAAACTATCATAGATAAATGATCATTTTCATGCCATTGTGAATCTTTTTCATCAAAGGTTTGGTGTAAAAATTGGGAATATTACTGATAAAAAGGTTGTAACTGGCAGTTTTGTGTAGCTTTGCGATGCCACTGCCAGCCCACAGCCATCTGCTTGTGGAAAAAGCAAAGAACAGGTGAAGATGAAAATAAAGGGAAACCATAATATATACATATATATATATATATAGCATGTCTACTACTACCAATGCAACTCAACATGTTCAATTGGTCAAATGACCCAAATAGTGCAAACAATGATGAATACTGCCAAAACTACAGATGACAGGTGATGACATGAGGAAGGTCCAACAGTGCCTGTAAGCTAAATGTAGGAACCAACGATGTTGGTCTGGAGTGCACCGACTCAATTCCTTCTCAGTCAGGTCAGTTATTCTCTGTCTTTTTTCATATTTTCTCGACCCTTTTGACTTTTTCTTGTATCTGCTGTTGTCATAGCTTATCACTGAATAACATGAACAGCTGGAACGGTAATGTTAAGCTCTGCTCAAAAGATTACACAAGGACTTAGCTGGTTTTGTGACCAACAGATTGGAAGGAAATTGAAGAGCATACTGAGTCTATCTGAATCCATCCCAGTGGATAAAATTCCTGGTAAAATTACATACCTGCTTATAAAAAGTACTCAATATTCCAAGCACTTCATCCCCTCAGCTATCATTATTATAGCTTTTTTTTAAAAAGCTCCATAATTTGATCTATTTCTCCCCAGTTCATTGTATGTGTGGTCTGTTTTATCTTCAGCTGCCATGAAAATTCCCTAATGAGGATAGATAAAGTTGTTTGGAATTGAACTGAAGAGATTTCTCATCGTTGATCTGCTGCAGTACATTGTCTGAGTTGTTTTTGTTCCATTAACTCGGCTTTTCAGGCTGTTAAAAACATAATTAAGATAGTCCAGCAAGAAATAAACAGAGAGCGCATAAAGAGGCTCATCTGCTCATCAATGACAAGTGTATACAGTAGTATATGTTTATATTCTTCACAAAAAGATAATATATACACTATTGTTAACATAAAGATCCTCGTCTCTGACTGAGAAAGAATGAGTGCTGGACACTACTGCTGCACAGAAATCTGTTGCTTGTGATTGTACGGTTGGTGTAACTGCGCTGATAAATCTCCATCTGCTCTTCCTCAGATCGTCTTTTCAATCTACTCGCTCACTCTCTGCCAATGACTCCGCTCTCATTGTCTCCTCCTGCTATCTCCAAAATGTCACCTCTACAGGGACTAATGCCAAGATCTGACAGCATGATATCATCCAGAGAACGGCCTGACAATAGCTGTTTCCTCCTGCGTAGTGCGTCATGGTGTATGACAAACCCACACAGCGTCTCACATGCCTTGTGATGTTTTTTTTTGTCTTCTCTAGCTGATTTGGACAATTTCTACATAATATTCCTTGTTAGTCCCTAGCATCTTATTGATTACCTCTGCACATCACACAAGTTGTGAGAGACGGCAGGGTATGATTGGTTGGAGTCCAACGTTTAGTTTGCCATGTCTGTCAACTAAGTCATAGTCTCGTCTCCATGATAGCCTAACAACACAGTGACCATCTCAAAAAAACACAAATATCCTGTGGTTTGATCCCAGCATAAGATTACCACCATACAGTCTGGAAGAAATCAGAGGATACCTTGATATACTGAGCACCTGGTAAGGATACACTGATACTCTAGTACAGGAGGGATGACTGAATAAGTCTGCAAATCTAATAAAAGGGCTCTAGAGTGAAACCATAAAAGTCTGGAAGTAGGAGAATCTCACAACAATAACAGCCTACAAAGACACTCTCAGACATACTGTATATAGTCTTGTATACAGACGTGCTCCCTCTGACCAGAGTCCCCTCAGCAGCAGGCGAGCCGCCAACAACCACAGCAGTTTATTTTCCTGCTGTTGCTATAGAAACAGCGAGGCTGCCAAAGCTCCCATACTCTCCCTTCATGTCTACATCTCTCTGTCACACTCTGTAATTTCAAATCACCGTGCTTTATTTGCATAAAAAGGTAGAGAACACTACTGCTGAAACCATCCTGACAAAAAATGTATAAATGAATCCCTTTCCTCCCTTACACTGGTATGTGGGTGTGTGTGTGTGGAGAAACTGGTTACACAACATCCCAGACCCTCCTCTTTGTCCAGGCACACAGGAACAGCAGCCTGGGTGGAAGCTGAGGCGTAGTCGTAGAAGCACAGGAATCAGGATAGTCTCTCTCTTAATGTCTTTACTGCTTAGTCTGTGTGTCTGTGCAGCAACATGCCAGTCTCTCCTCTCCAACGCTGTAATTTGAAGGCCTAGTGTTTGACTAGCACATCCTAGTCATGCTAATGAAAGGCGATTGCTGATGCTGTGATAATAGCAGGTATTTGCGTCTCAATTGCTCCTAATTTGCTTTGACTGCAGTGAAGAGTCTGGTCACAGAGCTCCTGCACACACACGGCTGGACTCATGGTGTGAGAGACATAAAGACAGTAATAAACAAGTTCAACAACAACAGTAACAAGGCAACATGTCGGCCCCATGAATTATGCAGTTTTTTCATTTTTCAGCTAAATGACTAAAGACTGAAGTGTAACATTACGTCGACATGAAGCTAGCTAAATTCATAAATGCCATTTTCAAGAAAAAAACTACATGCAGTTAGGACAGAGAGAGGTGGTAGATAGCTAGCTTTAACTAAGAGATAGAGTAGACTAAAGAGAACAACACATGCATGTAATCGTCCACCATTGTTGTTATTGTGTTTCTTCTTCTTCGCCACGCAACTGCCACCATCTATTTTGTCACTTACATGACAGCATTTCTACAAAGCTCCGTTTTCGCTGAAACCACGACGACGCCAAGCCAGCGTATTCACATTTACACAGTGTGGGAAAAGCTTGGAAAAGTTCCATTTTCAGGGGAGGAAAAGTAGTCCAGGTGGTGGGCCAAAACAGAGAGAAGATGTGTTTATGAATTTAACTAGCTGAGTGTTGATATGATCCGTGTCTACACTCGTTTTTCAGTCATTGGTGCATCTGACGGAACAATATGCTTCTATGTTAATCAATAATGTCTACACAGCAAATGTCAGCTCACGTGTCACACACGTTATAGGGCTCTGAGCCCTTCCAAAACACGGGTGACCTACGCACAACACTGTACCTGAACGCCTCCAGTGTAGACACACAGACGGAGCACTCGCTGCTGCTCCGCTGAACGTGCAGCTCACGCTACGCTGTCTGTGTAGACACAGTGTAAGGTTGTGTTCAGCCTTCTCATTCATTTGGGCTCCAGCAAAAAAAAAAAACAAAAACAAAACGCAGTCGTTAGTAGTAGCAAAAAAGTTGAGCCAGGTTCGCCTTCTGCCAGACTGTAACTTGACATCATCCAGCAAGGTGCTGCAGAGACCAATCAGATACATGCAAGCCCACATTCCTGGAAGATTACTGTTTACTGTAGTGTAAACAGTTTTGCTAACTCTACTGTCACTGAACACTGTGCCACTTGTAGTAGGATAGATTGTTGAGGGAAAATGTGGGATGGGTCCAGCAGGACAATAAAGGACAGAAAACCCAGCCTCAGAGTGGACATCAGCTGACATTCATTTCATATGCTGCTGTCATTTCACTGCTTTATACAGTACAATAAGTTGCCCAATCTAAAGTAAGTTCAGTAAATCACAGGCTTGTTTTTACCAATTGGAGTCACATCAGTAGAGCTAACATGATTACACCAGAAACCCCAGCAATAAAAATCCCTTATTCACATCCTCTGCTTTGAGAAAATGATCTAACTGTCGTTCTTCTGATGAGTTCTTGATAACAGCTACGATGTTTTCCAGTTATGGTAATAAAAAACAAACTGCTGGTTTTGGACAAGTATGTTATGTGTATGCCATTTTAGTACAGCATAAAACTAAAGTTAAATCACATCTGACAATGTTTGCTACCAGACTGACAAGTCATAATGATGCTGCTGACAGGTCTGCACTTTAGCTGCTTGAGCTAACATAAATCAGGGTTTTTCCTGCATGGAGGAATTTTTTGGCGCCCCCCCAAATAGGTTTTAGCCAGTGGCCAAAGGAAAATCACCCCCACCAAAATGATAAGAATTGAGAATAATTATAGCGATTCAAATCCTCTCTGTGAATGTATTTAATGGCAATTTATCAAACAGCTGTTGAAGGAGCAGAACATAAACCTAAATATGATGTCTTTGACTTCCAGCAGTCAACTCTCCTCTCATCCACAGACACTATATTTTACACATGTGTCTGCTGCTGGATAAGCCAGCTAAGCTGTGTTGTTTTGACTGGGCCTGAATCCTCCGCTGTGAACTAGCACTAGTATGACAAAGGACTTCCTGTGATTTCTCATAAAATAAAAGCCGTTTCATTTCTGGTGAAAATCTTAAAAATGCTGAATTACAACCGCAGCGTACTTATTGTGTCATGTCCTGCATCCTGTACACCTCATCTAGATCCCACACCCCTCTCCCTCAAACTTACTCCCCTCATCTCCTTCCAATGTTGGAACATTTTTTTTTTTATCATAGACATTTTTGAACATTTGACATGTTTATCAAACAATAAGAAATAACAGGAAAAATCATCCATTTCTGTCAAATAAGGAAACACAGACTCATTTCCTTTCTTGTAAGTGAACTGATCATGCTTACTGTTGTGCTTAGTCACCCTGCCAAAGGTCCATTCTGAGCCAGGAAAAACCCTGTTAATGTTAGCTCCACAGCCCTGAATCATGGAGGTCCAGCCTCAGAGCTCTCAAGTTGATATGACGCGCTTTAACAGTTTAACAGGAGATTCAGACAACTTCATCTGCCAGCTGCTTGTCATCGACACCGGACAACTACAGAGCTACCTGCTAGCCACCTGTCACTGATCTAGAGAAGACACACCACCCTGCTGAAAAACACACAACCTGTGTGTGTCTCCTTTCATTAAACTATCTTTGGCCACGTGTAGACAGACATTCAGAGTTTATGTTTTATTGTTTGGCCAACTCACATCATTAAGTAGCTATAGCTGAGTGAATTTTCAGTCAGTATCATTACTGATGACATTACAATGTTCAACTCCTCCAGCTTATTAAGACACATTTACAATAGTTCTGTCATTTACAATTGTGATGCACAGTAAAGCTGGATTGATACTACTATCTATCTGCAGCAGATATCACCACAACAGTGACTGACCTCTTGTGTTTTCTCCTACAAGTTTGAGATCATTGAGACTGAATCCAACATGAAGCATGTTGAAAGAGGCTTCATTATCATTATAGCAAACCTTCCACTCACCACTTACAGACAAAATAGTCCCATATTCAGTTCTATATGGAGCTGGTCCTTCTCGCTCCTAACATAAAGTAAATGAAGGAATGTAAACAGTTACTGTGAGGTATATAAATAAAGCATGTAGTGTTGTGGTGGTATAGACATGTGATAATCTGCTGCTGAACTAAACAATACCTCCACTGTGTGTATCTATGACAGGACTCACTCCCATCAATCAACCAGCTTTACATCTGGCTAGAGCACTTTGTTATAAATAGCAGCGTATAATTTATTCAACAAAAAAGGATCAATTTCCAAACCCCAAACCTTCCCATTACTGTATCTATTCTCATCAACTTCATCTCGTCCTTCTTAAATGTTCAGACTTACTAAAGGACCAGCAGACACACTTTCTTCATAAAACTTGCTCACAGAAAAAAAAAAAAAAAAGAAAGAAAAGTTGGACGTGCACTGAAAAGTTCTTGAAACAATTTAGTGAAATGCAGGGCCCCTTCTTCATACCCAAACTACCATCTCTTCACATTTCAACACCTTCTCCCCCTCGCTCTCCACATGCAGCTGAGAAAATAGCCCCGTTGCTTTTTAGACGGGCCTTGACTCTGGGCTCCAGGTCAATTTCCCTGGTTTCCTGACATCGTACACCACCAACAACCAAATGGAGGGAGGGGGGGAGGACAGGATGACAAGAGAGAGAGCAAAGAGAAAGAGAGAGAGAGAGAGAGAACAAGAGCAATAAAAAAAAAAACAGGAGACACACTGAGACACACAGAGGGAGGAAGGGAAAAGAAAAAAAAAAAAAAAGAGAAGAAAACACACCAGAGATCTCCAAGATTTGAGCTCCCACCATCTGGTTTGAGCTTCAGGAATAAGAATTTGATTACATGACTTTTCCCCTAAAAACACAGAGGGAGGATTGTTGAGAGAACTGCTGCTACAGCAAATGAGACCGGTTAAAGTCCAGGTCTGTGCATCCCCAGAGTATTTCTTCATAGGGAAATAAATGACATATCATTTAGACTGCTCTCACAGCTCTCTGAATCTTCCCACATTCAAAAACAGGGACTGAACACATCATGCACACATTCACATTTAACTCTTTTTAGTGATGTTGCTGCGTTCAAACATCTCTGCAAATAACTTTGTCTGCACAGTGTTATTGTTACTGATACCAATGAAGGCCAAAACTACAGAAATAGACTCAAGTTGTAATAAAGTGGAATTGCTGTATCTTTACAACTTACATTTTTATCCTCTGTCAAAACAGAACATCAGCTTTTCTTTGCCAAAAGCTTTGATTCCACATTTTTGTGTTTCTATGCACTTTTTAGGCTGTCATGGCTCAAAAAATCAGATGTATCTGCCCTGTAAACATGGATTCAAATCCATAATATTAACTATTCACAACTAGGTAAGCAACAAGCAAAGTTTAAGTTTGGAGGTCTGTGTTGGTGTGGTTTGATTAGATTTGATTGATAGTGACTTGGCGACACAAGCAAACAACCCCAAAACTGCCATCACATATTAGCATATTCATAGAGATGGGATCCATTAGCCAGGTTCCATTTTGGATCTCTACTCAAATCTTTTCTCTCTCTCAGTAGAAAACATACATGTAGCAGCTTCCAGCAGCTTCTCTCCATCATTGTCTCTGGTTAAAATGAGAAAGAGGCAGCAGATGAGATCAGCTGTAGCTAATTAACGTTAATTGTGGAAGACTAAAATGAAAAGTTAGTGTGTTCTCTGGTGAATGTGTCTCTGCAGCAGCTATCTGTATTCAGACAAAGGTTTGTTAGTGAGAGGACACGTCACTCTGTAACACCACTGTACCACTGTGAGTGGAGACTCTTCTCTAGAGAAGTGATCAGCTGATCTCCTCACATCACTTTAAGAATCTCTCAGTTAAACTTTGATTGGTATCAGATCAACATTTGAATGTGATCAGCTTCATAGTTGTGAATCAGGAGCTTCAGTGTTTGGAGTCAGTAGCTGGTGAAGACTACATCTGTTCATTCATTTACCTACTGCTCGGCTCATTGTCAGGTTGTGAACATTAACTAGGCTCCACTAAAAACTGTTGTATTTCTGCTTCTCAGCCAACAAGAGATGATCAGACATCTTTGAGTTGTAGTTATTTTAACCTTCAGTTACTTGCTACAGTGGAAAAGTAAACCTAGTAAGATTTGAAAAGAGATTCAGAGGATTCAGATTCAAAACTGAATTTGAATTTGATAAAAATTCTGTCAAACCTCATCCCTACATATTTTTCAACAGTGATGAATATAAATAACAGCAACCATACACCACGATCCCTAACAGAGACTGAAGACACACCGATACATCCTGCTCATCCTGTCAGGTTTATTCTACAGGCAGCCGATGCAACTAGAGCTGCATCTAATGATTGTTTTCAATATCAATTCATCTGCCAGTTTTTTTCTCCAATGATGGAACGCTGGAACTAAAGAACATTTGGCGTTTTTGCTTGAAATAATTAATCAATTATGAAAATAGTTACCAATTCATTTTCAACAGCCACTGTTGTTTAAAGAGTCCATAAATCTAAGGCCTGTTCACACTAATACATTTACTACGCCTAGTGTTAACACTACTCTGCCATTTTCAAACTCCTGAATCTGACACTTCTGAAAAACCTGCCGACCCTGTTTTGGTTTGAAAACTCCAGGATTGCATTTGAGATTAGATGCAGACAGGTCCTCTTCTACTAGAGTACAGAAGCATGCATTGCACCCTCAGTTTAATACTTTGAACCCTCAGTTGAAATGTGATTAATGAATGCCAAGCAGACAGGAGCACAGACTGTGTGGGCGTCTCCACGTGCACCTGCTATACTTTGGTTCATGTATGTGCAGCGACACAAAGGTGCACGAGGGCCGAGTGAAGGTGAATACAGATCAGCAGGTGTGATGATTATTAAATACTCTCTCAGCCAGTCACATCACTGCTCTCGTCGCTCTGAAACAGGTGAGCCGATCACAGTTAAACGTGATAACGACAGCTCAACAAACAGAAAGCTTTTCTTCAGGAAACGTCTGGAAGGTTCAGAGTGTCACGACGTGAACACACATCACCACAAATCTAAACCCAAAGACGAATGGATGAGTGTTTTTCATCAGTTAGATACTATGATAACCACCTTAATGTCATCACATAGGCCTACATGTTCACATAGTTAAGTGTGTAGAGGTGTGTGTGTGGTTATTCTGTAGCTGCCCGGTGATGTTTTCATGTGATTTAATAAAGGTAAACACAGTGAGCGTCCGTGCGTAGCGGTGCTGCACTCAGGCGCGACACTTCTCAGAGGCTGCGGATTTATCAACATATCAGTCCTGCTGCCTTCAGGTGCTGCAGGGATTTAATGAACTGAAGCCCACATTAATTTATAGATCAATGCAGACTGATTTACTGACTTTCCTGCTTTTTAAAAAAGAATTCAAATAAATGTATCAATATTTACACTGACACGCACAGTGTATGTGAATAGTCATGTGATATGCGTTTCAGGCGTGTTAGTAAGGATAGAGCTACCTTTTTTTGTTTTTTTAAGAACACTGCTGTACCATGAGATAATTATCACCAGAGGTCTACATTCTCTGGTAGAATATCAGTGTTTGTCATGGCTGTTCAACTCTAAAGCAAACCACTCAATTCTCTTCATCAGCAGCAAAGGGAGAGTGCCAACCAGACAGCCAGCCAGACAGAGAGAGAGAGAGAGAGAGAGAGATGGATAGAGATGCACACAAATATGTTGGCACTTCTCCTTGCAGACTGCTACAGCTACTGCCTAAAATTAGTTGGTCAGGGAGCGCTGAGATGAAAATCAGCTCAGCCCTCAGTCCGACTGACTTTATATAACTGTTACATGACTCTGCTATATAAATGGATGTTGGCAAGGAAGATGAGCAGAGGCGATAAAGGCCACTGAAGCACCAGAGAGACAAGAGGCCTGTGAGGCTTCTGCTTGCTTTTCTTCTTTAGGAAGTAACCACATTAAAACAATTCATGAAATAATTTAAGTTTCAGTTCTCTATTACAATTTGTCCCATACACTGTAACCTACTGTCTAAGAAGACACTAATGAAAATGTACTGTTGATAAGAGTACAGGGCAACCACCAGAAATACTCTAGACCTGAGCTCCATAGACCAGGATCTATTCTAGTGCAGATATGTATTTAGCTAAAATTATAGTAGTCTCCATGCTGCACTGCACTTCAGATAGCTTTAGATTTTTGTATTCATTTCACTCAGGTTGGAGTAGGGTAAGTGATAAGGACAAAATGAATATTGCCATGTTTATCACGGGATTATCTCAACATCAGTATTTACTTTGCAGATGTTAATCCGCTTAAACTGAGCAGCTATGTGTAAAGAGGGCTACAATACCTGTTCATCTGATAGATGTCAACACTGTCAGTTAAAGCTGACTGTCAGCTTTTTACACTCACAGTCACTGTGAAACCTCAATCACGCTGTGCTGCAGTACAAAGGCGGCAAAATTCCAGCTGCATTTGGGAAATGCAGTAAACAGGCTTATCTTTATCCACAGTTTCTCCCATCTATAGTGTATAGAGTCCTAAATGCCTTCACATGTTGCTTCTCAGAGGGTTTGGCCTCCCAAGTTTCTGTTCATTATGACTCTTAAGTTTCCTCTATTTTGGTTAATAGAGAGAAAACAAATTGGCTGTTATCCTGATACTTCAACAGACCAGACAGTACAAATGCCCCCTGTTTAAAGATACAGCCTGTTACACAGCCTGAATTCAAAAAGATTAGAGATTTCCTACATTTGAACAGTTGTCTGAATGTCAAATAAAGATTTACAGCCTTATGGAACACCCAAATAAGTATGATTTACCCCCAGCCAATCCATTCACTTTCTGTAATATTCCTTTCTTTTCAGAAATCAAAATGATATTCAGCTTGGTGTGAGAGTTGTTTCACAGCTCCTTCCCTCTTACAACAGGTTCCCTCTTACAACAGGTTCAGGCAGCTCACACTTCAGTCTCATACAAGTTCAATTTATTCACCAAGGTTCAGATTTTAATGTATGAAGAACTCCTCGTTTATCTCCTCTAAAGCATACAATGTGTGTTTCCCAGTTTCTTGGTTTTGCATACCACAGATTTTACTGCAAATACCAGACTCTTCAATTACCTAATTCAAAAAGCAAATGCTTGGGCTTGATTGGATTAAAATTCTTCACACTTTAGTAGATCACAAACCCAAATTTCCAAAGCACATGCTGACATTTAATTGTATAATGCAATATGAAGCAATATTTACAATATAAGCATAGACTCAGGTCTTGATTGAACAGTAGTGAACCAGGTATTAACCTGTGACAGCTGTCTGGAATGAAATAATGTACTCATTGTCCCACATTAACAAGGGTGTCTGTGTTTGAAGACTACAAAAAAGGAGAGGCTCTCCATCTTTTCTACCACTCCATTCTGTCCGCTTCACCACATTCCTATCCTCCATTACACCAAGTTATGTAACTACTGTTCTTGAATGGATACACACAAAGAAAAAGGAGAGTTAACGAAAGAAAATGCAAGAAAGACATGCTGCTAGGGAGAAAATTGGAATTTTCTCTGCAAAGCAACATTTTAAATCAGGCTCTTGTCCACCCACTGTATTAAATCAAAACCTCACTTCTGCTTTATTCACAAGAGATTTCAGTGTCATAACGCTGACGGCCTAGGTAACCAGTAACCAAACAAAGTGAGTGTAAAGCCACTCGTTTAAAATCGTTTTCCCTCTGTGTGCTAACAATGTTCTGGTGTACAAGTTAAAATGGGCAGGGCTAGTTAATAATATCTTCCATTTGACAGCTGTACCTGACACTCCTTCACAGATGAACATGTAGAGGCTTGAAAGGCTCCACCTCATCGATACTCAATAAGTTACATATGATTGCGGCTGACTCACCAGCAGCGTGCATGGCCAAGATTCAGAAACAGATGATAGCATTAGCTCTCGACTCAACAGCAAATCACAAACCACAGAGCTAGCTACTTTGGGGCTACAAAACTATTTATATCAAAGCAGTAACAATGTGTGTGTGTGTGTGTGTGTGTGTGTGTGTTTATAGCGTATGGTCTATTTATTAACCTTAACCACGTCACAGTTTACACCGCGTCCGCAGTAATCTAAAAAAATAAAGGACTAAGGTCCTAACTTAGCAAAGGACGGTAACAAGTTAACGTTAGCCAAGTATGCTAACAAAGCTCATTCGCATCAGCTGCCCTGGTTTCCTCCACAAGATAAAAGCACCATTTTCTTCGCTTTTAGTACTGTCAGTAATGTTTCTACTTACACGACGCTTCTCGAAATCATCCAGGACACCATGTTTCCTGTGTTTGTAGTGTCGGTCGGTGTAGAGGGAGAGGCCCGGTATTATCTTTAGTGGCTAGCTGTGTCGCTGGAAACTTCTTCAGCCAAACTTCGATGAGTGAGTCCCGGACCTGCTAGCTAGCTATCTCGTTTAACCTCAGCCATCCAACATGTCTGTAATACGTCCGCTCTCACACTTCTGTATTTGTAGCCATAGCTAAGCGGCAACAATGTCTATCCAATGTGATTCCAGTTGTTTTGTACCAGTCTCTGATTCCCTCCAGGTTTCCTCCTTCCGTCTCTGCTTTGCTCCTCAGCTCCTGGCACCAAAACGGTTCTCGGCTAGCCACTGACATCAACAGGAAAAGAGCAACCTCCTGAGCATACCATTGGCCACTTCGGTCTGTTTACAACAAACACAAGTTATCATTGGCTAGAGAGGTTCGCCCACGTGACTTTTGCGTTTAATAGAAGCGGTGGAATTTCAAACTCAGCGACCTGCGCTGTGATTGGTCTTTTTTCAATGCGTGGCGTATTCTGACCAACGGGCGAGATAAGCGATGAGAGCTGCGGTGGATTTTCTAAGCGCTGTTGTTGGGGCAACAGTTTCACAGCAGGGAAATAAAAAAACATGTTTGATAGCATCGAACATGTGCGTTGAGCACAATGTTACAAAAATAGTGACATTTTTTAGTCTATGTTTCTATTCCATATTACATAAAAGGAATAACAACAAACCCCTGTAGGATGGACCAAAGAAGTGCGACTGCCTGTAAAGGGTGCACAGGGTGTTAATACAATCGCTCCTCCCACTACCCTTGTTGAGAAAATATCGCGTTGAGAAATCAGGCCTACTGTAAATCAGGGTCAGTCATTATTGAGCTGTTGGCATGTGTAAAACTATTACATCATTAAGCCTAATGTACCAAATAAAAGGTCGATGTTTATTGTTGCTATGCAGAAAAACATTCTGTTCTTGTTATTAAATTGTGTTAGGCTATATAATCACCAAGTGGAATGAGAGAACATAATACAGATGTAGAATGTACACATAAATGAGTCGTTTTCAATAGTGTAGGATTTTTAGAAGATGATGAACGTCCGTTACAGTCAAGCCCTTGCCAAACAAGTCCACACAATGCTGATTAAGCTTATCACCGCCAGGTAAATCTCTGTATTTCACAGTATATAGAGTTTTAAAATCTGGTGTCTGTGGTGACATTACCGCACTGGCCAGATGAATGCATAATGCGCGTGCTCCATAGGCAGAGCATGCGCACCAGAGACTTTGCTAGGTGTCTGCTAAGTTAAATGCATGATTGCATGAGCCAGAGGGACAAACTCCCGCAAGTGTAGTAAGGGTTAGACTTAAGGTCAGGGTTAGTTTAAAATTGAAGTTAGAGTACAATTCTTACGCGAGTTTCGTAAATCGGCCCACTGGAACATCAAATCTAAAACCAATCATATTTGTTTAGCATACTCACTGTATTGTTGACGTATCTATATTGCTGTATGATATTCTTTGTGAAATACAGGATTTTAAGGCCAAAATTTGTAAAATTTTATAACAAGTATTTTTCATATTCCCTTAGAGAAATAGTAGCAATAGCAGAATATTACAAGAGAAGATTTGGTTGAGGAGGGAATTACTGTATATTTTTTTCTCTTGTTTGCATTTAAGGTAAGTGGCTTTGGAAAAGACAGCCGACAGGATACCTGAAACGCTATACACTGCCTTTGTCTTGCTCATTATGTAAACCATACCAGTCTTTAAGTCGTAATCATATTCATTACAGTTTTCCATACATGGCACTTGGCAGACACAAACCCCATCTGTGAGCTTCAGCATGCCTGTCTCTTTGTGTGTGTATGTGTGTGTGTGTGTAGATAATAATATCTGAGCACATAAACATGTGTGAGCTTGTATGTGTGTAGCTATGATCCTGTGCCTTTACATATTTACAGATGTGCATGTTTGTGACCATACGTAGATATGTGCGTGCTTTGTGTATATATGTGTGAGTGTGTGTGTATGGGGGGTGGGTGGTGGATTCATAGCTACTTGTTATTCATGAAGGCGGCTGCTGCAGTGTGCAGCAGTGTGAGGGAGATTCCCAGTGGAGCCTCTCTGGTCACACAGCCTGTCTGGGACAGCATCAGAGGATCACAGCTGAACAGAAAACACCTCCACACTGAGCATTCAGCTGCTCACTGCTAACTGTGTAATGTCTGTATAAAATGATTGACCAGAGTTATACTGACAATCAGCCATTGGTTAAAACCTATATTAGGTATGTCATTGTTATTGCTAAAGAGCATTCAGCCATCACTGTATCAGCATTCAGTCACATTCATATAATAACACATGACACCAAACATACTCCAAGAAATAGTCAATAAATTTGGATGGGTGGATTTACCTCAATTTGAAATCCTTATGCTTGACGTTCATTCTTGACCTTGAGATTAGTACATGAGACAAAATAATCTCAACTCAACATTACTTGCTTACTTACTTACCACTTGCTTGCTTTTTGAGAGCTTTCAATCACATTCCATGGTCTTCATCAGCGAATGAACTGGCTCAATTGTCATCATGTGACCTAAATGTGGTCACATGATGAAATGGTTTCTACTTGATGACCCCAATAACATATCATGTTATCATTCAGATTAGGGACTTTATGACTGGAGGAAACGCCAGTTCAAATCAGGCAAGAAAGTCTGTTTGACCTTTTGTCCAATCTGTTTACTATGCAATTACGTAAAGGGTGGGTCCGAAATATTTTAAGCAAACATTAAATCTACTCATGAGTAAGATACACAGGAGCTTCAAAACCCTCCATAAGTACATATTTGACCCAACATTTTCACACATGTATTCCGTTACATGTGTGTCAATTCATTTTTTTTGTGGTAAAAACTGATTTTGTTTATAAATTATGAGACAATGACAATTAAAATTGATTTCAGCCTTTCATTGTGTCCCTAGGTCAGACTTCAAATTAACAGTGAATGTATCACCCAGGATGAATTTGTCTTTTTGCACTCACTTGCATGTTCACATTGTTTCTTATTTCGCTTCGCTTTGCATTCAGTCTGAACACACCTTTAGAAGGACGTAGCTTTTATAGAGGTATGCCTTGAGCATACCCAGAACGTAAAGTTCACTAAAACCACAAATTGTTGTTTGTTCATATCTGTGTACAGATTAAACAAATGAGATACATCATGTTAATTATTAAGTGTATGAAGTGTTGTTAGGTGTATAATTGAATAAGTCTTTATGCTAAGCTAGGCTAACCACGTCCTGACTCCAGCTCTGTTCTAAACACAAACATGAGAGTGAAATCTTCTCATATCACTCTTTATTTATTTATTTCACAAAATGTCAAACTTTTCCTTTTAACAACACACATCTTCCCTCATTGATGTTTATGAGGCGAGAACAGGTTCTTCCTCTGCTAATTAAAGGAACATGTCAACATTTTGTGACATACATTTTTTGCCATTTTACCAGTGAGTCAGATGGGAATGGTGTTATCAGTTTCATGGTTTCAAGGCCTGAGGTGTGTTTAGCTTAGTTCAACACAAAGACTTGAAGCAGGGCCAACTACTGGCTTAGTTCAGCACAAAACTGTCCAGCTGCCCAGTGGTTATTGGTCAAACTAAAACCACAATATCTGTTTGTTTTTTTTTTACATTTCTACACCTGTTCTATAAACATGACAAAATATGTAAATAAAACTAGAAATATGTTAGTTTCACTTCTTCATAGTTCAATTTCATAGTTCAGTTTCATTTTCTTAATCCACCACTACGGCACACCTCTGCTCTACTTTTTTCTTTCTCTTCTTCCTCTTTTTCTTGCCTCTTTCCCCTTTTGTCTCCTGTGTTCTCAGTGCGACCGTGTTTCTACAGCATATTTCCGCTTATTTTATATTGTTTCACTCGTCATCCTCCCCTGCTCCTCTTCCTCTCCATCATTATTCCATCTCTCTCCCTCTCTTCCTCTCTTGTATCCCACCCCGCAGGTTGCTCCAGGCTGATTGCCTTGTACATGCATCTCACACACTTCACACACAAACCTCTATACTGTCCTTAAGATCCCTCCACTCTGCGCGCACACACACACACACACACACACACACAGGCAAATACTCACAAGCATGCAATCCTCCACAGAGCCACATGCATCCGCACACACACACACACACACATATACAAACCTTCCCTCTCTTGTTCTCCTTCAGTTCCTCTGCCTTATTCTCTCCTTCACTGATTCTCTCTCTGTCTTGCTCCTTCACAGCTCAGGAGGCTTCAGTGGAAGACAATGCAAATAGTATATCCGCTCTGAAAGAAAGAAACCAAAGATGTCAGTTGCATTTAAAATTCTGAATAAAATGTTCACATATAATAGAGTAGAATTAGGAGGTGAAAATACATAAATAAATGGCAAATTATATGAATGAAATTATAGTTAAATGTGCTCTGATGGGCTTGATAATTACAAAATTATAATTATGCTGACCATTTAAATTTTCAGATGTATTTTTCTACCATTCAAGGCAGACATTGGTCTCCATTCATTCCAGTATGATATGCAAAATGCAAAATGTTACAGTTGTGTGGTAAACAACTATAACAGCAAACAGGTTACAAAATGCAAAAGCACTGGTGTGGACCTTCAAACACCATTCCACCAGCCACCAGCTTTACATGTAAGTTAGTCATTCATTCAAACTTTATTTACACAAGGTGGTCCAATGAGAGTTGTTAATTCTCTTTTGTATGGGCGAACTGTGTACACAGTACATAAAAGCAGAGATACTGTATCACACGCTGCAATAATCAGTAAAATATACAAAGCTGTAATTGAAATATAAGGGATAGGACATTAAAGCAGCACTACATGAAATAATATTGACAAAATGAATCCTAAAATATATAAAATTGGTTAAACTGGCCATCGCAGGCACAGGTATAGTCAATGACAGAATTAAACAAATTCTTAAATTCCTTTTATTTTATTTTACCATCCACGAAATTTTGAAAAGCAGTTTGCTTTCTGGAATTGTGGATATACTCTATGTTTCCTGCATTCTTTTTTCTGCATGTAAATTATAAGCATAGGCTGACTTAGTCAGTGGAAATCACAAACAAAACTGCAAAGTCATAGTACTGGTACGAGTACAGAATTGTATCTTTATTACAATGGCGACAAATATCAACACTATTCTCTGTTTTTTCTCGCCTATATCACAGCTGCTGTTGTTAATTATAGGAACAGTGGCACTAGAACGAACAGTAATGATAGTGGTACTATTACAGTGGTAATAGTAGAAGTAGCTGTGTATAGTTGCTGTTAAAAGTAGTCGTGGCATTTCTATAAGCACAAGCAGTTTTTAAGTAGTTTAGCGAAAATAGTACCGATGGGTTCAGTTGAGCGGAGGGACACAACAGTGCTGTGGTCTGTGAATGCCTTGGGATCCAGCGGAGAAACACAAGTATGGATGGCGGTTGTGCTGCGGTTCAGTGTTCCACCGTTTTTTTCAAGCGGAGAGAAAAGAGACTGACGCTCGAGCGGGTGGAGACTGCTACACATTTAAATCCCCCGGGTCGGTTTTTCAGCTTTTAGCAACATATAACTTTTCCTTTTTTATTTTCTTTCTACTGTTGGATTCCTTTAGAGCTGGTTTAATGTCGTAAATGACAGGTCTGTAAGGGCGTCGTTGTTGGGAAGTTTTTCGAGGGGGGGTTTGACCAGCAAAGGGCCATGGCAGTCGAGGCTCGGCCGGAGCTGGTCGGGAAGCGGTTCCTCTGTGTCAGCGGGGACGAGCCGCCTGAAATCGGCGACATCGGTCGTTGGCCGTGGAGGTCCGGTGTCATACGCGCAGTCAACCATCGTGACAGCGACAACACGGACCTGACGGTAAGGAAAACGCTGACTTTGTCCTCCTCTTTGGTCTGTTACATGCAAAGCAAATGGGAAACTCTGTGGTTGGTGGCTAGCCAGCGAGGCAATGTTGTAAACTTGCCAGGCGGAAATTATTATGTGGCTTTCTTAGTTATTACGGGTCTTTGGACCAGTGAGTATACCACTTGTATTCATCATTGTTTCACCAAAATATTTGTCAGTATTAAGTGTATGAGTGTGACTAGTTATTTGACCACTTAAGCAAGCAAGTTAATGGGAGGCAGACTACCAGCAGGGGGTTATGGAAAGCAAACGGCAAGCGTTGGTCCAGACAGCACTTATTTACACCAAAATCATCCAATTTATCTCACCCATAAAGCTGTTTTCTGCGGCTAAGCAAGCCTCCCATGTTTTTTAAATGTAGCGCTAAGAATTGTTGAACCACAGTGAGGTCCGTGTTGGCACACTGTCTTAACCACAGCGGTTAATGTAAAGCGTTCATTTAAAAATAATCAGTTAAATAAGGAGAAACACCTGGAATTACAACTGATAAGTTACCGCGTTGTGTTCGTAGAGCAGCTGCATTTGTAAAGCATGTGTAACAATTTGAGTCCCGAGCAGCTAAATGCTTTAATCTGCTGTACTGCAAATCAGCTGACGGAGGTAAGGTTAGCTTTCTAGATTTACCCCGCGTTACAGCCTTTACGTTGAACTAATCCATTAACTAATCTATTACCTCGTGGTTATTGGTCACAATCCACGTTATTTGAGAGGGTTGGTCCAACATAAAGCTCCGTCTGCCTGTGTTTTCCTGGCGGACAACAACCCCTCCGACTTGGACAGGGACGCAGGAATGCTAGGACTTGTAAAAACATAAAACTGGCTTGCTGCAGGCTGAACAATGGGCAGTTTGTCTTCATCTAAAATATTGTCTGCAATTTCAAGACAACGCTGTGTTGCCACTTTTGGAGCTTTCAGGAGCAGACATATTTCCAGCTTGATCTGTAATTATTACATTCTTAATACAGTCAGTAGGCAGGCAGTGATGGATGAAAATCTTGGCAATATTTAGGTCTGATTTTGTTCCCTCTTAAAAAGAGGTATTTTCATATTGGGTTAACATGCCAAAACCAGCAAACAATGAAATATTTGCCCTGACAAGCCCTTGGCTGGCTAATACACAGTACTGTCTCACTGTACAGTGTGCCTGTTCCCCGTTTTCTTTTGTTCACAGAATCCTTCTATCTGCCTATGCAGATAACTGGCCAAACCCTACCACAGTACCTACTGGAATATTTAGTGTTTTCTATGTACATATGTGCTATTTCTTGAGGACGGTAAATCACCTGACATTACATCTTCCAGCAAATATGATAGTTTAATAGTCATAGCTCTCTGGTAGGGTTATTCTTTGTGTGTGATTTTTTTTTTATTTGAGCATGATTGGAGGTAGCTCACTTCTTGTGTTTTATACGTGTATTTTAAAGCATACATTTAGGCCAGCATACATGTCACCGCTCCTTCTCACATGCAATAGACTGTTTGTGGTGCTTTTTTACGTGATGTAGACAGTAGATAATTGTGTCTTTCTGTTATACGTTTGCATGAAGTCCTATCTGATTTTGACAGGAATAGTGAGGTGGCATAATTCCATGAATCGATTACAGTGTCATAGCTAAATGCCTCTGCACTGCTCACATGTGTAATTGCATGGTCCCTTCATCTACGCAGCACATTGCATGTAGTCGTTTGTATCGCACAACAAACATGTTCCCAGCTTCCTAATTCCCTTGTAGAATTGGTTCTTGTGTGTGATGTGATTTAGGCAGTGAGTAGTGTTCTGGTTTAATTCCATACAATGGGACAAAGTCTCATTAGCAGGGGGCTTAACTAGCTGAGTGAATACAGTGGAGAAGGATTGGAGATTAGATTAGAAGAAGTGTGTCAAGCCAAGCTGTCAGGCCTTTGTCAAGTGTCTGTGGTCACATAGGCCAGCAGCACTGGACTCTACTGGAGTAGCAACGACTCACCGTGTCTTATTCATTCATATCTTAGTAGGGAAATAATGCAATTTTAGACAGTGAGTAAGTATGTTCATAAAAGATCCATGTGAAATGACCACCTACCAAGCACCAAATGTCTCAGATCAGTCAGGCTGCATCAGTAAGGTTTATCTATTACACTGCTTGGTAGCTTTATAAGAGGTGTTGATTATACACTGAAAGAATTCAAGGCACGTCAGTTAATCCATTTGTTGTCAGCAGTAAGTAAATAAATCAGCAACTATTTTTAATAAATCATTTTTCAAAAAAAAAACTGCCAAATATTTCATGGTTTCAGCTTCTCATGTGAGGATTTCCTGCTTGTGACAGTAAACTGAATGTCTTTGGTGTCTGGACTATTGTTAGGAAAAAACAAGCAACTTGAAGATGTCACTATGGGTTGTGGTTTCTGACATTTTATGGCCCAAATGATGAATTGATTAATTGAGCAAATGAGCGGATAATAAAAGTGATCATTAGTTGCAGCACTAGTCCAATATGATTTAGGCTTTAATATTAAAATGTTAAGTCCTTACAGCATTAGCTTCTGTATTTTGGAATTAGCTTCAAAATGCTGTCTTATATTTTATCATTTCAAATATAACATTGATTCTACACACTCGTCATAAACACTGCATGTGATGGGATCTCACCATCCTTTGTGCATTACAGTTCACTCTTATATATGACGATATGCTGTTGTGATAATGAACACCACAGAAAACATCAGACTTTTAACACTGCTGGAGTTATCAAGTATAATAACTCCAGTGACAAAATAATATAGGTATGATGACCTTTCCTTACAGCTTTAAGTAAAGCTATGATAACTGTACCAGAGGCATTTGTAGAAATGTGTGTTCCCTTACCAGTTGAGGAAAATGTTCATTATTATTATTATGTCAGATCATTTGAGATCTTTAATGGTGCACTTGTGGTTAGAATGGCCCAGTAATAGACTTTGAACTGGTTGAGCAGTAGAGGAGACCAGTTTGACTCGTTTACTGTCATTATGGACTGAATCAAGCAAATAATAAGTACTGATACACATTGTATAATTGCTTTAGAGCTAAGTCTATACATGATATATAATAGCAGTAATAACTGTAGCCTGTTGGCTAACTGTTTGTATATACTGTTATTTATTCTTTTTAGATATCCAATAAATAATAATCCAATACATGCACAGCTTCATACTTAGTACACATTACGCAAGGAGCTTGTTACCATTTAGTTCATATATCATGTCTCTGATATGATGAAACAATTAATTATGCTTATTAAAGATATTGAATGAATCATTTATGAACAGGTTTAAAGTCAGTCCAGGTTTGTCTACTTTATGTCTGAGGAAAATGTTTTAAAATGTAATATTTATAGCAGTCGTGCTAACCTGACAATACTTGCAAATACAACACCATTAGCTGGGCTGTTTAGTAAGAAGAATGCATTCCTCATTTGGGTCCTGGGATTAAAAAAAAAAAGTTCAAGAACGCTCCCAAGTATTAAAATGCATCACTCCATTAATGGCATCGTAAATTCCTTTGCAGTGACCCGATATTGGCGTCGCAGGGACAGAGTTTGAAACACAAAACAGAAAAATACATGACAGTCACGTGTGGGTGTATGCATACTGCATGCATATTCCTTCTAATGGGCAGACTGGATTTATTTGATGATCTTTTTATTGTCTGTACTTAATATATATCATTCTCAGTTTAAAAAGCCAACTCTATGCCTCATGTGCTTTGATGTATAGAGATCCCCATCATACTTGTGTTCTATATACAATTAAGAAAACAATTAGGCTCTATCAACTATGGTGCTGTTGCTGTGGTATAGACATTTCTGAATCTGTGGTTTTGTCATGAATATTTGCCAGCGTCTGTCCCTATCTTATCCTAAAACACAGGCAATTACTAACACACCAGACAGGCTTGATAGCTACCTACCTACTTTGACATACAAGACAGTTTTTACAGCTGCCTGTTCTCCTCGTGCAGCTGGGGACCTGGTCCCAAAGAACTAACAGGACACTTATGTTCTTGAGTTCCAACAGTGTTCTCTTCTGTCCTGTCCATCCTGATCTCACTCTTCCTCTGGGATCTTTTTAGTTAAGGAAAGTGATAAGACAAGTTATTTTGTTCCTACCAATATTTTTGGCTTCAAGTATAGAAACTAAAAACATAGAAACACCTTCATTTTTTTTTGTCTTCTTTCCCCTACACTCTGCTTATCAGTCTCACTACAACCAACAAACCCAAGTCACACATTTTCACAGCCTCAAATACATACACACTCATCTAGCACGCCTTATGTTTATGCACTTAAATATAGAAACATTTAACTTTCATATCGATCCTTCCCTCTGCACGCCAAAACCTACTTAAGATTAAAAGCTATAATGTGGAAGGACTTGACAGTCCTCTGAAAAGAATAATGTCCTGTGTCAGCTGAAACAAATAGTCAGATAGCTTTCCTACAAGAAACCCATTTGTCTGTTGTAGAACATGAAACGCTAAAAGAAATCATGGACAGATAATTACATTTCTCTTCTCACACATGTTGGAGAAAGTTTAGGGTATATACAGTATATTCATTTTATTTGACCAACTATCCATAGTAATACAGCAGAGAGATTGATCCTGATAGATGTTTTGAATGAATGTATACACCCAAGCCTGATTCTTATCAGAAGACCTTATTGATGGGTAGACTTTTATTGTGTTATATCACAATTCATAGATGGGCAACCGACTTCTACTATTCCCCTCCCCTAAATGAGTAAAATCTACAGAGCTGCAGAGAAGCAAGTATCTATTGATATGAATATAGATTTGACTTTTTCTTCACATAGACGTGCATCCTACTGGAGAACTGATTAGTTTAGTACTCCCCGAGGCTGAGATCCACAGAGTAGCTGATATGAAGATGCTGCCAGTGACCATTTCTGACCATTCACTTACTGGACTGTCATGAGACATACAGTCTCAAGTTCACTATGTTTACAACAATGCCAAAAAGAAAAGAGGGCAGTTAGACAGCAAGAACTGGAACAAATGATTGGAAAGTTAGAACATGAACATAAACAAACCTCAAATCGTACTCCGCTGAATAACCTCACAGATGCCCAAAGAGAGTACAATAGTCTGATTGTTGAGGAGAAGAAGAGGAAGAAGAAGGCAATTTCAAGTTGACTAATCAAAGATATTATGAACGTGATATATATATATATATATAATATAATATAATATAATATAATATAATATAAAATCTCATACCTGGCTGAATTAACCCATGAGCCCATTGAAGAGTAGAGATGCAACAGATAAATCATTTGAACAAATAAGCAATGTGTTTACATTCCCAAGATTGTACTACGCTGTGTGAGATGCTGAACTTACAATAAAAGGACAACAAGAGAGAGTGATGAATAAACATGCAGAAGGAGAGCTGAGACTCTGTGTACGGCAGTGACACAGAGCAGAATACAGAGCACCTAAATAGCATTGTAATTCCCACGCATACAGCTAGTTTTTTGGAGGGACTTGAGGGACTGACAGACGCTGAAAGAAATGAAAAAGCTCAGCAGCAGAATCCTACGCTGGCACATGAGGCATAAAACTGCTACACTCATCTGGATTCACAATGAATGGAAAGAGCAGGGCAGCCAGGTCATTGCCTATAGGAGCCTTTGTTTTCCATTACAGTCTACTGTGCGTGTGTGTATGTGTGTGTGTGTGTGTGTGTGTGTGTACAGTAGCAGTGCTGCTAGTTTGTGTTTAGGTCCGTGGCCTGAGGTTCATCCCTGTGTGGCTAATCAGCAGAAAATGACAGGCTGTGACCGGGGGGAGAACCTTCCACATACAGAATCCATGCTCGGTTGTTGCAGTGCTGCAGTTCAGCCAGCTTAGAAACATTTCTAAGCTGTGTGTGTGAGAGTGTGTTGGCTGGTGAATAGCAGCATTGTTCAGTGTATGAACGCACACCAGCGAGACAGAGAATAAACACGGCAGGAGAGAAACATTCACCTTCTAATTTGGATGCTACAGTAGGGGAGTAGACATATGCATAGGGCTACATCACTGCATTGTTTATTTCACTTGAAACATACGCGTTCATTAGAATGATACTAGGCTATCAAAAGTGTAGTAATGAACTATATACTAAAGTAGGTAATTAATAGTTGATAATATGTTCAAACCTGGCAATAAATGCTTACTAATCCAGAGTCTCAGTTAGCTAAAGAAGTGACAAACCATGCATTCAAATATTTGTTGTAGCATTCCAAAATAGGGTTAGCAAAATTCATCATTATAACATCATGATGATATAAATATTTCTCATGTCCAAATGAGTGATACTGAGCAAGGTGTCATTAGTTACTGCAGGAGTTTGTAATGCGTAGCACACTTCACTGCTTTGAACATCAGTTTGATTATTTTGTGTGATCATTTAGCAATATTAGGATATAAAATAATTATCCCAATACTATTAAGGATATTCTCAACCATGTCACTCAGCCCTATTCCAAAATATATGAATAAAAATATACAAATATGATATACAGAAAGCTCATACTCCTCAGGGCATATTGTAATATTATGATTGAAGTGTTGTGTTCACAGCGATCAGTTCAGTTAGAAAATGGCCTGAGTGTTCACGTCACACTGTAACACCATTCATAGCATGAACATTTAGCTGTTGTCAGTGAATGAAGCTGGAAACACTGTCCAGTTGCATACATAAGGAGTATCACTGTTGGACACTCTGCTGCTCTGGCACTGCATTAAGTAGATGCAGAGAATAATGGGCTTTATTTGTCCTGTGCAGTCAGCCTCAACGTCATCATATCAACAGGTTTCCCCTCGGTACAGAATATATCTGTCACTAAGTTATCTTGAGACATGTTTTAATGTTTCTGCATCATTTCACAGCGCAGTATTTCTTTGTGCTGTGGTATACAGGCTGTACAGTAATGCCTCAGGCTCTTTCTTCTCTTGTAAGAATCAGCTGCAGTACAGTCAGGGAAATAAAAATTGTCAGTAAAATAGTGTCACGACGAGTCTTAATTTGTCAGGTTGATATGAGCACAGTGAGCTGCAGTATTGCTATGTGATGTCCAGGTTATGTGGTGTTTGGGCAGCACAGTAACTGGATACATAGAGTGTTAGTGGTTTGTTTTCTGGTGCCTAAGGAAACAAAATGTAATCTGAAGCCAGGATGGGCTGGCTGGATTGCTGGCTGGATGTACCCTTCCCCCCATCTCCCTCTCTCAAACACACACACACACACACACACACACACACACACACACACACACACACACACACACACACAGAGCACTAAAGCTCCACTACATCACAGTGCTACATACGGCAGCCATAAAGTCTCCTATAGGCTCGCAGGCTTCCCAGATAACCCTGGGAATACATTAGGCTCTACTACTCAACAGCTGCTGGTATACTGTGCTATACTAGTTCTATTCTCATCACGCTCTGCTGCGATGGAATTTTTATTTTAGAATCATATATTCTTAAAAATATAGCATGGCTTTTTAAAAAAAAACTGACAAAGGAACCCACATGAAAGTCCATCAGAGGCTGGTAAAACGTATCACACTGACCACTAACTAGATCTCAGTTCTATATAGATTGTTGGTCTTACATTTTTGCTTACAACACTCAAACCAACAAGCAAGATGTTGAGATAATAACATGAACAACTACTGAATCAAGACATCACTCAACAACTGCACAACTGATTGATTGCCTCAAATGCGTTCAGAATCTGATTTCAGTGGGTACTTCAGGAGAAATGTGTCAACGGTTCCAGAACAAGCACCATGTTGTTTCACCAGTGACAGCACGGCAAGTGGTCAGTTCAGTCAGGTGTAGCAAGGCTGCATGTGGATGTCTGATATCATCTTTGTACAGCCTGAAATGATATTTTTATGAAGCTATTTCCTCCATGCTATTACCATACCCAAATGAGCAAAAAAAAAAAAAAAAGTGGCAATCTTCTGCTATCAATCAGATAGGGTCAGATAGTCTGATGCTGATATGCAAAATGATTGTAGATAATTTTGGTCTCTAAAGTGGTTGTAGTTTACCAACATGTGATAATCATCACTGATAAAGAGATTGATTATACTGCTGTTTTTGTTGTCCTAAACAATAAACCCAGAGCCTGGTAGTAAAACATTCAGTGAGAAGGCAGCTCAGACAGACTGTGACTGTGTCCGGAATATGAAATGAGTAAACCCTCAGCCTGTCTGACTGCTGTTATCTCATCACACCATTAGACAGGCTGTGTGCTCCTGACTCGTCTGAATGAAAGAAATATGGTACGGTCATGTACCCACTGCTAAGATATTTACACTCAAACTGGCACTTTGGTAGAAAACATACAGATATTTAGTATTTCCTCCCAAAATCTCGTCCTGTCAGGGTCAAAAGTGCAGGGCTTACACCGTCACGGGACACTAATAACTATCTTGTAAAACCACAAGATGACTCTTACATTACTAAGTCCTAAATTTCAACACAGTGTCTGTTGGTATAAATGTCCTTTGCTAAGCTCCACTAAAAGAATCATTTGAGTCCAAGTTGTTTCTTAGACCTGGAGCTGTCCTGAGTATTTTTGAACGCTGCTGTCAGGGAATACTGGCCTGACCCTCTAACTAGTCTGTTTTACCAAAGAATGTGAGGAAGTTATTTTGGTGTAGCCAGTAATGAGGAGGTTGTGCTCGTTCAGTTTGGAACATCTCCCAAACGGATCGAGCAACTGTGGCTCGTACATGTCCATACAGTCAGTCTGCCTGTATCTTTTCCTCGGAGCAGAGAAGGAGACGTCACACATGACGCAGGCGGAGTCTGGCTGTCCCCCCACCTGAAGTGAACCTGTAACTGTTGGAGAAAGTTTAGGGGCCAGTGGAATGTTGTCTTACCTGTCTGCATGATGTTTACCATCCTCAGTGACACCAGCTGATCCTCCTCTTGTCATCAACTAATTCACTATATTAACATTGTTGTTTTGTGCCAGTGGGACACTAAAAGGAGATGAATGGCAGTAGGCCTGCTCACAATCTCTCTAGTTGAATTTCAAAGAGGAGGCATGTCGTCCTCTCCGTGAAACACTGCAGAACAGTTTGTTCTCTCGAAGCACAAGAAAGAAACAAAACAGCTTCAACTGAAAATTTACGGCAAAGCTCCTGATAAATACTTTTAATTGCATATCGTCATGTGTGGCGGTATCCTAGCTACAGTGGCTTGTGTTACTACTACTACGACTACTACTACTACTACTATAGACAGACACTTAGATTATTGGATTAGCTGTGTTACAGCTACTGAACCCCTCCAGCTTTAGTCCAGCACCTGTCCCTTTCTGTTGTTGCCCTCCTGGCTGTCTCATCTCATTCTGTTCTCTGTGCTGTTATATGTTGTCCTGTTCTTCCAGTCCTGTCCTGTTCCAGTCTGCCCTGACCTGTTCTCTCATGTTCTGTCTGTTCCTGTCCTGCCCCAGTCTGTGCTTTCACATTCATTGAGCTGTAGCTGGATTATTATTCATATAATATTACCAAGCATTGTAAACAGAATGAGGCAAAAAATATATATATATCTCTCAATACTATTTGATGATAACATGCAATCAAATATGCCATACTGTGCAGAAAAGCATCACAGAAATGCTAAATGTTGACTAGACTAGATGAATAGTTTTTGTCATTTTTGGACAAAACAAGACATTTACCATTACCTCGGCCTCTGCAAAATTGTGAGAGATGTTTTTTTTTTTTTTTTTTAAATGAATTGATTAATTGAGAAAATAATGTGCAGATGAAATGATAATGAAAATAATTCTTGCAGTATAGCATAAACATGTAGTTCTGAAGAGGTCTTCATAATGCAGTGGTGGTTTTCTTTGCACTGAGTGACCTGTCTATTGATTAATAAAGGAGAGGAAGACGTGCACTCAGCATCATATCTGCTTTAATAAACATACCAGAAATTTATGGACTTGAACGATGAGTGTCTGGTTTTGTTTTTCTTATCCCATTTCTAGTTTTAGGGCTTTTGGTAGCTATATTTATATGCTTCTTTTCTGAGCTCGCTCTCTTTCATTTGGTCTTTTAAATGAGTGCTGAATGTCATTTCTGGTAGTATTCTAATGGTCTGAAATACACGGTCAGTAAAAGGTTCCTAATAGGTTTTCAGTGGAAAGAAGCTGGCAGAGAGATTGGCTGGCCGCTGTTATGTTCTTTAAATCTCACACACTGTCATATTCAGACAGACAGAGAGAGAGTGAAAAACAGGGAGAGAGAAGGATGGAGAGATGGAACAAGGGAGGAGAGAGAGAGAGAGAGAGAGAGAGAGAGAGTGATGTTTCATAGAGCTGAAATGAAAGAGAGTGAATGCTATTTGAAAAATCAAGAGGAGAGAGAGAGAGTGAATGCTATGAGAGAGAGAGAGAATGCTATTAGAGAGAGAGAGAGAGAGAGCTATTAGAGAAAGTGAGAGTGAATGCAGAGAGAGAGAGAGGTGTACTCTCATTAGTTGTTTGGTTTTCTAGCCAGGCGGCTCTCTGGCAGAGAGAGAGAGGAGGAGTGCAGAGGAGGGAAAGAGAACGAGAGAGAGAGAGAAAATGGGAATGTGAGAGAGACGGAGAGAGAGGGGTTTCTTTCTCCTCTGTCTGGCCTCTCTCCCATAGCAACAGCGGCTTAGCCACGTGAACGCCAGTTCCTTTGAGTTCACCCACTGCACAGAACTTAACTCCTTCACCACCGGATCGCAGCACAGTACAGCAATAGCACAGAGAACGGAGAACTGCAGACAGAATAAACATCCATCTGACTTCACCAACACAACTGGGCTCACTCATTAACTGAATACCTTCAAATGCTATTGGAAGGGAATAGTGTCTATTATATATATAATATAGAAATAGGATTTCTTCTGTGTTGAGTGAATACACAGCATTTAAATCCAGTGGAATAGAATGCAGTCATATGAAGTGCAGTAGAGTGGTAATAAATAGTGTCACATAGAGTAGAATATACAGAACAGTCAAATGATTCCACTGCTCTGTGGAAGAGTGACACAGTGGAATTATTGTTGACTGGAGCCAATGTGGGACAAAATTGGTTTCTGTGGGTTTCCTGACTGTCAGTGAAATACAGAGAAACCAAATCTCTTGGCCAAGACAAAGGAAGTTAATCTTAGCTCAGTAACTTAACAAAGCCACGGCATGTTTTTTTTCAAACCTATAAAGCTAATGCAGGTTTGGAAAAAAGATACATACATAATTATTTACAATAACACAAAACACTTGTTTGACTCTATATTATTACTCTTGTAATATTCTCATTTAGTCCCTCAACCTGTGACTCCTAATATAAAACAGTGTAATGAGTAGTGTAGGGACGTGTGTTGGTAGGTTGTCTTCTGACCATTGACTGGAGATCTTCTATCAGTTCCTAAATGTGGGTAACAGTGTGAAGGCTCCATAGTCTGCCACTAATCTGAGGATCTCCATTTTACCACAGAGTGAAGCAGAAAAGTCATACCGCTCATTTGTGTCTTTCTTTCTTCTCCCTGTTCACTCTGTTCCTTTTGTTCAACAGCCAGCTAACTCTTTCCAGATGGTATGGAGTTAACTCTCCTCTCCTCTCGTCTTCCTCTCCTCTCCTTCTCCCTCTCCTTCTCCCTCTCCTGCTCCCTCTCCTTCTCCTTCTCCTTCTCCTTCTCCTTCTCCCTCTCCTTCTCCCTCTCCTTCTCCCTCTCCTTCTCCCTCTCCTGCTCCCTCTCCTCTCCTCTCCTCTCCTCTCCTCTCCTCTTCTCTCCTGCTCCCTCTCCTTCTCCCTCTCCTGCTCCCTCTCCTCCTCTCTCCTTCTCCCTCTCCTGCTCTTTCTCCTCTTCTCTCCTGCTCCCTCTCCTCTCCTTCTCCTTCTCCTTCTCCCTCTCCCTCTCCTCTTCTCTCCTGCTCCCTCTCCTCTTTTCTCCTTCTCCTGCTCCCTCTCCTCTTTTCTCCTTCTCCTGCTCCCTCTCCTCTTCTCCTCTCCTTCTCCCTCTCCTTCTCCCTCTCCTTCTCCCTCTCCTGCTCCCTCTCCTCTTCTCTCCTTCTCCCTCTCCTTCTCCCTCTCTTGCTCCCTCTCCTCTTCTCTCCTTCTCCCTCTCCTTCTCCCTCTCCTGCTCCCTCTCCTCTCCTTCTCCTTCTCCTTCTCCCTCTCCTCTTCTCTCCTCTCATCTCCCTCTCCCTCTCCCCTCCTCTCGTCCTTGTCCCTCTCCTTCTCCCTCTCCTCTCCTCCCCTCTCGTCTCCCTCTCCTTCTCCCTCTCCTCTCCTCTTCTCTGTTCTCCTCTCCTCTCCTCTCCTCTCTTGGACATATATTTATTGACATGAATGTCAATAATTGGACAATTGGTCTATTATTACTATACACAGAAGGAAATGTCAGGATTTTCTGCATCTCTCTGAATCATTGACCATATCTTTGTCTATTGTGTTGGTCCATTTCATGTCAGTGATAATGATCAGATAAAATGTGTGATTTCATCAGTTTAGTTTGGCTTTGGTAGTCTGTTACTTGCCATTTATAGACTAAATGATGAAGCAGTTATAATTGGCTGGTTAATAATCACTAGTATTAGTAAAAATATGCATGTTGTGTAATGTAACGGTGCTTTGTTTTTGTCTTCTTTCATTCTACAGTAGCATAGTTATTGAGGATTTGTTATAAAATGTATTATGATATTTAGTTGTTTTGATAAAGCAGAGCAGCATCTCAAGCGTTATGATAACCTGAACCTCATTCTATTTGAATAAGTCCAGTATAATTCATTATAAGAAGTATTAGGAACAGGAGGGCTGCAGCACCTTTACAGTGCTTGGACTGCTGAATATCACTGAGGATATCGGCCCTCAAAACTCATATTGCTTAAACCTTAGTGTGAGTAGACTCGGTATTTGACGTGTCTCAGCTGGAATGTGAACCGCAATTAAACAAGTTAACTCTTGTTATCTGAGAGAGGAAAGATTCCCTCGCAAAGAAGTCATTCTCTTATTGTCAGCACTCTGTCTCTCTCTCTCTCTGTCTGCATGTCTCTCATCATCTCCCACAGCGAAAGCCAGTGTCTCTCACTGCTACTTGAGCTCCAAATAATCATTATTTTCATCATCAGTGAAACAGCTGATGAACGGATCTATCGTTTAGTCAGTAATCAATTGATAAGAATATAGCTACATGGAGAAAAGCAACAACCTCAACCACAGTTGAGAAGCTTGTTAATGTTTGACTTTTTTTCTTTTTGTTTATTTTTTTTATCAGAATTGTTGCAGATTGATAATCTAACGAATGAATGGACTAAAACTCATCTTTTCCTCTGTCATTAGCCAGACTGGAATGTATTACTCAGTGGCTGGAGCTGTGTGTGTGTGTGTGTGTGTGTGTGTGTGTGTGTGTTATCACCACATCTGAAAACATTGTTGGTCAGCTGCACACACACACACAGCTGTTGTGAAATCAAATGGATATGAAGAGAATCTGTCAATGCTAGGACACATGTAGAAACCCTTAACATACATCTGTCCAGCTGTGGATACAAGTGGCAGAAAAAGATAAAGCATTCTGAACCCAAAAAAGTCATAGAACATTAAGGATCATGAGGGGCTGTATGATTTCAATTATTGCTTTTTTTTTTCTTTTTCTTTCTTGAAGTTGACTTTTTTTTCACCTGTCTGGTTTGAAACAAAAAAGATCCCCAGGAGGATCTAAACCACAAGCAGCTATTTTTTTTCTGATTTATTACATGTAGAAATGTTTGCTTGATGCAAAGGTATGTATGCAGACACCAGCTCAGTTCAGAGTTTAATTGAATGTCTAAAGAAATATCGCAATGACACATATTCTGCAAATGGTTCAGATCTACTGTGCACTGTAAGATGTAATATGTAGAAAAAAAAACGAATAAAAATACAATAAGTAGAAGAAGAACTCTAATCAGAAAATGTGAATGGAACATACCTGTTCAGTCTTGTTCATTATATATATCTTGTCAAGCTCTTAATAGCTTTAATAGCTCTGCGTGATGGTCTACAATTAGTTTTGCTATTGTTACATGTATAATCTTTGAGCAGTCAGTCAGTAATGGCAGCCACAGAGCTGCACAGCTTGTCAGACAAGCAGACACTGTGTTCTGCCAGCCATACAACCAGTCAGCCAGGCTCCTCTCTCCCTCCCTCTCTCCCTCCCTCCCTCCCTCAGCCGTCACCCCACCATCCTGTCAGTCTGTACAGCAAAGTGCCTCTCCTCAGCTGTCTACTTTGTCGTCCTGTATCACTCAGGCCAGAGAAGAGAGAGAAAAGCCACGTGTTGGGACTCTCCAAATGTCTGTGAGCACACTCGCTCACACACACACACACACACACAAGCTGTGGTTTGTTATCTTTAGTGTTTTGAGAAAGACAGAGCATAAATAAAAGAGAGAGACTGGAATTAAGCTCCAGCACGACACACCTTGAAAGAAAGGTCTGTTGGGAGTGTCTCTCAACAGTGTTTGTGTACACACACACACACACACACACACACTCACTCACAGGTCTCTGTAGTGAGGCGTGGCTGTAGTAGTGGAGTCCTGCAGTGTAATGAGGCTTGTGAATGGAGAGAGAGAGAGGCACTGTGGTGGCTTTATTTACATGCTGTGCTTTCTAGTGCAGGAGGCTGCATCCTCTCAATTACATACATTAATCTAATCTGTTAAACTTCAGGCTTGACTTGGGTTTAATTCTTGTATTTCCAGCCTAAAAATAAATGAAGCCAGAGCTTTCATTAATATCCAAGGAGGGAAATTCCCACCAACCACCAGACTTTCTGCTGTACCTTCACCTCACCATTCAACCTATCCACAGGTAGCTTGATTTCTCAAGGCAGAGGCATATTGTCTGCTCTGCTGGAAATGTTACTTTTTAACTACCAAAACTCAGCAGAAGTTTACCTTAAGCTCAACCGGCTCCTTTTGTGTAAACATTAAGCACCAATGCAGTCAGTGCATACACACTGTATTAACCCCGAATCTGCTGTTTGCACTTAGGACAAATTAAAAAGCCATCAGGCACTCTGACATGTCATGTGTGCATGTGTTGTGTCACACACACACACACACAACCTATGCTTGTGTGTGTGTGTGTGTGTGTGTGTGTGTGAGGATAGTGGATGTAATGGTGTGTGAAGTCCAAAGTTTGTGTTGACATTACAGGAGTAGATTGTTACAGCTTCCACTACTGCACAGTTGCCTCTGGAATGGTCATTATGTTCAACAGCAGCACCACACGCTCACTGTCTACTCTCCCACTTATTCTTCTCTCTTTTGTTCCATTAGATTGTAAGGTGTTTGTGTTCTTTTGTCAAATATAAAGAAACACTTTGCAGCATTATTTTCCCTTAGTGATTTGTATATTCAGGGAAAATCTTTTGTGGATGGTTGTATGAATATAAGCCTCTTCATATTCCAGGCAGCTGACAAATGCTGCAAAATAAGACTCCTGGAGCTGAACAACAACTGGTTTTATAAGTTTAAGACCTTTTTAGCTGAAATGTAGAACAATATGGAGACCAAAAATTAATTTGTGGTTGTCCTTTCTTATTCTACCCACTTGGTCTCTGTATTCAACTGGAAACAGACTGTTTTTATTGTTTTTTAACACAAGAATATATAAATATCTTCATTCTTTAACTAGGTCTTAAACCTGCAGCAAAATATGGATATTAAACCCATAGACACTTTACTCCATACTGAGTTGTGGAATCACAGGAGCACTGGGCATAAAGGTCAATAAATAATGCGTGTGTCTCGGGGTTTTCCCTGGATTTCTATGAGACAAAGGTGGCAAAGGCTGGAGAACGTGCATGGTGTGGAGTACACCGTTTGTGTGTGCAGTCATGCACCTTTTAGAGTGTCGTTTGAAAGAATCATGATTTGACAGACGAAAGTGTCCATAGGGATTTACATTTTATGCTAAGATGGAATAAAAAGCTAAGAAAAAAAATAAAACTTGTGACAGATGACTAATGTGCTAATTTAGTAGACCTGGGATAATATGCTTATCTCCACATTCAATACTATCATGATACCTGGGTGCCAATTCAATTCAGAATCGATTCTTGATTCAAAACCAATCCTTGTTTGAATGAATGAATAGAAAAGGCGGCACTTTTTTCAGTCTTTTGCACTGTGTGCCAAACCTTGGCTGGTGTCCTTGTTCCACTGAAATACAATATGAAACATAACTGGCAGATAAGATAAATGCTCTGCAGCCTTTTTATATTTTAAAAAGATGAGTTAATTAATTTGAAAGCATCTTCCAGTCTCCTGCTTGTATGAGAATAACAGAATGAGGTGGAGGAGGAGGAGTGCTCCGCTGTGTTATTAACATCATGTCTGCAGCAGTGGAGAGCAGCCTCTCTGCTGCACCGTTAGCTCCGGGGAGAGACATCGCTGTCCAACACACTGAGCGGGAGCAGAGTTATTTTCCTCACCTTAGAGTTAAGTTGTTTACTGCCGCAGTGTGTGTTGGTCAGCTGCTCTTGTTTGTTACTGCTGATTGCTGCTCTGCTAACATTAGTCTCTGAGCGGCGGCGCAGAAAGTTCACAATATACTTCACGTTCGTCTTGCAAAAGTAAACTGTTTAGTCTTTAAATCAAAAAATGTTTGCAACTGCTGCCGTTTTTGAAGATGAATTACAAGATAACTCTAGTGTGTGTGTGTGTGTGTGTGTGTGTGTGTGTGTGTGCCGGAGACCGTCCGGGTGCTGCAGTGCCCTCACAGTAGAGTTCTGCCTTTTTCGCTCCGTCAACATCACATGCCGGAATTTTCAACAAAGGCGGCAGCCAGTAATACTAAGGTGGCCCGCCTTTGAGTCAGATAGGCAGGGAAAACCCTGGTGTGTGCAGTCCACCTGAGTGTGATGAGTTGTCTCTGCAGGGCTGCACATGCTGGTCTGTAAGACTTAAGTGCGGTATTGACAAAGGCCAGCTAGACCAGAGATGTAACATGAGATTGTTCCTTGAGAATCTAGGGCAAGGTTCCCTCTCCACACATGTGTCAGTCTGTGTGTGCTGAGCTTGCCTGGCTGCTTCAGTGTGTGCATGCATATGTTTATTATGTGTGTGCAACTTTACTGCCTCGTGTGTGTGTGTGTGTGTGTCTGTCTCTGTGATGGGATTTGTCAGCAAATGTCTACTCTTGTGCAAAAGTATGGGTGTGTAAGGTGTGTTTGGAACAGGCTTGTGTATGCGTGATAACTTTGTGTCTGTATGTGTGCATAATCATACTTGGCTTTGTGAATGCTTGCTTTCTGTGTGTGTGTGTGTGTGTGTGTGCATGTCCCAGTGCAGCAGATGAAGGCAGGGAGGGGTGTTCTACTGCTGGCTCCATTGATTGGTTCCATACAGACTGAAACTTGACCTTCACAGCAGATGTCTGTATGGCTGCCAAATACATGCACACATGCACACGCAGAGACACACACAAGACAGAGTACACAGCTCTACCCTTGTTGTGCTGCTCTTGCTCTTACAGTACTTCTATTTTCTAGGTGTGACAGACTCTCAGTGAGGATTATTTGTCATTTCAAAGTTGACAAGAGTGTCTGAAATTCACTTTTTGACTCACCTGCTCAGGGGACTGGTAGATGAAAAAAATCCACTGGCCAAGCATATAGCAAATAATAAATTGCCTTTTTGTGTCACATATGATACATTTAAAAACAACTGTAGTTGACCAAAGTGCTGAACAGAATGCAGAAATGCCAGACACACAGTGAAAGAAAACATCACATAGGCTACAATGAATAAGAGTACATAGAAGTCAAAACAGGGTCTGAGACAGTCTGTGGCTGGCGCTCCTTCACCTCAGACCATCTCAAGCACTCGTACAGTTTCACAGCACTGTTGTCGTGCGTATAAAAACACATATGGTGCACATGTCTACACTGTATAGGGACAAATGTGAGTCATTTCCTCCAAGCCATCATGTCATTTTATTCCATGATTATTTTGGTGCAAACATTTACCTGCCCAGTGTGGCGGACAGCCTACTAAGATTTACTCACCAAACAAAAAACCTGCATTTGGCGCTTGGCAGGTGTTAATTTCAGACCCTGCTTGACAAGCTCCCACACAATTCACTTGTGATCAGCTAGAAGTGGAACATGAAGCGCGATGGGGAGAGTGTGCTGTTCTGAGGGTCTGAGGGCCCTCTGAAAGTCTGATAACACCAACAGACCCAAACATAAAGCATGCATGAGGATTGTTTCCAAGCTCCCAACACCGCTGGCTGCTGCAGAGATGCAGTACAGTTAAGTTACATTAGGGCCAGTAGAGCACAGTGTGTCACCTTTCTGTTGTATTTCACAGCTCTCAGACAGCTTTAGCATGATGGAGAGAGAGAGAGACACTTTTCAAAGTGTCTGCATACTTTGTGTTTCAGAAATGAGAAAAACTATTAGGCTTAACTAATGTAGATTCCTTAAAGGGGACCTATTATGCTTTTCCTTATTTTCAGTCATATATATAATGTTACATGTCGGATGGCCAAAGTGTCAAATAATGAGGTAAATGTATGTAGAAGTAATCCCTGTGAGCAAAAATCAGCAGCTTCAGACTGCTCTGAATGTTCAGTTTCCAACAGTTTTTTCCAGGTTCAGCCCGACCTGACGTTGGCTTGTGACAGAGTTCACTGCTCCATTCCACTAACATTATGGCATTTCTTCATTGTTTTGGGGGTTGTCACACAGAGCCATGACTGGAGTGGAGCTGGCACGCTGTGAGTGTTTTTCCATTACACAGCACAGCAAAGTAAAATAAGTAGTTTACCTGTTGGCGGTGTGCTGGTCATCTGCAGCTCTTCATCAAACATCATCATCACTGTGGCTGTTTCTGCTTGTACTATTCCTCCCTGCATTATCTCTAACTGATCCTCTCAACAAAGAGCTCCAAGTATCTCCATGTGTTGTTGTTTTGACTGGTTTTTAGCGCTGCTAATGAAGCTCTGCTAATTTGGTGAGGAACACGTTTCATTTCCTGCAAATTCTTCACAGTAAAAGTCTCCTGTTATTCAGTCATTCATAAGTTTTTAATATGAAGCAGTAAAGCAGGAAATGTTGTGTTTTCATCAGCAGTAACTTAACACAACTCTGATAAGGCTGCCCTTGGCAGGCTTCCTGAAAGCTGGCCAATCAGAGTGGGCTCATGGGGAGCGCGGTGTTAAAGAGACAGGAGCTAAGACTGTCTGTTAGAGACAGAGGCTGAACTGAGGGGCTGCATAAAGGGCCAGTATAAGATAAATAAGGAGTTTTTTTAACTGTGAATCATGCAAAGCTACTCTAGTGGAGTCCCAGAATAATAAATATTATATATATATATATATAAATATATGTAACCCGCTGAAGACCGTGAACAGCATGAATCAGTGTTGACTTTTGTTATGTGAATGAGGATCCCGTACAGATGGATTTAGTGGGTGGAGAGAGCCAGACACACACACACACACACACACACACACACACACACAGAGGAGAAGAGGGATTTAACTGTGTAGAAAGCGCAGCCTGTGATCTCCACATGATTCTGGGCTCAGAACTCTGCCTGGCTGCTGCTGGGGGAGAGCCTCATATTATTGTATATGTGTGTGTGTGTGTGTGTGTGTGTGTGTATGTGTGTACGTTGAATACATTTAATGCAGATCCATCTGTCTAACCATGTCTTTCAGCTGAGAGCACCCACAGAGATTTAAAAAAAAATGTACTGCTGATGTTCATGCTGGCAATGAGTCAGGTTCCAGTTGTTTACCACATGGAGAAACTCTTTCATGACCATCAGTCTGAGGCAGACCAATGACAGCCTGAAATGACAACAGTGGCCAGTAGATTTTATCAGCTGGAGATGATTTAAAGGGATGGTTCCGTATTTTTTTCAGTGGGGTTGCATGAGGTACTTATCCATAGTCAGTGTGTATTACCTGCGGTAGATTTGGGTCAGGAGGCTCTCAGTTTGGAGAAGCAGACAGTAGTACTGGCACGGAAGTTAAGCAATGTACTGCTGTGGCCAGCAGCAAAATGTATTTTAGATACCTAAAAAAAACACCTTAAAAATCAATATCAGTTTTACAGATGCACAATATTGGATTTTTTGCCGATAGGGTTGGGAGGGAATTGGGGTAGAGGTGACGGATAGGCTTGTCATATCGGCAGAATGTTTATTTTGGGCCGGTGCCAATATTTCATTTTAAAGCCTTTTATCAGCTGATACCATTGATGTGCCAATATTATCATGCATCCCAAATCAGTTTAAGTGTACTTTATATTTAGAATATTTTCACGGCTTTACCTGGCCATCAGACAGCCCTTTCCTGTGGCACTACATTTTCTCAACTGTAGAACTTACGTATTCCAACACCTGCCGCGCACTGTATTACACCGCACATCAGCTGTGTGGGTCAGAGAGTGCTGTTGCCTGGCCTTTTTCAAGTGGCTAAAATAAGTTTAGCTGCTGTCCCCGTCCACAGTAGTACAGTGCTCAGCTTCTGTACTGGATGCTTTATATAGGTGGCCCACCTGCAGTTCAAAGCACTGTCATCAACCAGACGTGTCTGACTCTAGTGGTGGAGAAAAGCAGCTGGGGATGGGTGCAGATGAGAACAAGCTGGTACAGAAAAGAGATGTTTTGTCAGTCATATGGGCACTTTGGCTTCATTCAGTATGATACAGAGAACAAAGAAGGAGAATGGCAGGCTAGCACAGCTTTCTTTGGGAGTGTTCAGTGCGGACCAGCAGGCAGGTATGCTGGACATTAGCCGTAAACGTTCAGTATGAGCTACAGTATGTCTGGAAATAAATGCTACAGCTCTTCAACAACCAGGCAAAGTTTGAGTCTGAGTGTGTGTTAAAATAACGTCACTCCAAAAGATCCAGCTAACAATATAATGAGATAACAAAAGTCATAAAATTGTTATTCAGACATGTTTATATTACTTATTTTGACATTGGTAATTAAACAGAGACATATTTTATTCAGAATTTCCTATTTTAGCAAACAAATACTGAAAAGTGTTCTTAGCTACTAAACATGGTAAATAAATGTGACTCAGTCATAAGTCCACTGTGAGGTGTGCACAGGTATATTCATGAAGACATTGCTTGATTAATCATTACTGAGGTACATGTGACAATCAATCATGATATTGATTTTAGTTGATATGGCCCAGTCCTACTCTGCAGGTGTGAAATCCTGAATTGTGACGTAATCAATTGTGTAGCTTTCTTCACTCATCATAAAATGAACAGATACATAATCATCAATATATATGAAGCGATATATGAATTGACTGATCAATTGAAGGTATTTATCACCAATAACCTCCCTGCTGAAATGACTGCACAGCTTTCTGCCTTTAGACAAGCAGGTTGTTGCTTATATAATGCCTCTCCTGTTGCGTGTGTGCATGTAAGTGAATAATATGCATGTGATGGTGTGTGCGTGTGTGTGTGTGTGTGTGCGCGCTCCATTTTGCAGGAGGCAGGCTGTGTGTGTGTGTGCGCGGTCTTTTCGAGCCAGGAAACATGCAATTTGAAACGGTGGGATGGTGGAATTTCTAGCCCACATGCTGTAGCAGGAGACGGAGACACGTGAGCCGGTTGACCTCAAACCATCTCTGAAAGAGAGGAGGGGGGGAGGAGGGTAGGGGGGGGGAGCACAGCACAGCGGTGAAATACAGACACAGCCACGAGAAACGGGTGTATGTAAAATAGAGGAAGAGGAGGGTGGGGACGGAGAGGATCTGAACGGAAAGTGAGGTAGGGAGAGAAATGAAAGGAGACGGAGGACCCGGAGAGAGGAAAAAGCAGAGGAAGGCCTGTTGGTAACATAACAACAAGTTTTCCTCTAACAATACCAGGTTCAGTTCCTTAAAGCAAGGCATGAACAGTGGCAGGGTTGAGGGGTTCTCCTCCCACACAAGACTCTGATACAAACTGGATACACAGTCAGTTCAGGCACTTAAAGCAGAGACAGAGAGAGATGGAGGTTCACTGTGCCTGGTTTCAATTAACATGCTCAACAATCCTGCTGTGTTTGTCTCTTGGCTTTCACACATGAACATGTGAGATGTGTGTGTGTGTGTGAGAGAGAGAGAGATCATGCTTGTGACTTGGTCTGCACACAATTTGAGTTTTATTTCATGCAGTAGTGCTTTAATCAGTGACAGGGCTCAACTCACTTCTATTTGTCAGACTAAAGGATAACATATACTGTAGATGACATATTCCCTCTTCCATTTCCTCCATTGATCATTTGGTCTATTGAACAGTGAAAAATGCCCAACAATTTCTTAGAGCCCAAGGTGGTGTGTACAAATGTCTTGTTTTGTCTGACAAACAAGCCAAAACCCAAAGACAATGAACTACATGTTAAAAGAAGGGAAATATTTACATTTAAGAAGCCTGAGCCATCAAATCAAGAGCATTAAAACAGTATACATATTGCATTAAACATCATGGTTAAAATCTCAAGACCATCAAATTCTACAACCTGCACCTGAGCAGTGTCACACCAGATCATGTGCACATGACTGCACCATACGAAACATTTCTATATGTTCCTCCAAACAAAATACATCTGCAGTAATGTACACCAGAGAGAAGCACCAAATCCTCAAACTGCCTTACATGGATTAGGCATTTTTTTTTCATTTTGCTTGATAAATGACTGAAATAATTAATTGTGGTTGATTTTTCTGTTCTACTTGTTTCATCACTGATACTGCACTGTGTTTCAGTTATAGTGTCTTGCATCTAAATCCATGTACTGCAGATTCCCTATCACTGCCTGACATTTATGCTGATGAATATACAGTATGACTAGGACTATAAAATCTTGGCACACATGCATCACTGGCTGCTGGCTACACAGCCGACTCCTCACCTCTGTCTGGACAGCTACTTTTAGACACCGCAGTGAAGTTGCATTTTGTGAGAGAAGAGGGCAGTGTAATGCTGTAAATGTTCTGTTAGTCAGCGTGAGTCATTTTGGGACAAGAGTGCATGTAGAACAACAACAACATGAACACGCTTAGACGCTGCTTAAGGCCGGTCCAGGCATATTAAAGAGAGTCTAATCACACACACTTGTGCTAATCTATATTTATTTCAACATAAACATGTCTTTTAAAAGATCTACATAGCCACACATTCCAAAATAAACAAATAAATAATATACTGTAAAACTTCATTTAAAGACTGTAAATCTCTCTCTGTCTCTGTCTCTGTTTCTCTCTCACTCTCTCACTCTCTCTCTCTGTCTCTGTCTCTCTCTCTCTCTCTCTCTCTGTCTCTCTCTCAGGACGAGATCAAATCACTCTCTGCCATCGTTACCACACGGTCGTTGTTGTTGTTGAATTATTTACTCGTTTCAGCTCGACCTACATTTCATTTTCAATCAATGAAAGTGAAGTTGTGTGAGTCCTGTCTGTCACGCGGTGCATTCAGTGCAGTGGGCCAGGCCCATGCAAGAACTCACCAGGCAGACACACGTTGATAGTGCTGCTTTTTTTCTTCACAGTTGAATATTAATTTTCACTATTGAACGTCTGTTTTTTCTTTTTTTCTTTGGAATGTAGAATATTTGTTGACAGCCCTACTGTACACAGGTGTGTCAATGAATGAAAGTCTATTATTAATGAGTTCATGTCCATTATTTTGATGTGATTCAGTAAATGTTGTATTATTATAGCTCATCTCAATGGCAGCAGACAGTCCGTCTCACCATATAAATATTGGATTGTACTTCATTTCCAAATCATTGACACTCTTCCAAATGTTCAACCTTGGCATGTTTTTTTCACTAGTGGATTTTGCAACCTAATGAAACGTTTGTTTTCAAGATTACATTTTTTTTAAATGAGTTTATCTGTTACCTTGAACAGAAAACAGATGAAAATCAGATACAAAATCTATCTGAAAACCTGATGAAAACCAAATATTATCTGCACACACCCTGTGAATGAATCATTCATTTTTACTTCATGCATAATTAGAAGCACAGTTAAGTGTCTCACCAGTTTTTCTCTTCACTGTCAATCACTGGAAGCATTTTGTGAGAACTGTGACGAGCTCGGGTGCATGAGGATATACAATCTGGATAAACACGAGTTTTTAATCTGGAACCCAGAAGAATCATTTCTACATCGTCAGGTCTTCATTTAAGTTTATTACCATTGTTTCACCAATAACAACACAAACAGAAAAATCAAAGACAGATATTAAAAGAGTCAAACGGCTCTTCCTTGTAAATGTCAAGAGAGGAAAGGTTGAGTGAGGTTTTCGTTTGAAGCTGACTGAGACTGAGGAGTTACAATAGTTCACTGCAAACACAGAGACAAGCTTTTTTCCCTGACACGGCAGAATATGTGTCCTGCTGCTCTGCTGGATCAATGTCAAACACACAGAGACACACACACACACGCACACTGACTTTGTTGATGTTTGCGTCAAATAGTTTCGGGTTGAGTCACAGCTCTCTCTTTTTTCTCCCGCTCTCACTGTGTGATTTTTGTTATAACCAGCTGTACAGCAGTCCGTTTAAACTGCAGCACAAACTCCACTGTTATAACATCACTGTCCTTTCTTAATGAAGGTAAAACTCATGTTTCAACCTTGTTTTTCTAGTGTTTGGACAGCAGGGTTAATGGTTCGTCCCCTAATGAAATGTGGATGTTACTTTCAGTGGTTTTGGCTGTGCAGACCCAACAGTAAACAGGCCTTGTAATAGCAAGACCATTCTTATATTTTCGGGGCGCCAGAATAGCACTGTGAGGTTTGAGTCCTATGCGCTGTGTAATTAAGCTGCAACTAAATTTAAACCAAACTGTGATTAGATTTAACAAGCCAACAAAGGCAGACAGCACTGCAGCTCCACACACACATGCTGTATTTATATGCATCTGTGTGTATTTGTATGCATATTGTAGTTGCAGGGCTACACTAAAGCCTCTCAGCCCGTATTATGTGGCAAGTGTTGTTGAAAGACTTCTTTGTTTTTGGACCTGGACACACACACACACACACACACACACACACACACAGTACCCCTCGCCAGAGCAGGGTTGACAAGTTGTCATAATGATGCAGAATTATGAAAAGCTATTTTCCATGATGTCAGTCATTGGCCCTGACATGAACTCAGAAAAATCCAGCTCAGTCTGGAGCTGTCAGTCATTGCGTCTGCTGCTTTCTCTGCTTCACTCTTGTCACCAAATATTCACACAGGACAGCTGGAGACACGAGAGGAAGATGGAGTCCACTTTATTTTAAAACAGCTCTCTGTTATGTATTTTGTTTTTTAAATGCAGCCCTTATTTTACTTGAGGTGAGAAAATATCATGTATCTACTATTAGAGTACTTATCATTTATAACATGTGTATAATAGAATGTTAGTTTATTCCATGTTGTTGGTGTGTATACTCATTTACACCTCACATCAACCGTATTCATTCTTCTATGTGTTGAAGCAGCCAAGCAATCAGCCTGTTCTGAACAGGCACTGCTGTAGTTTGATTTGAAATGCAATGGTTACTTAGGTAACAACAAATAGAAAAAAAGGACTCTTGAGTGGAGAACTTTGAATGTGATATGTAATGTAATAGTTAGCAGGGCAGGATCGTGGTTCACATGGTTCAGACTTTTGGATGCATGTGCCCCCCTCTGTTTGCTCGGGACCACAGTGTTTCCAAGCATCATTACGAAATACGTTCCAGTGCTGGAAGTGTTGGCTGAGTGTGTTTACACAGCTCACATTCGCTTTGTTCTCAGGTCTGTTCAGTATTTCTTCTCTTTGTCACAGACAGACTCTTCAGTATTCTGTTTACATCCCCGGTGTTTACTGCTACGAAAGCCACAGCGGAGGGAAAGCACTGATTTCAGACTGCAGACACTGTACAACTGCTTAATCTGTCCCCTGTGGATGTGTATGTGTGTGTGTGTGTGTGTGTGTGTGTGTGTGTTTGTGAACATGTGGTGCTAAGGCCTCGTTAAACCACTGTACTATTTAGGTCTGCTAATCGAACAGATGGTAGCTAGCAAGCTGCAGCAGCGTGTGTGTGTGTGTGTGTGTGTGTGTGTGTGATCTCTTCAATAAATCTCTGTGGTTGTATTACTGCCCTCAACAGCGCTGCAGAGTTAAAGGTGATGTTGTGTATAAGAGCACACATGACACATTGTAGATATCAATGTTTTCTAAAACTAGACATTGAGACATTTCCTGCTCTGTGTAAACACTGCATGGACAAACTAGATTTTATTACATGTTCAGGTCAACTTTTAGCAACTGGACTATAAAAAATATTGTAGAGAGCTACAGTGTTTAGCAGTGTGTGTGTGTGTCTCATGTGTTAGATGGGACACACAAATATGATGCTGTGTTATGTGGGGATTTTTTAAATGAAATTTATTTTGGTCTGCAATCACAAACACAATTTGACAAACCTATCCTCCTCCTAAAAGGATATGGGTGTATGAATGTCAACAGTTTAGAAGTGATGTGGAGATCCATCCTTACACACACAGGAACGATCTTTATCAGCTCCACACAGAGTTTAGAGATTTTACATTTGAAAAGAGCTCTGGTATCTGATCAGTACTGAGTGAGTTTGAGTATCAATCTACTATCTGTTATATCTTAATACAGAAGGTTTTGGTTTCCTGTTGAGGTTGGAACACATTCCTGTACAGTTACTACATTTCTTGCGTTTAGAAGTACAGTGTGTACTGTAAGTGTACTGTGCTCCTGACTGAGTAATGTAAAAGAGTAGGAGCTGTAAATATGAATGAATCAGGGTGGTGTATGAACAGATTGAACAGACTCAATCTGCCAGTCTCTCCAGTCCCTTCATGCTCTGATGCCCGCTGAGAGGAGGGAGAGGAAAAACTGTTCTCATAACTGCTCATTGTTTTAGGATGGCGGTTTCCCCCTCACCGTCACAACACAAACACACACACACACACACACTGCAGACAGCTAAACACTGAGTGTGACTGGTTAGATAACTGTAGTTGAATGGACAGTTACAAAACAGTGTGGCTAACCTTCTTTGTGTCCACACACAATTGCTTTCCCTACATGCATATGTGTGTACGAGATGCTTCATTGGCAACACAAACCGTCACAGTTGTCAGGTGATGTTGCTTTTATATGACTGTACACTGTGAAATGCTTGGTAATACGATCTCCAGTACGGTTAACAGTGTGTGGCTGGAGCAAACTTAAACACTGTCACCTCACTCTGGTCTACCTTAACAGTTGTCATACCTAGCATGTTGGTTTGTGTGTGTTCCAAAACAAGTCACTGCTTTGTATTCCAGTAGATAATGACTTCTAATAAATGATGGGCAGGTCTTTATGTATTGAAGGCATGCCCCGCTAGTATCATTCTTAAGCCTGATTGGCTGAGCTGTGTGTTGGTCTTGTATTATAACTCAGGTATTTTAAAGTTGAATTGGTTCAATAACAACATGGGCAGGGTTGCAGGTGGCAGTTGAGGCAGGACTACATCTAACACATCAGTTTGAAGCCTAAATGAAAACTATTCTAACACTAAAAATTATACGTTGAGATGCATCGTTGATGTGGATGGATGGATGGATGGATGGATGGATGGACTTTATTGATCCTAAATCTGGGATCATTCCAGAGTCTTTAAAAGGAAATTAAATCCTGAAGCTGTTTTCAGACAGAACGCAAAGCACATTTTTTTTCTTGCGTGAGTTTGACTGCTGGATCGTTTGTGTGTTTTGCCCCAAACAGCCAAAATCCTTCACTGTACATTAGCTGTAAGCTATCTAGCAATGGAAGGTGTCACAAGTGTGTTTGTGTTCACTTCAGCGTCTGACTGTATTTCCCTCCAGTCTCTCTCCTTTTCCTCCTCTCTTCTCTCTATGCTCGTTAAGTACATTCATAAAGTGCCGTGATAGGTGCACATTTTTTGCATATTTGTGTCTTTGCATTGACTTTGTATATAATCACGCTGTGTGAAAAATTCACATCACAATGATGTGTGACTTGTCAGTCTATAGACATAGACAGGTGTCAGAAGTGTATTGTCATCAAGAGGCACTCTCTAGAGTCATGTCAGCTGCACTGAGATGATGGGAAACAGGATTCTGCTGGTGAAAATGGTTCACCAGAAAATGTCAGGTTAAAAGACTAAAGGTGATTTTGCATGTCTTGAGTCAGTTTACCAAAACTCCTCTACATTTACATTACTGCTTTACTGCTGGTCATTTTGCAAACCATGCAGTAGTGTTTGCTGTAGATTTTTATATTTGCCTCCAAGGCAACTGTTGGTTTTGATTTATTTCCATGCTGTGTGAAAATCAATGGGCAGACTGTTGAAGCTTATAACTCATCACCATGAACATTAAGACTCCATTCATTTTCCCCAAATGAAATTGGAGTATTTGGAAAATGTAACAATGTATCCAGCCTGCTGTTACACTGGCTACATGTTAATGTTCTAAATATTCTGCATCTGTTGCAGCACTGTTGGCAGTTTGTATAGTGAGGAAAGCTAGTGGCCTCAAATATCTCTGTGCATTAATAAATCATTTAATCAAAGTGCTCTCCTACCTGTTGAGGATTAACTGGACCTAGTCTGCCATCGCACACATGTTTATTACCAAGTGAGTCCATCTGTAAACTGCATCCACGAACGTGCACGCCAGTCTGTGTTTTGAAGGCTCACTCGTGAGATCATCATGTGCAGAATTCATCCACCATTTCAAATGTGAGACTGGAAGCCAGCTGAAAGATCTCAAGGCTAATTGAAAATGGAAAATGCCACATCAAGTACTGTTTGCTGTTCTAAATGTACAAATGCAGGGAGTATATGCTCTGTAGGAAGGTTTCACAAGGATCAGATGCTAGCTGGTCTCATAGATCAATGCCTCCATTCGCAGGAGAACAAGCTAAATAAACATCTTTGTTTTATTTTACGTGCTTACGAAGTTGTCAGGAATGAGTCTTTGTACTTGCTTGTAAAATATAAGCTCACTGTGTGTGTGTGTGTGTGTGTGTGTGTGTGTGTACCATGTATCGCTATGTGCATACGTGCAATAGTCACATTGCAGGACGCGTGATGTGAAGTAAGTCAAATGAACTCCAACACATCATGCTACAGCTTTTTTACTGCTTGATACAAAAGGAAAACTTGCAAAGTTCTCATTTTCCATGACTAATTTACAGGAAAAGTCCGGGCTGATATTACATAATTTAGTCTCATTGAAGGGTTCTTGGACACACAGAGTTGTTGCCAGTCTGCTCTGGTGAAGGGGTGCACTTCATCAATATATCAAACAACCAAAGCAGGCCCCGCTAGTCGCCTACCACAACCTGAAAATGAGCGCTGCCTGTTTAATTGTTTGATAAACTGATCAAGTGCACCTCTTCACCAGAGCACATAGTGAACTGATTGCTGTGTGTTCAGAGTGCCTGTAAACATGCAGGCGACACGGCTACTGTCACAGATAACGTCGCCTGGATGTTAGAGGCAGGCGTTCATTACGCAAGGCGGCATTGGAGTGTGTGTGTGTTCCTGTTGTCAGCGACACCTTGTCCCAGTGCTGGTTAAAAGTTAACAGTTTTTTCACAAATACCTCTCCACCTGTTCTCTCTCCACTTGTCCATGCCAGCGTCAGAGTTGCATACATGAAACTGAAAGCGGAGGAGTCCAAGCTGGACCCTCTGCAGAGGGCTGAACCTCTGACACCTCTCTGGTAGTAGATGTAGGAAGGGGTTTGGTTTTGTTAGAAGAGGATAGACTGTTAAAGTACCCAAAAATTATGATTGTTAATTGTATATCTGTACATGAATAACACACAGCATGTATCTGGTGACATTTCCTGTATTTTTTCATATTGCAATATATATCTCAGAAAAAAGAAGATATTGCAATGTCAGCTTTTTCCAATATGGTGCAGTCCTAGTAGCATTACATAGCCTTAACAGTAGTGTCACATGGTTCATTCAAGCTAGACTTCTCTTTCCCTCGAGGCCTCAACTGGCAGGATGCCACCATTATCAGACATGTTCACTCTAAGATAAACACACAAGTTATATGGCACAAAACTAACTTATTCATCAGCAAAAGCAGAGAAGAGTTTTCACAGTTTCTCCAGTGAGTTGAACCTCTGTGATGACGGTTGCTCAGATGTTTTGATGTGTTTGTGAGGGCGACAGTCGTGGCTGGAGGCATCATGTTAGCGGGTTGTCAGTCCGTACCTCCATACGTCCCTTGTTAATGCAATATCTCAGGAACTTTGAGGGAATTTCCTCAAGTTTGACACAAACGTTCACTTGGACTCAAGGATGAACTGATTCGACTTTGGTGGTCAAAGGTCGAGGTCACTGCGACCTCACATAACACATAATTTTTGGCCATAACTCAAGAATTCATACACTAGTTTCACACAGATGTGTAATAGGATAAAATGATGAAGTGATGACGTTTTATATCCAAAAGGTCGAAGGTCAACTTCACTGTGACATCATAATTTTCTGCGAAAACACTTTCCTGGCCATTATTCAACACCATAACTCAGGAACAGAAGGGGAGATCGTGATCATATTTCACATTTGGTCAGATACTGGACTGGTGACACTAATCTGTGTGTGTGAAGCATCCACCATTTAGAATTTGTAGCTTCTTTGCAGCAACATCCATATCTGAAGCTTTGTCTGCTGTCATGACTACAACTTTGTGTTCTATCACAATCAGAAAGTCTTCACTACAAATATTATGAGTCTGGACAGACATGGATGTAAATTGCAACTTGACTGATTGGTGGTTTGGTTTTGGTTTGGTTGGTTTATATATTTCTAGAAAACCGCTCATCCAAACGACTTCACACATGGACACTGCACTTTCTTGATTCCCCAGCAATCCACCTGCCAGATATGAAGTAGATTGGATAAACGGTTCTCGAGATGTTTGAAGGACAAACATACAAACAGACAGAGGTTGCTTACTTTAAATCACCGTCGCTGGACATTAAGTTTATTCTCACATACATCAAGAGACTAAATACCGTGACAGTTTATATGTGTAATACAATGGGCTCTCTGTGTGTGTGTGTGTGCATGTATGTGTGTGTTAGTTGAAATATGACCTTGTCTCTCATAGAACAATGTGAATTATTGATTAGAAAGAGACCGGGGGAGAGAATTACAGAGGAGGGGAATACTGATGTGGTGTCTGCTTCAGCTCTGAATACTCAACCAGATGTTGCTCTGCATGCGGATCCAAACCATGAATGTGCTCCGCATTACACACCCTCATTGTTCAACATGCCCGGCTTTCCAGCACTTACACACTGTTTCTGTTGAAATAGTGGTGGATCAGATCAGGATTAACACAGCGCAATGCACAGTTAGTGCAGTTTGTGACAAATCCATATTTGTGCTCTGAGTGTAACAGCTTAATAGAAAAGATAGATTAGTCTTATTTAATTCCAACATGAATTAAAAAGGTACAAGAAGGGCTTAGACTTGACCTGATACAACTAACAGACATCCTGATTGAAGATTCTTAAGATAAATTTTTCCACATGAAATGATCATCAGTCTGTCTGCTGTAACCCAGCCGTAGTGGATGAATGTGTCTGTGTTTCTGTCACTGCTTGTCGCTGCGGGTGTCTGGCAGGACTTGGACTGCTTGGTGCTTCAGGACCTATGAAGCACTCCTGGTGGGAGGAACTGACTGACTAACTGTGTGAGATCTAGACTGATTCTGTCGTAGTCTGAGGTAGCATGTGTGGAGAAAATACTGACTTTAAGATAGATAAAATTCTTACAGTACAAACCTTACAGTATTGTGTGCTAGATCAAACTGATGGCAAAATGCTTCCAAAAAACAATCTCAGTCCAGTCGAGTTTGCTTCGATGTTAAAACGTCTCATTTTTCTGAGAACTTTCAAGACTTCCATGATGACTGAGAGAATTCCATCTGCTGATGCACCATGTGACAGAGTTGAAAGCTCAAGAACTAGCTAGTAAGTGGAACTTGAGTTGAGATTGGTGTGGGACTGCTGTTTCCAGGGCCAAGAATGAACTTTGATGCTGTAACCGTAAAACCCTTCTTAAGCTGAGTATGAGAAGTTCATTCTTGACCTTGTGAATAGCAGCTAACTTAAGGTCCAATCACTTGATTTTCCTTTCAACCAGTCTTCATCAGTGAAGAGAGTTGTTGGCTTAGCTATCATTATGTCATCTAAGTATGGAACTTTAACATAAATCTTCATAGTTGATGCATTGATATTGTACTCTTAAAACTCCTTACTATTCACAAGTGCTCCTCACTCAGTGGCAGTGTGTCTGATAGCAGTTCTAACAGGGCTGCTGTATCTGAACACAAACCCCCTCTGCAAAGTGAAGAGATGGAGAGAAGAGGAGCGGGGAGGGAGAGGAAAAGAAAGGAAAGGGGGAGAGGATGAAAGAGGGTAGTAACAGACAATTCAATTTTCCCAAGTGCCTCCAGTCGTGTGTCTCGTGCTATGAAACTGAAGACTGTGTGTGTGTGTGTGTGTGTGTGTGTGTGTGTGTGTGTGTGTGTGTGTGTGCTGAGCCAGTTCATTCACGGTAATTAACACCACTAGAATAACAGCCTCTGGAAACAAGTTGATCTACTCTCCTGGCTGCTGGAAGTGTGTGTGTGTGTGTGTGTGTGTGTGTGTGTGTGTGGAGTCAGATTTCAGACAGGTAACACTGGAATCCCTCCACACCCTCAGCATTTCGGGGAGGATCTACAGGAGAGAGTAACTGTACGCTATCTTTATATTTTTTATTGATTTGATCATACAGTGGTTGAGAAATGTTGATAAAGTAGCATTAATAATTGTTTTATACAGTTTTTACACAAGGTGTTTTCAGTCCAACTGGAGGACAAATCAAAGAAAAGAAATAAGAAGCAGGAAGGGAAAGCTGGCAACCCCTCTACTCTGCAAAAATGTTTGCATGACATTGGAAGCTTTTCCCCTCAAGAATGCAATAATGGCTCTGCACCATCATAACATGCTGTATTACCATCATTCTACTCCAAAATAGCTTGGTTGGGAATGCAAGAGATGGACCGACAATCAACACTTGGATCCTGAATATATCCTGACTCTGATTATGAGACAGTCCCCCCCTTTTATCAAAAAGCTCTTTTGGAACAAGACTTTGTGAACATAAAAAAACACAAGTCCTGTTGGGAAAGTTTCCCCAACATACTGTTAGTCCAAGTATAAGAGAGTGTATAACAGGCTGAACACCCACACACACTGTCAATAATGTTTCTGTCATACTCCTTCTGTGTCTTTTATAAACTCTGTACTGACAGCGTGTGGAAATTCAACCCTTTTTTTTTCACATGATTTAATTTTCCTTTGCACCTGTCCAAGTGTGCACTTTATTTGACTCATAAATGTGAAACACAACATTTTTCCATTAAAGCATAATGTCAATGTTGCAGAGTATGCTTTCAAATGCAGCTATCAGTCACACACACACACACACACACACACACACACACACACACACTGGCTCTCTTCTGAGACATATAGGCACTGCAGAGATATTTTCCTCCTGTGTACTCCTCATAGAGCTGACTGTAAAACCATTTGTGTTCGGTACGTCTCTGCTGTCAATCAGCCAGGTTTGTCCTCTCTGACAGGACAGCTGCTGCTGAGGACAGTGACAGCTGAACAGAGCTCTTGAGTTGGTGTGGATTGAACAGATGAATGTTTTGATAGCACGTTTGATGTGTATTCCCAGTTAGGTTCAGGTTATGGTAAGGGGGGAAACACACTTCAACACCGGTACTAACTCCATTTAAAGAGAACATCTGCTATTGTGAATATGTGAATGTCTAGTCCTTGAATATACTACCAGTCAGGGTAGGAACTTTTTTTTTTTGCCCTCATGAAATATGTGTCATTTGGCAATTTGGCAACATTTAATGAGTAAGAATACTCACACAGAGTTATAATCCCAGTTATAGATTTGAACTGTATGAGTATTTTTTACCCATTTGTAATACATATTTGAACATCTCAACAACATTGCTGATTGTTTGGCATGTTGTGTATGACACTCTATGGTTTAAAATGACATGCAGTATGACAGGCTCAGGGCAGACCAGGAGAGGGTCAGTCACTGTCCAGATTTCTAACCTACTTTCATTTCAAACTGATTGTGACTCAGCTGGAAGTGTGGCAGGTTTGCAAATTAAAAAAAGGCCCCATGCAGGTACGGAAGCCTAGATGTTCCAGACATTTCTGACTCACACTTTGAATACGGAGCAATATCCGGACACGCTTTGCAAAACGTATTAAGTCTTTGTTTAACTGTTTCCTTTATGAGGGCATTTAAAAGCCCCTTTCATCCCAATTCCAAGGTGCAGTTTTATATTTTTTAGGGGCATTTTGCCCTGAGCTCCTGCTAACCCAGCTAACAGCCCATCTCTCTGGGTGTACGCCTCTCATACTGTAATAAGCAGTAACATCACCATTTAGCACCTTTTTAAAAATCCATTCTGGTATTTCATTCACACATAGTCTGTGTTTCGGTGCAGTGAAAATGAATCTTTTAGAAAGCACTGCAAACCTGAATTAATGCCAGTCTCACATTGTAGTGTGATGAGGAAAAATGGAAAATGTCAGTGTAGCATATGTTATCATATGTATGTTATCATATGATCACAGGTGTCTGACTGCTGTGTTCTACATTTTGAGACATGAGAGCACTCATCATTCTTCACACTGGCTCTGGAAACCACTCATTCTCCATAAACTATTAAAGGCTGATCATCAGAAATGACATGAAGCTGATGACTCAAGTGGCACAACATGCAGAGTAGAAGAGACTGAAGCATTCTGCCATTGCTTTGGTATTACATAATAGATGATAACCTTTTTACACAATGACTTGAAAATGCAGTCGTGGACAGAAAACTGTCAGTATGTAAATGGGATTCTAAAATGTTTGGACTCATCAGTGTGGACTGAGTGCTCTCTCTGTCTCTCTCTCTGTCTCTCTCTCTCTCTCTGTCTCTCTCTCTCTCCCTCTCTCTCTCTCTCTCTTGTACCAGGCTGTTCCTCTGTAATAGCCTGAGATTCAGAGACCATTTGTCTTCTGCAACACACATGCGCCACACACACTCTTTCTCGTAGCTCTCCAAACCCAGTGCAGACCTACTTTTGCATGCTCCCTCAAATAGAGGTCTTCTTTGTTCACTACATCAACCCCAGAGCTTGTTCTGTGTGTGTGTGTGTGTGTGTGTGTGTGTGTGTGTGTGTGTGTGTGTGTGTGTGTGTGTGTGTGTGTGTGTGTGTGTGTGCGTGTGTGTGTGTGTGTGTGTGTGTGTGTGTGTGTGTGTGTGGAAAATTGCTGCCTAGAGGCCTCCCCTCTGTCGTCCAAGCTCTCTCTTAGAAACACACGGACATTTTTCTTTCTCTCACTCTCCCTCCTTCACTCTGTCTGTCTGTCTTTTTCTCTCTCTCTCTCTCTCTCTCTCCCTCTCTCTCTCTCGCTCTCTGTCACTCACACACACACACACACACACAATCTTAGTGAAGTCACATGAATCATTAGTGAGACCCAGCCCTGTTTCCCATATTGGCCTGACACAACACCACAGGATATTCACGTGATGGTAACCTGAGCCTCCGTGTGTGTGTGTGTGTGTGTGTGTGTGTGTGTGTGTGTGAACACTGATGGATGTGTAAATATGTTTTCTGTTTTTCTGTTTGTCTGTCTGTGTCTTAACTTTCAGGAAATGTTTTACATCCATTTAGACATCAGTAACATAAGTTTGAAAGTGTGTGTGTGTGTGTGTTTGCTGGGCATGACCAGCGTGGGAAACACCTGTGTTTGGAGTTTTGAGGTGGATCATAGCTGCAGTAAGTCCATCCCAGTGGAGGCTTACAACAAATCAGTATGTTCTTGTGACCCCGTGTCCCTGGATAAGACCCTAGTGTGGGTATGAGTTATGAGTAGGTGAACCAAAGAGGAACTTTTCCCTCTCAGATTGTTTCATTTGAAGCATTTTTAGCAGCCTTGAATCATCTTGCGACCATTCTGGGTCATCAGTAGATCTTTGCTGATCAGCAGACTGCTGAGCTGTTTGATTAGATGGTTACCAAACCTCTGAAAGATGATCCATCATCCTACAGCGAAGTCTGGCAATGTTGATGATCTGTTTTGTCTCTTTGTACAAAGAGCAAGGACATGTGATAAGTCTTAAACAGGAAGGGAACACTGTCAATACACCGTATGTAAACCTATCTTAAGATATCACCAACAGCTCTGTCATCACTGATCATTTAATGACCTCTAGTTTACTACTACACTACTATGATGTCCCTATCACACTATAAAGTGTTTCACCGTTATCACTTTATAGCTGATAACAGCTGGAGTTTGGCCTCTAGACATGTCATTCATCTAACATACACAAAACAAAAATGAATTCACATTAGTAGAACATAAACTATGTGTGTTGAACTCATCTCGGCCTCCAGGCAAGTTATTATGAATGAGTTTACAGTATACACATACCAAGGTGTGTGCTTCCCTACACTTGTAGCCTCACGCTGAGAGATTCAGTGTTCAGTGCTAGAGCTTTATGTAAACTCCATGATAGATGTCCCCCCGAGTCCCCCACAATATCACCACGTTTAGATGTCATGTCCAGATATTCCCAGAGACAAAAAGGTCAACATCTGCAGAAATTCACTTCAAATATCAAATGTGAATTAAATGTCAGGATTTTGTTGTCAGCAGAGATGACTATATTATCTACCAACAATGTAGTTAAACAGTCTCCATTCAGAAGTAAAAACACAAGTTATATACAGTATAAAAAAAACAAGTCATTAGTTCTATTCATTAAGAGTACACAAAATATTGTGACATAGACTCCATCCCATCCAAGGACACTACATTTTATATTCATGTAAAATCTCATCATCTCATCTGTGATTTTTCACATCTAACATGGCACATGACATTAACATAAACATGTATTATTATTACTGGACACAGTGCATATACTGTTTACACTATGAACATTTCCTGCTCAATATTTTGGACATTTCATTCTCTTTACATTTGTAACGGCTCTTTTCACTTACACATATTTTCTATATTTTATTGTAATTTTCTATTTTCTATCATTCACTCTTTGTCCAGTGTCACTGTAACTCATTGGGAAACCATGATGACATCAGAGGCTCCTCCTCTTTATGTTCCACACATGCAAAGACCTTCAATGAATTACTGGGATAATTCCAAAGTAATGATTTGGTTCACAGGGTGTACTGAACTGAAGATGGAAGCATATCTAACTGAACACTCTGTGCCATAACGTTCAGGACAAAAGCATCTGAGATAGAGGTGTTCAGTGTACAAGACATTTAACAAGCAGAGTCCCCTTGTTCTTGTGCTGTGTCACTGTGCCAAATCTACACACTATGAAGGAAAACATCCACCACTACTAACTCTGAGAAACAGCTCTGTAGATGTTATGTAAAAAAGATGGATGGAATGCTAACACACACTCACATACACACACACACACACACACACACGTGCACAGTCCACAGGCAGTCATGCAGGCTGGAGAAGACAGGAGGGATTTTCCCATACTGCCTCTGCAGCGGCTGGCCTAGATTCCACCCAACGATTGTCTCGTTGCAACTTGGCTATTATTAGAGCTGTATTATCAGGAGAGATGGAGTGAGAGAGGAGGGAGGAAGGAAACTGCAGAGAGGAAGAAAAAGTGTCAGAGAGAAGAGAAAAGCATGCCTTGTTTTTCTTCCAGTTTGTGTCCTCGCCTTCTGCTGAATATTCAACACTCTGTCTCCTTGGGTTTGTAGCAGAAGTCGGCCGCTGTGTTCCCTACAGTATTCCATATTTGATAAAGACTGTTTGTTAGATCCTAGTTTTCACTGCACTTCCCTTGTAGTAATTGAAAGTCACCCCGGCTTCTGAAATACCTCAAATTAGAGGTAACTAAGGATTATTTTCATTCCTAGTCAACGTTTGTTTTAATTATGTTTGTCTTGAATAACCAATTACTCATATAGTCTATATAATGTCATAAAAAGTTGCGACCACTTGTCCCAAACCCAAATATATTCACTTCACAATGATACAAAACAGAGAAAAGAAGCAAATCCACACATTTGAGAAACTGGAAACGACAAATGTTTGACATGTTTTCTTGGTAAATTACCTAAACTGTTAATCACTTATTCAAATAGTTGTTGCCATAAACACTTGTTGGCATATCTGGAGGGATCAGACAGCTTAATCAGGTCTGCAGAGCTAAAGCCACATGGAAACTGATTTGTGCCGCTCAGATTTGCATGTTCTGAAATGTGATACTGCATATACAGTAATGTCTAGAGTCATGCAGTAGTCATGTCATGTAAATGATATATGGCATGTAGCCTTCAAGTATCTGTATATATGTGCTGGTAGCATGGATGTATTATAAGAACTGGATACCGGACTGAAAATGGTGCCCATTCAATCCAGTAAGAATTGCTTGGCTGGTGCATACACCAAAAAAAGTTTCTAGCTTCCGGGTTTGCTTCCATGGTGTACGGCCCACTGAATATGCACAGTAGTGTTTCCCCCACAGGCCCCGCCCACGAGTTCCCACTCAGCCCATAGACTTCCCATCGTGATGACGTCATGGTTTTTTCAAATCAATTTTCTCCACTCGAGGAAAGTTTTACAAATAAAAAACCTCACCATGGATCAAAAATTCATAATAGAAAGAGTCATAATTGACCTTGTTTGCAGTTTGAAGGTGTCTGTCAACAGTTTTTCAGACGTCTCTTTTATAGTGGTGACCTATGTTGAGAAGCTTTTTGGGCTGCAGAGGGATTTTTCGCTGCAGTACTGTGAGTGGCCACTGGGAAAAATTGGCTGCAAGGCTGAGCGATGGAGCCCTATCTAGCTCTAATGATACATCCATGGCTTCAAGGCATTCTTCTTCTTCTTCTTTGGCATTTAACAGCAGACTAGAACACTTGTAGGCGTATGTATATGCTTCCCCTGTCAGATCTGGAAGAATCACATCCCCTGTACCTACGCTACTGTAGAAAAACGAGTACCGTCACGTTTTCAGAATTTTGGCATGGACTTGGTACTGAAGTATCATTCCTTGTGACATAATCTAATATATCTTATTCCTCTGTGCCGTAGTCCTCCATTCCTCAAAAACTATTAGAACACATCTATGAGTCACACTGTTGGACTGGGTAACATGATCCTTTATTACCATGAACACACACACTGTATTTATTTTGACTTAATCCCTCACACACCATTCTGCTGCCAGAAATTCTCAAATGTGGATTCATCCGCTGCTGAAAATAGTCCCCAACAAATGGACTATTTTCTCCTGTTTGAGTAACGTTTGTTAAAAACTACAGTGACCAGCTGTTTTACATTTTTTTTAAATGAAATTATATATGTGAACTGTTCAGTAGGGAACAATAGGGTTGGAGCTGAGAGCCACATTTGTGTTGATCTTGGTGTGCAGTAAAAATGTGATTGATCGGCCAGGTAACATGAACATAAATCTACATTATTTACTAGTGACAAGAGCAAAAGTGTGTCAGAGGTTTTAATTGAGCTCTACCTGATTCACTTCAGCCCTGGATTCATTTTTGCTTCCACTTTGATGCTGTAAACATGTTGAGTCTGATATCCTGCGGTAGCCAAGTAAACATATTTGCATTGGACAAAATTGCTGTGTTAATGAAATGCATGGCATAGGAAAATGTGGAGACACAATTAAAGATAAAACAGATTTCAGCCTGGATTCAGTGGTTCAGAAGGAAATGTTTTAGTCAGTATTTTCCAAGTAATACGTCTACAACAACACAGGGCTATTTTTGGAATGCGCCTTTTCCTTCCCTCTCTTCCTCTCACCTCTCCCTCCCTCCCTCTCTCCTGGGCCCACACATCCTTCGTACGGAGGAGATGAGAGGAATAAAGAAGGGGAAGGTGGGTCACATGACTCTGCTCAAGGCTGTTTACTTTGCTTCTGTCTCTCTTTTCTTGCTCTTGCTCTCCATCTTTTTCTATGTTTATCTATTTTTCTGTCTGCCAAGTTTTTTTTTCCCTCTCTCCTTCTTCTCCCTACTTTTTCTCTCTTTTCCACATTTCCATTCTCTCAAATCTCTGTCCCTGCGTTGTATCGCATGTCTCCGCACTTCCTACGGTTGTCGCCGTCTTCTGTCTGCTCTCGTTCCCATGTGGGTCTGACAGTGAGAGAGGCAGAAAAAGATGGAGAGAGAGATGACCTTGTAGAAGAGGGGATGCCTCTTCATGCTGTCATTGGCTATTACTTCAGCTCATCTGCGCTCTTATTCTATCTCGCTCCTTCACATTACTTACATCCCAGTGAGCGTCCACAACAGAGCCACTCTTGTGTGTGTTCTGTCTGTCTCTGTTGTATTGGAGCTTTAACCTGGTTACAACCATTTAAGCCCATCTCTGTTGTAATCTTGTTAAACCATATTGAGATTGTTTTGTGAGAGTTTGGTGACTTAACTGAAACACTGAATGTTTTCCTGACCTCATTTATTTTGTGTTACCTCATGTGTTGCTTTGATCTAAAGCTGTTGGCCTGTGGACTACTATGGGTACTCAGGGATGATGGTGATCTCTTGAGCCCATTAATTGTAGTGTTTTACATTACTGTTGGCAGAAAGAGGACACATATGTAGCCTATTCAGATAAGGCCAAAGATGATGATGTGACAATGCAAACTTCAATAATGGAATTGGAATAAACTTGTACGCAGCAGTTTTGATAATCGAATAAGCAATTATGAAATGTATTATGTAAAAAGTCAGTTCACTCACGCTATTTCTCTCTTTTTCGGCTGTAGAAAAAACAGCCTTAGTCGCTGGGACCTCATTTGATGTTCCAAAATCAGAACAAGGTCAGAGTAGGGCTGTCGAGGCAGTTTGACGTGCCTCATAATGCTTCTGGTGCATCTTCAGCCATTTAAAATAATAGATGTACTTCACAATGCTTGTGTCAGACGCTTTCAGTGTGGTTGAGCCTGAAGGCTGTCTTCTGCTAACCCTCTCTAGCTGTTTTCACATATGAACTCCAGACAATGTCTGCAGAATCAAGTCTGGACATTTTCCGAAGTTGCCCTTCCACACATGTAGCATACAAACAGGAGATTGTCTGTGTCAGACGTGTTCTAACCTACCAGAAACACTCTGCGGTTGTAATTCAGCGTTCTAAAAATTTTCAACAGTAATAAAACGGCTTTTATTTTATGAGAAATCACAGGAAGTCCTCTGTCATACTAGTGCTTAGCTGGCTTATCCAGCACCAGACACATGTGTAAAATATAGTGTCTGTGGATGAGAGGAGAGTTGACTGCTGGAAGTCAAAGACATCATATTTAGGTTTATGTTCTGCTTGTTCAACAGTTGGATAGATTGCTATTAAAGACATTTGGAGAGGATTTGAATTGCTATTTTTATTCTCAACTCTTATCATTTTGGTGCAGATGATTTTCCTTTGGTGCTGGCTAAAACCTCTTTGAGGGCACCAAAAATTCCTCCATGCAGGAAAAACCCTGATATCAAGTGGATATCTGCCACATTTACAGTCTTTTTAGCATCAAATTCCCTCTTTGTGGTTCCTCGGGCAGTGTTTCCCTGTTGAGCTGCGGTGGAAGAAGGGAAGAGAGACTTTAGCACTAAAAAGACTGTAACGTTGAAAGATATCTACTTGATTTGGATGACTGAAGCTTCATATTAGCTTCAGATAGACTTTAAGAGGACTGTGGATTTTGTCCTCCATCACTTCCATTGTAAGGTCATTATGAAGAGATCTTCTAATATCAGTATGAACAGGAGGAATGATTACAGCAAGGAAAACATGTTTAATGTTCATTTGAGCTCCTGACTGTTGTTTTAAGACACACTTGAAAGTTTGTGAACCTGTCCTTTAAGTTTGAAGAGCTGGACGTGGTTGAAATGTGCTGACACTTTTATACAGTAGTTAATAGTAGTTGTCCACTGATATCAGTGATAGTAGTTGAATGTTAAATGGTCAAGTTATCTGTTGGAAGTATTCAAACATTGACTAATGACTAATAGCAAGTGTGTGGCTGAGAATGCAGTTGTGTGTGTGTGTGTGTGTGTGTGTGTGCAGAGCCAATGAGGATGGCTGAAAAACATTTGACTGACATGTCGGCCTGGATGCAGCAGCAAGCTATACTGGAACATCCACAGCACGGCTCATTCACCTTCAGTCTAATCATGCATGATGAACTGGCGGGTCCCAAGATTGCCATCGCTCCATCTCTTACTCCACCTCTTCATCATCCCTCTTTCTCTCTTCCCCTCCATCTCCCTTTAGCTTTACGTCTTCTCACTGAACAATTGCCCCGCCATTCTCCTCTCTAGCAATTTCAGTAGTAATGGAACCTTGCATACACACACACACACTCACACACTCACACTCACTCTGAGTCTCTGTGTTTTGTATTAGGAGGGAACATCAAACGTGTCTTTTCATAGAAGCCCTACTTGAATTTCTTTTTAGCATGATGAGATTTCTGCTTCTCTGCTCACTCTGTCCCTGCATGATGAGATTTCTCTCTCTGTGTGTCTGACTCTTTCTTGCATGTTGGTAATTGCAAGGGGAAAGCCAGCCAGCAGCCCGGCGACTCAGAAGCTGCTTCATATATTTATGTACGTCTGGGGGACCATCTTTCTATCAAAGTGTCTCTCTCTCTCTCTCCCTCTATGTTTCTCTCTCTCACTCTCTCTCTCTCTCTGATTGATATTCTGTAGCAGTAGAGAGCAGCAGCATCATTTGGTCCGTTGTCAGGGAAGGGGCGCCTTGGTTACGGCGTTGTCAACCTGGTTGCCATTGTGGGGAGGCTAGTCACTCGGTTACCAGGCAGCTCCACTCTCCTCCTTTTTTCCCTTCATCTCATCCATCCTCCTTTTTTTTTTCTTTCTGTCCTCTTTTCCCTTTCCTCACCTCGAATCCTTTTTGCCCTTAGTTGTATTCGACATCAGTGGGTACAGATGATGCTCTCCTCCCTATTGTCATCTTCAGCGTTTCTTTTCTTTGTTCTTGACATCACATTCCTCACATCTCTCTCCTTTTCTTACCAACCTTGTCTCTTTTATTTTACTCCTTGATTCCCCCTCCTTTTTATCATCTCTTCTCCTTCATGCTTCATTTTCTGCTGTCTGTCACTAGTGATGCTTTCCTCTTCATAATTTTCATCTTACCTCTCTTTGTCTGTCTCCTCCCCTCGTGCCTTTGAATGCATTTCTTACTTCATCTCATCCCTCTCTTTGTTAATTCATCATATTTTTATTGGTCTTTTATTCATTACAGAGGAGTCTGATTATAATTTGTAACCTTTAATTAATGTTTCCTTTATACCTCTCTTTTCACCCATCGTGCCGTTCTTTCCTTTCTCTCTCCTCATGAGTTATTTTTCATTTGTTACATAATTAGTTATTTGTTTGGTTGTCCTCATTCACCTTTCTTATTATCCTCTGCCATTCTCTCTCTTTCTGCTCTTATATATTGTGTCAGCTTTTCCTTTTTTCTTTCATTGTCTGCCTCTTGGCGGTTTCACACGAGCACAACAGCGACTTGTCTTTTTCAGGCTCAGCTGCTGTCTGTATCTCTGCTGTTGTGTGATTTTTCTCCCTTTTGTTTTTCCATCTCACCCTCCCTTGTTTCTGAAATGAAAGCATTCTGCTGCCTCTTGTTTTTGTTGTATTGTAGTAGAGCTCATATGCCACTCTGGGACTCTTACAGTGTTAAAGTGCCTTATCCATCAGGACCTGTTGATCAAAATAAACCAACAAGATAGCCAGTTGACTGTGTTCCAGTTCATGCAGCTTGTGGCAGGAGAAAAAATCCACTGGAATATAAAGCATGCCGTTCACATTTCCTGTTTCCTTGAAATGAATATAAGATTTTTTTTAAGTGCTTGCATTCCCCAAGATCCTGTCTGTCTTATTCCAAGCTGAAGAAACATGTACATCAGTGTTTGCTGCAGGCTGGGCTTTACATGGGCTTTGAGGCTGTCCTTCAACCATTACCTGCAGTTGATGTAGTCAGGCTGGCCAGCCGAGGGGCACTCCAGCCATTTACTACTGCACTCACAAAAAGTTGGGGGACTCGCAACAGACAGATTTAAAAGAACGGTCAAAACCTAACCAACAGAGGCTGAAATATCTTTATTTATCTTCCCTTGTATGGGTCAAGCTCTAAAAACACTTGTTTCCTACATCTCCCATGATGCAACACCTAGCATCTTTTCAGATTGATCTAGACCCTCCCTGACTGGTAAACAGCCACATCTTCCACACTACGTGATGTGCATCAAACAAGACTATTATCATGTAAGCGCAACATCCCACACACAAATCCTTTGTTGCATGTCATCCTCTGCCACCTCTCCCCCTCATTCTAACACTGACACACTGTGCTGTGAGCCACTGCTGCCATATGTCCCTCCAATAACACTCACATGTGCTGCAGCACTTATAGTAGGCTGGAATCACAGCTTTCTAACTTATGTTTTTATCACATTAACTCATAATTACACATTTACTATGTTCTAATATTATGTTGTTTTTTCTAACAAGGAAACAATAATGATTGTTTTGAAGAGCTTTCGCCAAAATAATCTCATATTTAGCCCTGATTTTTAATACATACTGTTTTAATGAATGAATTCATCAATTAATTAAGTAATGATGATGATGATGATGATGATATGCCCATCCAATGAAGAGCTCTTATGCTACATCCATGCTCGAGTGTAGCGGTTTGACCATCGCCATCTTGGATTTGACCGTTGCCATGTTTGATTTTTGGAGCCAGAAGTGACCATATTTGGACAAGAGGGTGGAGCTGACCACAGCACTAGCTGCTAGCTTGGTTAGCACGGTGCATGTACAATATATGGTTAACAGTGATAATGCTAATGCTAATTTTTGCTAGTGAAAAACAGGCCTAAAACTGTTAAAACAAAATGTACTTACCAGAAAAACTGATCATCTGACTCATTGGTGGATCTTTTATTTATCAACCAAACGCTGAACAAGACTTCTTTTAGGTGACCAAAATGTCACAATTCACTTTAGTGAACTGAAAACACACTGTGAAATAGCAGCAGCTACACCTACACGCCATGGTTACGTTACGTAAGCAACGTTGTCGCCGTGGTAGCGTCTTGTCAATCACAACGTAGCCACGTCCTAAAGCATACGCTGCTTTATCGTCTATTATACTGTAAATGGGACCATCATTTACAAAATGAACATCATGATGCATTGAAGACGACGTGAAACTAGCGATTGAGACCATAAACACACAAGGAAACAGTTCACTGAGGTAATAAATCAAGAGAGAAGTAGGGTCATTTTCTTATAGACTTCTATAGTCGGACTCCTTTTTGCAGCCAGTGGAGTCGCCCCCTGATGGCCTTTAGATAGAATGCATTGGCTTCATTTTTCAGCCCTGAAAGTTGCCGCCTGGTTGAATCTGTTTTAGACAGGTGTTGATTGACTTATGGTGGAGGCTGTAGTTTCAGTATTACAGTATGTTTTGGGAGGTGCACTTGTTAACAACTGTTGCAGAACTACTGGTGGAAAGGCTTGGATTCAAATGCCTCTAATAGTTTTAATTTTGTGTATGTGTGTGTGTGTGCACACCCTTTGGACTCTACTTGTTCTATGTGTTTGTGGTAGTGGGGGTGGAGGGTAAAGGGGATAAAGGACTCTTTTTAGCTTGGCTAGCCTACATGTTTTCTGTGCAGTCAAGCTCAATAAATCAGATTAGAGTTTTTGGAGAGCGGGATAAAGCTTAGTGTGTGTGTGTGTGTGTGTGTGTGTGTGTGTGTGTTTGTGTGTGTGCGTGCGTGTGTGTGTGTGCGTGTGTGTCTGGACATGACTTACTGCAGGGCAAGGCTGGGGCTGAGAGAGAGAGAGAGAGAGAGAGAGAGAGAGATCCTAACCAAATACAGGCTGATGTGACCACAAATTGGCAATCGAAAAAGGACAACAACAACAAAAAAATCATACTGTTACCACTATACTAATATATACTCATATGCCATACTAATATATATCAATCTTTATGTTATATCAATGTCATTTTGTTTCATTAACTCTTGATGCTTTGGCAATATTGTTGTGTCATTCATGCTAATAAAACAAATTGGAATTTGAGTGAGTGAGAGAGAGAGAGGGATAGATCATGTAGCTGCTTGAAAACCTTAATAAGGCACCAAAAGAACCCACAACTCCACTGCAGTGCAGAATGAGAGTGAGCGCTGTGCACTGATGGATTCAACCTGGTTGACTCTTCACATCTAGGTCATTCCCAATGAAATAAGAAAGATACATAGAAAAAAACACACACTTTTCTCTTTTTTCCTCAACCCGTGTATATCACAATTCAGCAGACTGGATATGAAGAAAACACACACACACAGATGGGCTTCAAATATACACATATAGTAGTACGCATACACCTGTGCATATACACACACACACCCCAGCTCTTGGTCCTCGTCTTCATATGAATGTAGTCTTCTATTATTCCAGTGCTCTGAGTGAAGCCCCCACTCTGTTAGATCTATATTCTGTATTGGTATGTGTTTTTCCTGTGTTCTCTGGCGCTCTATTTAAAAGGCAGATTTTGCTGCTCTCTCTGCATTGGTCGTTTGCTTTCATGCCTTGTGCTCATTGGCTGCCATCAGCCTCCAGTGCAGCCAGCCAGAAAGCCGCTCTGCAGCTGTTAGTGATGGGCAGATTATACACCACTGCATTCACACACACACACACACACACACACACACACACACACACACACACACACACACACACACACATATATATATATATATATATATATATATATATATATATATATATATATATATATATATGTGTGTATAATGAAGCTTCTACATTTTCAGTTGTTGTTGACATTGTCAGAAATGTGTTAATTCCACTTGCATTGCAAGTGCAAATGGTGCATTATATTCAAAAGTGTTCCTAATATTTAGCCCCCCTCATGTATGTTAAAGGAGTGGACAAAATATTAGAAACACCGTTCAATAGTACACCACCATATACACACACACACACACACACACACAGTCTCATTGACTGTGCACAGCCACTTCACTTTCTGGCTCATGTCCACTTATTCCTCTCTGTCTCCGGCCTTGTGTCAGCTGTTGTTCTTCGCTGCACACTCAAGGCCTTTAAACCTGAGAGAGGCGCTCAGCTGCATCTCAACTCTTATTTCACAAGGGAAAGGCTGGACTCACATTGACTCTAAAGTCCCCCCGCCCCTCCTCAACCCCCCACTGCAAATGTAAAGCTGCAGTTAAACATGACTGAATCTGACGCCTGGGACACACAGGATGCGTGAGCAGCGCGTGTGCGTCGCTGAACTGCTGCGTCTCGCACGCTTGCAGCGTCCACACAGGCAGCTTGCTGCGGCTCTTCTGCTGCGCTGCTACTGGCAGCCCTATCTTTCTATTGTTTTTCCCCTGTCTATTTCACACGGAGAAAATAGGCGAGACCTTGAATCTCTAGATGACGCGACACAGCAGCCTGTGTGGCTGCTCTAACCTGTTAACATGGGTGCCGAAATGAAAAGCAAGAGGTTCTGCGATGCTCACGCATCCTGTGTGTCCCAGGCGTTAGGATATTATCAGAAATGATAAGAGCTGATAATGAGCACTGTGTGGAATAGAAGATGCTCTGAACACACTGGCTAGATTTCCTACCTTGTTAATTAGAAATAGAAGGTGTCACGCCTGTTTCTGTTTTTTGATGCTTGCTTTAATCATGATTTTACTGTTTAAATGTCAATTGGTCAAAGCCATCTTAAACAGTCACCATAATGGTAGTTATGCTGCTGACACACTGCTGAACAGTAAGGGGTCTCAGCATCATCAGGAGCACTGCTGAAGATTCTGGGCCCCTGGAAAAACAGGTTCCTCAGGGCCCCCTATTCACCTCTGGGCTCATCAATCATTCAGCTACACACATATCATCTGTACATTGTGGAGCAGGGTTGTATTGGATGAGCTGAGTCAATGGTCAGCTTCATTCTTGTGTCTAGGTCAGTTAGTTGGTACTATCACCAGGCCATAAGAACAGAGTGACACACAGCCTGCAGTGATGGTGAAGAGCTGATATTGATTATGTCAGACGCTGCACAGTGTTGTAAATATGACATCCGCTCTCCTTTGTTCTCTCTGTCTTTTATTTCTGCTCACTGTGGCTGGCTCAGAACTCAGTGTTTGCGTGTGTGTGTGTGTGTGTGGCCAATGCTCACTGCTGGCTCTGGTTACTATAGCAACAGACTCACCAGACACTTAGTTTCCCCATTCCTATCATGTGTATGTTTTTCTTGACTGAATACTCGGTGTACTCTGTGTGCTTTTCTTTTTCTTTCTGTGTGTGTGTGTGTGTGTGTGTGTGTGTGTGTATGTATGTGTTTGTGTGTGAGGGTTATTAATATGCTTGCTGATAATAATCAGTGCATGCAGACAGATCACACTGACAGCAGGATGGAATCTATACTTCTGTTCTTCTCATTTCATCCCTTGTGTGTATGTACATAATCTATATGCAGATGAATAAATGAGACTCCAGACACTGACACACACACACACACACACACACACACACACACACACACACACACACACACACACACACAGACACAGACACAGACCTAAAGCGATTGACACAACAGGTTTAACAGGAATGTGGTGTCTCACTCTCCCTGTCAGAGAGGCAGAGTGACTTCATCAGACTGTACAGAGGTAGACGAGGCTGACAGCTGTATTAGAACTGCACTATTCACTTGATGATAATAGTGATGAGGATTTTATTCATTATAAGTACACTTGATCAGGTGCTATATTGACTCTTTGCATTTGGAGTGTCTGCTCTGCATCAAACCAGGTGTTCACATGTAAACAGTCTGACCAATTACAAGTGTTTAATTATTACAAGTCAGCATGTTACACAGGAGAACTGCAAGTGTAGTGGAACAGTTTGCTTTGTGTCATTTTTATCCCAATAGGGTCCAGGTGTATTTACCTGAAGACACTTCTGTATTCACACAGTTGAAATCAGATTGAAGTCAGATAAAGCTGAGTTGTAGAGGAGTTCCTGTTATAGTAGACCAACTCAAATAAAGCTTTACGCTGTCTTTGAAATGGGTAGAAAATGCACTTAACCAAACAAGGTTGGGTTGTGACTGCTGCAGCAGTGTCTAATGTTTTCTAAGGAAAATAAGAGGAGGTCTAGCCCATGTTTTTATTGGTTTTGTCTCTTACAGAAATAATCCATTCTATACTGGTTGACCAGGGAGAGCCTCAACACAACTAGTCAGTGTTATTCTGTCATCCAAATGAAAGATTGCAAATTAATTGTGACTATAAAGCAACAAAAGAAGTTATTGAAGTCTTTGTTGTACATGTGTGAAGAGATTTTTCTGATATGATATAGAACAATGGATCACTTTGATTATACAGTATGTGATCATCATATTAGCCAGCTTCAGTAATTACATTTTTTTTTCACCTTTATTATAACTGAGTTCACCATCAGACAGACATGAATTACAAATCTGAATTACAGAATTCAACATATTTATATATACACACACTGGCCACTTCATCAGGTACACCTGTGCAATCTGATGCAATCCAATACAACAGCTCTGCCATAAATTCTACTTTTATGAGTAGTAAAGTAAGTAGTAAGTAAAGTTACTTTACATTTCTACATTTTCAGTTTGTGTTGACATTTTCAGAAAGGTTTATTGTTATTATTGAGGTGGTAGTGGGTGGTGATGGTGTGCAGCTACTGTATTTCAGTTCCAGCACTGGCTGACTGAGCACAGCCCTATAATTCACTGTCCCTGCATGGCCTGTTCCTGGCCCTGAGCCAACTGCCAACAGTTAGTGTTAGATTGACTTTTAATGACCTGGGCTGACATACAGGCTGGCTATAATGTGAAAATATGCGTGTGTGTGTGTGTGTGTGTTTGTACACACCCTGTTAAGTTGTGGTAGTAATGCTAGTCTACCAGACTACACACACACACAAACACTAGAGAAGCTGCTGGTGTTACAGATCAGCTGGTGTCCCCGTTGACTCATGACTTTGATCTGAATGAGGTAGTGGTTTCTTGTAGTGATGACACATGTTGAAAACAGGAAGTAAACATTCCTGGTGAAAGTTTTTTTTTCTTTCTTCAGACTTAAGAACGTGCAGATCAAGTTCTTTTTTTGGCCTCTACACAGCATGTGTAGTGAAAGCAGCATGTCCTCTGTCTGTGTCTACACAGGATGCATTCAGGCTCAGGATTCAGTGTAGGCCACCGGGGTTTTGGCAGCGCTCAGAGCCCGACACGCAGTCACTGTAGTTATACATGAGAAACAGAAGAAAACATACTTGTGTCAAGTGTAAAACTAAGCTTCATGTTGCGATTGAGTGAAACACAAGCTGTTGCACAGCCTGTGTAGACTGTTGCTGTATTAATTACAGTAGAAACATATCTGCTCCATCACAAGTGTGTGAGACAGATGACTGAAAAATGCTGCTGAACCACTTTCTGTATAGACTAGGGTGAAAGTGTGTTGGTGCTTATTGTTAAAAAAGACAGCTGACTATCATATTCCACAATGAGTGGAAGTCAAATTGGATTCTAAAAATAGCACTTACATCGCAGCTCAATTAGCATTTCACTTAGCACTGTCATCTTGCAGAGCAATCCAAGATACTGTCTGTATCTGTTGGAATGTGTGTGTGTGTTTAAACACTACCAAACCCAGGTCAATAATGCTTATAGAAAGTCCACATCATTCGTTAAATCATGTTTCTGATCATTATTGAAACGCCTCCACACTGACAGGACAAGCTGTTAATTAAAGTGAATTAAGGACAGATGTTAATTACACTCATCTAAAGTGAAACGGAGACAGAGTGACAGTTAGACGTTAACCTTTGTTGTCTGGAATGAATCAGAGATGAAGGCATGGATAGAGGACGGTGAAGCATGTGAGAGTGATGGATTAGATCAGATGAGGAGCGTCCTGGAACGACTGCCACCGACGCAACCGAAATGGGAGCGAGAGAGCGGTAATCCAGCGGAGGTGGAGACGTAGAGCGCGAGATGCGTAGGCTGACGGATGGAGAGATGGAGGGATAGATGGAGGTGGTAATAAACAGAGGGAGAGGCTGCAGCAACAGTAAACAAAGGAGGACAGAGTGACGTAGCTGCCCTTGCTGTCTGCTGGCTGGGAGTGATCACTCAGTTGACTGCAGTAGTGCATTATGGGAGAGGAGGGGGGGAGGGTGAATGAGGAAAGATGCACCCGTTGATCCTTCCCGCCCCCCCACCCCTCTCTCTCTGCTTATAGAGGTAAGAGCGGGGGAGGGGGCGGTTTCTATAGACGGAGGAATGAGAGAACAGGGAGTGAAGATGCTGTCATAGAGAAGCACTCACAACACTCACTGGCTTGTATCTATGTGCTCTGTGTTACAATATAATGACCTGCACATACTGAGGCATAGACCTACTTTATCTCTTCAACTGTGCTCTTATGTTCTGCAACAGATTTTTGCTTGAGGAAAATTGTTACATTTTCTTGCGTATAAGCAGTATTGATCAAATGTAAAATTAGATGTAGCATGGCTTCACATGACACCAGCTTATATTCTAACACTGCATGGAACACACTCAGTAATACATGTTAATGCTACTTTTATTTCATCCCAGTTGTATTATATACCAAGAGATAACAATATGCTGAAGAGATGAGATTTTATTTTGAAAGAGATTTCTGTTTTGTCAGTACTACTACCTCTCATTCTTCTCCTTCTCCTATCTCCATCTTCCTCTTCTCTTCTTTTCCTTCCTATTCTTCTTATCTTTCTCCTCCTTCTCTTTTTCCTCTCTCATTCTCCTTCCACTTCCCCCTCTTCATGTTCCCTTCTTTCCCATTTGTCCTTTTGTTCTCTCTCTTCACCTGTGCTACGTCTTCCTCTCTTTTCTTTTCTCATTCATGAGTTTAGTTTTATTTTTGCACAATGTCAATCAGTGAAGCACAGCCGTATACGTGGAGTGATTTTTTTTTTCCAGAAACCATACTGGTGTTTGTAAAGAACTGAATTAGACATCTAGATGAAAAAGAATCCTTTTGTATATCATTTTTTTTCTAATATTTTTGAAAAACATGACAAAATAGATATGAGTCTCTAGTGTAAAACAACATGGATCATCTGCTTTTAAATCTTCTGTGGCTGCAATAATGACTGTTTCACCTGTTTGACCATGAATGCAGCTGAAGATGTTTTAGTTAATCAATTACATCACTTTATTTATTAGATACCAGGGGGCTTTAGAGAAGAGATAACAGGAAGGTTTCTTGGAATAAAATCCAGTGGATTACCATGACAAGCAGAAATTTCGTTAGCCAATTCATAACCAATATAAACAAAAAAATAATGACATATTTGAGCTCTATCAAAGGGATTGTTGAGAGAATTTTCACCAAATTTTTCACTGACATATTTCTATTTTGCAGATCTAATTGAATGAATATACTTATATATATAATATACTTATATCTATAGGATTTAAACCAGCATGGGTAAGAGGAGTAGGATTTAATATGTAATGTAAACCAAGGCTTGTTGAAGTCTTGAGTGTATATCCTGCTATGACTGCCAAGTGGAAAACATTCATTAAAACTAAAACTAAATAATTCATAAACATTCAATAACATTCATAAAATTTTGATATGCAAAATCAGCATTATTTCCCTCATATAGATCATCTGATGAAATACTGGTGTGCATTATTCTCTTGGTATGTTTAGCTCTATCAACCTTGAATAAAGAGAACTGGAAGACAGATTGAATTCCTTTACTCAAAGACTTAGTTAAGATGTTATCAATCCAAAGTTGTTGAATTTAATGTAACTTGTGTAGCTTTATGAATAAGAGATTATTGAGAAAATCCCCAGCAAGGTTGTCTCATTTATTTTTAATATTAAAATCACCTGAAACGTAACAGAGTTTATCCTCATTGTTTATCAGATCAACAGAACTGGACAAATGTTCATTCAAATCTTTGATAAATAACATCAACAATAACATTCTTTCCACCAGACACCAGAGAGCTCTAAAAAAAACCAGATTCCACCTCATCTGTATCTGACTTCAGAGAGATCATACATAAATTCATATTCAACATGAAGAGAGATACTCCACCTCCCTTACATAGTGAACTGAACTCTAGAATCCTCTCTAAGCCATGTTTCTCATAAAGCAATAACAGAAAAATCATGTTTGAGTGAAGATAAATAATGAATGAATGTGTTATAGTTGCTGGAAAGACTTCCCTTCTTCACCTTCCTCCTCATGTTTCTTCTCCTCTACTTCCTCTGCTACAGCACATTCTCTGTCATCATCCTCCCTTTCTTCTCCTTCTTTTTTCTTCTAATTACTATTATTATGTGTTGGGAAACAGGTGTTTAATGGTTTAATGTTTGTCCTGATGTTAAAGGGTGTGTCACACTGCTCTGTAGAAAACCAGTGTAATACTACATCCAAACATGCAGCTCCAACACAAGACAACAGTGCAAGACAACAGTGCAAGACAACAGTGCAAGACAACAGTGCAAGACAACAGTGCAAGACAACAGTGCTCTCATAGACGTGGTTATTGAAAAGTCTCTTCTATGTGTCCTGTGCAGGTATACGTGGAGTTTGACGACCAGGAGTGGGAGAAGCGAGAGTGGGTGAAGGTCTATGAGGATTTCCAGCTGTTTCTGCTGGAGCACCAGCTGGTCTGGGCCAAGAGGAAGGAGGGAGCAGGAGGAGGAGGAGGAGGAGCAGGAGCAGGTGGAGGAGCAGGAGGCCTGCTGCAGGGAACCAAGGCCAAACACATACAGTGGCCTGCCCTGGTAAGACCTTTTGTTTTCTATTTATAGACATGACACAGCCATAGAGACAGACAGGAATATGACCAAGCTGCCCACGGCATTTAGAGTCACCACAGTGTTTAACATAGTGTCTGCAAGTTCTGAAGAACTGTCGTAATTTCTATGTACTCCTCAGGGTCATTATTCATCCTCACTTTGAGTCGTCTCATTTATTTGTCCTTGTGGTCTTGGACATGAGTGGTTCCTGGGTGGCAGCCCTGCCACAGGTAGTAGCTTTGTCATGGTCTACATGAGTGCAGTGGAAATGCTTTTTGTCTCTTGTAGTCTCATGGTGTTTACCAGCTGTTCTATGTCTGTAGGCTCGCCACTTCTTTGCTCCTCTTTGACGTGTTGAGGACAAAAATCAAGAAAAGCATGACAATGTACCAAAGTCAAACAAACTACAACACCAGTTTGGACACTGACCATTTGGCCTCAAGTAGCCCGTTTCCACCGCAGAAACCTTTCCAGAAACTTTTTCAGGAACCCAGGAACCTCTTTAGGGACTCAGGAACCTTCCCTGTATCTCTGCCAGAGGAACCAGGGTCTATATTTAGTTCCTCAGCCACAGGCCCTGGCCCCTGCTCTGGGTTTGGTACTTGCCCAAGGGCCTAGGAACTATCAGGGTAGTGCCTGCTGTCACTGATGAGTCAAACAATAACCTCACTGCTGCTACAACCTGTGTACAGCTTTATTCACACAGTCAACAAGCACTGGGTCTCACCAGCTGTCATTTACAAAAATGTAACATTTATTGACATTAAAAAGTTATATGAGGCTCGACTTTACAACTAGTGTAAAAAGAGTGAGATAGAGAAAGAAAATGTGACCCAACAAAACGTGACTCTGTTGTTTCATCAGGTGTGAAAACTGTGTCTCATACGATGCTGTTTTCTAATCTGTTTTGATCAAAGGGGACTTTAGTTTCTAGTGTAGCTAGTGGAAAAGTGCCATTATTTGTCTCTTGTTGCTGTAACTGATGAGTGGTTTATTTAGAATGATGCTGCAGAATGCAGTTGAGCTAGTTTCCCCTGTGATGGAATCACTCCCCAACACTAAAGACAAACACATCTGTATCTATACAGATACAGATAATGCTGGTGCAGCGCTGTCATCCACTGCACAAGTCAACTAAACACTTCAAACAGAATGAAGGCTTTGCAGTTTTTCTGCAAGACGATGTTTGTAATGTGGACAGAGTTCATTTTTTTCCTCTAAGAAGTCATGTCTGGCTGATGGGTAGTGTGCTTTTTGCTGTTGAAGATAAATAGATTTCTCTGCATGGGGGTAATAGTGTCACATCTCTCTAGAGTTGAGTCTAGTGAAGAGACTAGTGCAGTAACAAAGCAGCTAGAATGCACTGTATTTGTCTGATAGTGGTTTTAATTGGAATGTCTTGCTCTGCTTTGTGTTTGTGTGTGTCATTAACCATTTATATATCAGCACTCTGATGCTGAATCTGGTCTGTGTAGGCCTATCTGTCAGCACACACACACACACACATATATACAAAGACACACACACATACACACACATAGAGGCTTTGGTGTGGTGGCAGTGTGGTTGTTGTGGTGTTTTTGTTGTAGTCTGTACGTCACTCTGTTCCTCACACACACTGTCATACACAGTTCAAAGGACAGTGGTCTGTGTAGGCATGCTCATGCTGAACTTGTGTGTGTGTGTGTGTGTGTGTGGCAGTAAAGTCATATTTTTAGTCAGTGGGAGTTAAGTGTTTTTGTGTCTGTTCCTGACTGAAGGATTCGCTTCATTAATATTTGACATTGATGGCGTTTAGTTTTGGACCGTGTGAATGTTTGTCTGAGTGTGTGTCTGTGCCCAACAGAGGGTGCGAGTGTGTGCATGGAAATGTGATTCACTCTTTTGATTATGTAATAGCAGAGTGCACAGCGCCATCTGGCACACGCATTGGAGATAAGAGTTCAAAGACTTCACACACACACACACACACACACACACAAACAGTTTTTTTTTTTTTCCTGCTTGTTTTTCTCTCTGTCTGACTCCTCCTGTTTTTGGTCACTCGTTCGTCATATCACTGCCCCGCTGCTGCTGCTATTGTCATAGCAACAGCATCAAAAACATACAAGTGGAAAATAGGAGCTGTAAGCCTCAGGAGGTAATGAATCACTGATTTTTAGTAAAGGGAATGTTAGATCATTTCATTGTAATCGATAACATGATCAACACCTGAGAAACTTTTGTTTCCTGTGTGGTTGATTTTTTTTTTTTCTATTGCTGCTTGAACATGAGTTTCGACGAAAGTAAAAGCTTTAACCAGAAAATGTTCTCACTTACTCACACACACACACACACACACACACACACACACACACACACACACACACTCAACAGTCCTCTATGAGAGCTCTGTGCTGTGTTTGCATTATTGGGGAGGTTCGCTGCATCAGAACAAGAAGATGGGGAAAGACATCAAAGTAAATACATCTAAGCTGTGTGAGAGACACAAAAAAGCCAGAAAACATTAGCGGGAAACGCTCATCCAGCTGAGCTTCAAAGACACTATTGAGGCTTTGACTTATCACCCGAGTGAGTAAGCTATGACTCTGATCACCACTACTAACACAAGGGTTGGTGCTTTGTTAAATAAACAGCTCCTCACTGCCTTCTGTCTTATCTGCTGTAATGTTCTACATTAAGGGCCAGGTGTAATTGTTTACAGCTGTGCAGAATAGCTACTGTTGAGGGTGAAACGACAAGGAGAGGGGGTTTCCCAAGCTGTTTGAACATCCGATACGCAGTTGTCATGGCAGCATGAAGCTACTGACAGCTTCATGTTTAGTGTACAGAGCATACAGACTATGTTGACCTGAGAGTTTGGAGGTAGAGGAAACACTTTGTTAAAAGTCTCATTTGTTTTTATCTCTTTAATGTGAAGCAGTTTGAGCTGCATCTTGTATGATGGGTGCTATACAAATAAAGTTATTATTATTATTATTTATTAAAAATTGATCAAACATTGTGTGAGAAGTCTCCATTCATAACTATGAATGCTTTGGTTACATCTAGCTGCATAGCTGCATATTTATTTTCAATGTGTTGTAAAGAATAGACAACACATAGTTTATTGTTAAATGTATCATTTCATGCAGTTGCATATGAACTGTTCCAGTAGCTAATGATCTTATTGTTTGTACTGTCTGCATGAAGATAATGTGGAGTGCAATAATTATTTTTTGGTGACCCCAAGAATTGAAAAAAAACCAGTTCTAAACACTTGACACCACTACTTGTTCTCCCTGAAGCTTAATAAGACAAATATTATATTTGATAAATGAGAATAATCTCTTCAGAGATTAGTGGAGGTGCTTTTTATTCTATGAAACGCTGTGGCAAACCTTGGATGTCCACTGACATCTCTTCTAATGTTTACATCATTTACAGTGAATTCCCACTGAGAGCCAGTATTCAAATAATGACAGAGTGTGAAATGGAACAACTACAGGCCAGTTGATAATAAACTCTGGCTCACACACACACTATGGAGGTAGAATCAGCTGCACTATAATGGCTACATTCTACATTTCTAACAACATCAGATCATACTCTGCTGCTCTCAATTCCTCTTCTCTTTCACAAACACCATTTTCATTCACACATTTTCTCATAGTCACTTCTACTTTCACTTTTTTTTCACTGTAAAGCCAGTGTCTATGAAACTCCTGCATATGTCTGATTTGCTTTCTGAAACATGCTCCAGCTTTGAACACTGCTGCTGATTTTTCACTGAGAATCAGACAACTCACACACACACACACACACACACACAGACAAGAAAGCATGCAGACCCAGCAGATTGCTTGTCTGGTTATTACACTGTTACATCACTAAACCCCAGTCATCACTACACACTTACACACACACACACACACACTCACAGTGTCTCTTTTTTTCTCCATTATCTCAGTTATTCATGGTTGTCATTGTTTTGCCTCTTACTCTTCTTACTCATTCTGTGTGTCTCTCTCACACATGCATTTTTTATAAACATAGTTCAAATGCAATCCTCATAACATTTGAAAAGTCCTCAAATTGAAAAAGCTGTGACCTGCTTCTATTTATTTTTTTTGCTTAAATAAGTGACATACACCATTAATCTGTGATGTGTTAGCCCTCCTCCTTAATAGCAATTGGCTGTGAAGAAAGATGCAGTTAAGCAGCCTGAACACAGCAGAAGAGAGAGAGAGAAACAGAATAAGGACTGAAAAAGGGAACATCTGAATTGATCCACTATAATAGCATTGATCAGTGATGCTAATGATAGCAGTAGCAGTTGTTGGAGCTGTAGTAAGAGTATTGATAGAACCAGTAATGGTTGTATCAGGGACAGCTGCAGCAGTGATAGCTGTAGGTGCTGCAGCAGTGATAGCTGTAGGTGCTGCAGCAGTGATAGCTGTAGGTGCTGCAGCAGTGATAGCTGTAGGTGCTGCAGCAGGACAATCCACAAGTGTCAGAGTATCCATCCTCCATTTGTCCATTTCTGAAAATATTCATTTCTATGCTGCATTCATGCAGATAGAAGTTCAACAAGTATCTGCTGTAAAATAAATGAATAGTGTCAGTTGTGTCTGCAGTGGAGAGTTACATTTAACTAAAGGTTTATTGGTTTATAGAGGAACTGTTCTGAGAGAGGAACAGTGTTAACACATAAAGACAGACAACCATTCACACTCACTCTCATATCTATAGGCAAAGTAGAGTCTCCAATTAACCCAACTTTCATGTCCTTGGACTGCGGAGGGAAACCAGTGCAGACAAACATGCAGACTACCCAGACTGCATCAAATCTACCAGCTCGAATCAGGCTAAATCCTGGAGACAGCCTGGATTGATAATGGCTTCCCTGTATCACAGCTGCCTGATATGATCGGTCTTATCTTTATATTTTAGTGCCTGATAATGGCTCTGAGTGTTTCCCCTCGTCTCCGCCAGTGTCAGCAGCCGTAAGAAGCTCTCTGTAACATGCTTCCCAAACATGGACAAATTCATGTCCGAGGAAAGCCAGACCTCCAGTCTCTTTGGAAAGCTGTCTTCAACTGAACATCTGATAAATGTGTGATGGCTGTAAGAATTGACCCATTGTGTGTGTGTGTGTGTGTGTGTGCGCGCGCATGTGCAAAGTAGTGTTTATCAGTGTTTGCATATGTGCACATGTATGAAGCATGTTTCTGTGTGTGTGTGTGTGTGTGTGTGTGTGTTGGTGCAATGACAGGTGGTGTCAGGTGATGTAAGGCTGCAGTGTCATTTATCTCTCCTGTAGCATAACCTTGGCTCTGTTAGCTAATGGAAACTGCCCATTTCATCACACACACATACACACACACACACACACACACACACACACACACACACAACTGTTTGTGACCTTTTCCCTTTCAGACTACAGTCATCTGTTAAATTATGTCAATGTAGCTGTATGTGTGTGTGCAGCTGTCCTCTGTGCTGATGCACGCAGCTTTTAATAGAGAGAGAGAGAGAGAACTGGCAGTCAATGAGAAGTGCTGTGTGTGAGTCCTAGTATAGTAATATGTTTGCATGATGTATAAGGTGTGTGTGTGTGAGAGAGACAGATGATCCTTGTTGTGTGGCGAGCTGCTGCTGCTGTAACGGCAGCAGTCACTGGAGACAGAACCTGCCTCAGGCTGTGTGTTTGGGTTTGGTCTGTTGTGTCGTTAAGTTCCCAGTGACCCCACCCTGCTCACCCTAGCTCCATAACTCACCAAGACGGGTCCCATCCCCCACATAGGCAACACACATGCACGCGCACACACACACACATACACTGGTTCTGCCAGTGCGTGGTATTAGCTATTGCCCCGATACCTAAGCATCGGGGGAATTTTTAAAAAAAATGTCGTTTAAGATGTTTTCTAAACCAAAACGTGTTATACAAGTAGTGTAGCTCCTTGAAGGAATATCTCAGTGCGTAGGTTGTGTGTGTAGCGAGTTAAGAGAGAGCTTTGCTCAGCCCCCCGACCCCCCACCCACCCCCTACCCCCACCACACACACATTTGGCTTTAATTTAGCCTTCTTGTGTTTACCCAGCTCTGTTTTTTCTATGGTTTTGCATTGCTTTCCACTGGTTTCCCATAGATACCAGCTGAACAACACTGTCTGCATTACCTCTGTTATTTCCCTAATAAAACCTGCTATTATTGAGTGTCACGCTTTTATGCTAAATAAGTCAAGTCATGCAAACATAAGTAAATAATAAGTAATACATGTGTCACTACTCAATATTTCATGTGTCAGTGAAGTGTATATTATGAATAAGTGAAGCTAGTGTGAGCTATGTAGAAATATGTAGAAGTGTCACTAGATGTAGTGCATAACTGAGCATTTATCAGGTGGAGGTTGGAGAGCTTGGTGTCAGATATCCAGCGCTCTCAGTAGCTACTGGGCTGTTGGCTAACCACCAGCTGGCTACACTTGTGGACTTTTTCTGCTTATTTTCAGTAAAACTCCAGCTGGAGAGCGACAGAGCTGTGACAATGTGATGCTTTAGCTTGTTTTGAAATATTTATGACAAACCAAGCAGAGGGGCAGATAGACTGGTTCGTTGTGTTGTTTGTTTTTCATCAAATTAACATGAACACAAGTTAAACCAACAGGTGTGGTTGTGTTGAGCCAGCTACAACAGCTACCTAGAAGCTGACACTATAGCTCCTTTTCATACATGCAGTCTATCCCTGAAGGTTCAGGAACATTTCCTGCATGGGGTCATGTGTGAATTGGAGCAGGGATCAATATTCAGGGAAATCTGTACCTCCAGTTTCCCACCTCAAGATCTAGTGACAGATCTAGGAACTATGTGTGAATAAGGCTTAAGTAAGTGTGTGTGTGGTTGCTTTCTGCTGAGCACAGACAAAACTGACCCTAAAACACATGTATGTGTACACAGTAACACATCAGCTTTACATGTGGGCATCTGCTTCCTACATATATTCACATACATGCTCTGACACTCACTTAATAATACACCCACTGACAGTCTGCACTTCTGTATGGACACAGATGCATGCATAAAAAATATGAATGCACATATGCTAAAACAGCTGCACTCTCTCACACACACACACACACACACACACACACACACACACACACACACACACACACACACACACACACACACACAAGCAACTATCACTGCCCTGCTTTCCTCTCATATTGTTTTTGTTCAGAGGAGAGGAAGTGCTCACACCTCCCCATTCACTTCAGTGTGTGTGTTGTTGAGAGGAAATGAGTCTTCTGTGGGTTTCCTGTCTGCCAAGGGACTGATAAGGTGTTTAGTCAGGCAGGATTTGCTGTTGCAGTTTTTACTGTCTTCACTCACTCATACAGCAAAGATGTGTTGACAAATGATTCACTGTGTCAGCTTGTCTTTACATTTTAAAAAAAAAAATATCTTCAACCAAAGCTGAGTAGAGTTGAATTTAAGCATTATTTTCATTCTTCCATTGTTCATTGTAATTGTATTTGATTGTGAAATGTATATTGTATTCTTCTGGGCCTTACATTCCTTCAGATGCTGTATATGTATCATTTCATATTGCCACATCTTCAACAGTGATGGAAAGAGTTGTAGAATATTAAACTCAAGTAAAAGCTCTGTTTCTTTAACGACAATTCACATGAGTGAAAGTAAAATCACTTGTTTAAAGAGGGCCACTTAAGTTTACTCTTAATGACATGTCCTCGCATTACAATTTTAAAGAAAAAATGTTATATTATGATTATAGTGTTATATGATAGCAGCTTTAGGCAACAAAATAACGTGCACTGACATGTCAACATCATGCCGTTCCCAGGTGCAAGCCCTCAGGCATCACACTGATTGTTGACTTGGGAGAGAGATATGTCTATTAGTGAGTTTGTTGTTGTCTGAACTGCATTCTCTGAGCTCATAGTCTGCTATGTCATTTACAGTCTGCTCTAGGTTCAGCTTCAGTCCACTCGACCTCTCTGCTCCCACCGTGCTCCTCAGAGCTTTCAAACATTTTCAGCTGAATGAGTGTTAGTCAGGCTAAAGTGTGACGGGGATCGACAGCTTTCCCACAGGTTGAGAATTGACTTGTGGTGGTGGGTGGCGCAGGGTGTCACAGTGTAGTGCTTTCCAAAAGTACAGGAAGTTCTGGGGCGGGGTTTGCAGGGATAAGTGTCACCAATTGGTCAAACACACACAGAGCAGCTGCTTCAACTTTTGTGCAGCTTCAATCACAAAACAAGGAAGTACTCTTGTATTGATTTAGGACCAGTTTAGGATGAAGAATGGACATGTCTCTTTGTTTGATAACCTTAAAGTTAAAGTTAGGCTTTGTTGTTGGCTTCCCTACTTGTTTAAAAAAAAAAGAGTGAGAGAGTAAAGAGGTGGTTGAGCAAGGAGAGAGAGCGGCGATAGCAAGAAGAAAGCTGGTGAATGAGAGAAAGAAAACATTACCTTCTGATTGTGTCACAGCGGTTACCTTCTAAAACACAGATTAACCATCAAACACTCAACTGATGATTTACTGTGGAGACACGCACTCTTAGTTTCATTTTGCTCCTCTGAATTTCTCTTTTTCATTCATTCATTCCATCCAACAAATGCAGCAGTAAACACAAAGAACAACAGGGCAGATCTGGATCTTATCTACCTGGGCAGGCTGTCTGAGTAGAGCCTCTGTATGGGAAACGCGGAGGTGGTGCACACCTCACTGAAGGTAGAAGTTCCTTCATGTTTCATCTGGGTCACTATTGTGCCGAGGTACAATAATGCTAACTTCGATGACGTCATCCTTCATGTCATGGCATTGTTGTGTGTTTTGCCTGGCTGAGACGTGATCACAGCCCTCGCTCTCCTCTGACACTCAACCAGTGGAGGTGTATCTTTACAACATGTACCTCTTACAGAATGTCAGCTGTGTGGCACCTTGCTGCCCTCCCTATACACACCAGCAGCTTGTTTTCTGCTGCAGCTGCTGATCTGCTGTTCTCTTTTCACACTGTTTACATCATGTGACTTTTGTTCTTACACTGTAATTGATGCAACCCGGAATGGGTGAGGTAGAATGAAGTGTAGTATTGATAATTGATGAGCGGCTCTATTGGCTTTGGCCTCTTCAAACAGATGGCAGTGAGGAAGAGGATGAATCTCAAAGTTGATCTTGATCTCTTTAAATGATGAATGCAGATAGATTACACTTTATACTCATTATTTTAGTCAGTTGAACTTCAAATCCACAGTTTTGCTGCTGTGTGTGTGTGTGTGTGTGTGTGTGTGTGTGGCTATAGACACATATGTGTATGTCTCTGTCTCTGCTGTGACAGTGCTGCTTAAGTAACAGAATGACTTGTGCAAATAGCGATTAAAAAGTCAATATTATACAGCGGGGATTACCAACATGCTGCAAATTCACGTGTGGCCAGCCATGAGTGAGTGAATGTAGCAGACACACTGCAGCTTTGTCCATGCATGCATTCATAGTTCCTGCTAAATTTAGTTTTATAAGCCAGTCTCTCTGTCTGTGTCTCCACCACACACACACACACACACACACACACACACACACACACACACACACACACACACTCAGTGACTCAGCCTCTCACCCATTCTCTCCCTCTCTCACCACTCTGTTCTTCTTCTAAGTCAGTGTGTGACATGTGGCCTGTGATGACACATCTTCTTCCTACACACACACTATTACGCTGTTTATGTGAGCACAGCTGCAGACATACAGGATGTGATATAACGTTCTGATGTAACATGTAATGCAGTAAATAACACAGATTGTAATAATAATAATAATAACAATAATAATAATGTGAAGCAGTGGTAAAGATACCTGCAGATGTTATTGTGGTCATTGGTCACACAGCAAAATGATTTCTATAACACACACACAGACATCATAAATCATGGTCACTTGTGTTTAAAGGGCTGGTATTGTGTCTCCTCAGTCTTTTTAAGTTATTTGAAATGTTGAAGTTTGTGGCTCCAGAGCGAATGCGTTGACAGTCAAATCAAATATGCAGGAAGCTTTAGCATGAGCCCCCGCTGCCCAGCGCTACGCTGAGTACGTATGTGAGTTCTCTTGTCTCAGTTTGCATTTCAGCCAGATAACGAGTAAAGCAGGACACTGGAAGTGTTGCTGGTTGTTCAGTAGCTAAAGAGTCTTTACAACCTTCCAGAGGATTGAAAATTTACGTCAGGAATGGCTGAATATCATTTTTGGAGACAATCTTCCCTCTGTTATTGGAAAGTAATTTGTATTATTGTGAAGTAATTTGATATTCTATGTGTATTTGAGTTGAGTTGGGGGGGGGGGTTTGTATCCTCTGTTGGCTTGGCTGTAATAATCAGGGTGCAGCAACATGTAGACTGGAGTTGATACTCAGCCTGGTTATTATACAAGTATAGTCATCCTGTAATATTCTAATTAGATTTTATGATATGACTGATTTTGTGATTGGTTGTTACTTTACAGTAGTTAATTGTGATTGATGTCTCAGTGATATTCTTTATCATTAGGCCAGTTTACATTGTGTCACATCAATCATATTGATTATATTGTCATTATGCCATATTCAAATCAAAACATAATAACTGAATGAAGCTTTTCCCCACAGCGCTGGATATTTGTAGGTTGTAGTGGGTTAGTAGCGCTTTTCTACACACACACACACACACACACACACACACACACACACACACACTGCAGAAATGTTGGCCCATTAGTCACAGCTGACAGTCAGCGTCCGGCTTCCTACACTGTCCCATTAGTGGAGCTAATAAAGCTGATAGTGAGTGTATTTATCTAGTTATTTGCCTGACTGTGGTGTTTGTACTGTGCTTAGGGGTGGGGGGTGGTGGGGGGCGTCTTTAGGCTTCCCCTCACTAGCACACTGAATCAGCTGAGTGTAACAAAGCAGTTGTATTTTACACTGATCAGTAGGGACTCCTCTCTCTCTCCTTCCTCTCACTGATGTGACTCCATTACTGAGGCAGAATGCCAGCATTACACAACAGCAGAGGAAATAATGAAGCAACACTGTTACATGACATCTTGACACACGTGTATGCAACATTAGCCATCTTTAAAAGAACACACAGTAGACCCTCTTACTGGTGCCGTATATTCATTCTGATAAAAATCATTCAGTTGAAGTATTTGTTGTTGTTGGGATTATAAAGGATTACATGTTGTCATTCTTAGAGATGTTTTATTTTCTTACCATGGCAGCAATATCTCCTTTCTCCCTGCTAAGGCCAAAAACCGCAGTTGTTCAATAAATTATTGGCAGTGTGTGCTGGGTGTTGAGATCTGCACAGCTCTGCTCCGGCCTCCTCCCGCTCTGACATGGGATCAGATCTCATCTGACACCACAGAGAACTCCAGCAGAGAGGAAGACTGCCAGAAGGAGAGAGAGAGAAGACAGTCTTGTGGACAGAGGGTGACTCAGACAGACACAGAGAGAGAGAGGGAGAGAGAGATGGTTTTAAAGTCTCCAAAAGCCCTCCTGTTCTGTATATCTGTCTATTGTTCCCCCAGCACCCACTGCGTTCACACTAACCTTTGCTCTGCTTGTGTGTATGTGCATGTGGTTGCATCTCTGATCCAGATATTACATCATCTCTCTGTCTCCCAGGGAACATTGAGCACTGTGTGAACTCATTACAGACACTCACTGCAGACTCCCATCAAAGACACAAAGTGAATTCCAATGACCAGACGACACCCAAGGGCAGAGAGAGAGAGTGTGTGTGAAAGTGAACAAAGAGAATGAGAGAGGATGGAGAAAAGAGTGGCAGCCATGCTGCATCACACCGATGTAGAAAATGAAGGAAGCACATATATAGTAGACATCCTCAACTCTTCAAGGACAGAAGGAATGATGACACCAAGTAAAGCTGTCTCAATGTTCATATGGACACCTGGAAAAACTGTGAACCCCTCCCTTTAATGAAGTCTCTCTTTCAAATGACATGTTTGCTCTATAAGTCGTCGTTGATGTGACTGTGAGGGTCTATTAGCAGGAAACAGATCTTGGCAGGGTCACAGAGACTTTTTGCATTCACATGAAACCCCGGCATTTCTCCAGACTCCTCTGTGTGAACAGGCTGTCGTCAGACCAGTTGCATATGTCATTTGCCAGCTACTAGTGCGTCTCAGATTGTAGTATCGCACGCAGGTTTGAAGCATGCCATCTTTTTTAGTTAGACGAGCCAGAATACCCAAATAAGATCAAATGAGGAAGCCTGGGTGAAGCAGAAGGACCTAGACTCTGATAGGCTGCTGCAGCTTACAACACTAAGATTACAGTCAAGATTTACAGTCAAGGTCTCTGGTTGTATCAGGCTGTTGAAATGCACGACTGCTGCATGACAATATTTGATCTACAGGATTTCTACATTATCCTGGTGAAGTAACTTGAATTGTGATGTATTTGTTTGACTTTAGTTATTATATTATATAATTCTCTAAATTCACAGAAAACACTATATCACTATATATAATATCTTGCTCTCGTTACATGAAATATTCCATGGGCCATGATAGAGGGACTTTATCCATATAGCCCCTGCACACGCGTGGCTCAGTGGAAACCCTGTAGGCTGGGACGGTCAGGTCCAACTCTGCTGTAAATGGAGACTGGAGGCTGGAGAACTAACCGACCGGCCACACGATAGTGCGTCTGTCTCCTACCTCTGTAGCAAAGGCAAATGATGCAGAGCCAGCAGTAAACTAACGAGACACTCTCTACTAGCACACACACACACACACTCTTTCATGCTGCATTCTGGCTGAGCGCCCATGTATTGCTACACACCAACATTATCTGGCAGAGCTCTTCCATGTCCTAATTTCAGAGTGGGAGAGACACAGACACAGCAGAGAGCAGAGCTGTAATTTCACAGATCTTATTTATGTTGAGGATTGAAGGTTATATGATGTGAGTGTATTATATTTTTTTGGAAATGAATTCCTGAGGAGGTTTTTATCTGTAGCCGCTGCCAACACAGAGATTTGATGCAAGTATCCCTGAAGAGATGCTATAAATATCTTCCCAAAACAAATCTCAGTCCTGATGATTTGTGATACATATTGTGCCTCTGTTCATTAGTTTCTACTCTTGTTCCTGCACAGATCAAGTGATGAAATGATTCATGTCACTTATATGGCTTTTATAACAGCAACACTGTTGTCTTATTCTGATAGATCTGGAGTGGAGCGTCCTCTGTAGTGTAATTTTTGGCAGTTGGTGAATATCTGACAGAAAGTTATCAGGCCTGAGATAAGGCTTACTCAGTATGATGTCAACATATACAGACCCTATGTTGTATTCACTGAGCTCAAGCTGACCTCAATGACAATAACAGAACTGTGTGTATTTAACCAAAATATTTACATTATATAGTTTAGATTAGAGGTCTTCATGGAGAACCTACTCAAACCCAATGTGCATTATTTCATTTTTTAAAAAGAGAGACCTGATTAGACATGGTCCAGAATGTGGATGACATGCTCCACACCGGCAGCAGCATGCAGCTGTGATTAAGAAGAGCAACATAGCCTATAATAATGTCCCATGAACAAACAGTCAACTGGACTGTAGATAGAGAGAAGACAGTTGTAATATCTATAACTTGACTCTGGTCTTGAGGAGCTGTAACCTTTTATCCACTGACAAACTGTCCACATTCAGTTTTACTGCTAACTTTATTCTACTGCGATCACCAACACCTGCGCCTCTGCAGCCACACCCTCACTCTCTCACTACACACTGATGAGCTATTCCTTAAAGGAGTCACGATTCTCTCATAACACACACGATCAAAGCCACACTGATTCACACACTCGAGACCTGTGGCAGTAAAAAGAGACCCCACCCAACCTGATTAGACTGAGCATAATTGGTTCCCAGGTCAGGTCTCAGATTCTCAGAATGGACCTGTGAAGAGCTCTGGTTTAGATTAGTTTTGTAAGGATTGGCTGAGTGGTGGAGGAAGGACACATGGAGGCAGACAAAAACAATAGAGTTCAGCAGTTTTTATGGTTGTGAAAACTAGATATAAAAATAGAAAAAACACAAACTGATAAAAAGGGCATAAGCAAATTCAACAATCAACAAAAAGCAGACCTTGGTTTGGTTGATGGCTATAGAGCAGTTAGCACAACTGCTGCTTCCAGCACTGAAGCTCAGCTGAACTGAGGAGCTTTTATCCCTGGCTTCATACAGGAAGTTCCTCCTACAAGACAAACCAAAGTGAGTTCACATTTGTCAAATGTATATATGACAAAGACGTGTTTTTTTCCCAGATGATGAACAGAAGAGTTCTGTAACAATCACAGCTTCTGTTAAACATGCTAATTTTTTGAGGGTGACATTGTGATTCTTTGTTGGAATCTGGGGCATTTGAAAGCTGCCTGCTGTCTGTGTGAGAAAGGCTTTTTAGAAAGCAGCAAGATCTGTCTTCTGTCCTCCACACACTCAGAGAATGTCATGTGTTTGGTCTGAACAGGGCCTGAGTGTGCATGAAGTGTCATCAAGTGTGATTTGCTGAAAGTGCAGGTGGGGAAATGGTGAAAGAAATGGAAATTGTATATTAGATTAAGACAAGTACAACGGCCCTGGTGCATAGTACAATGAAGTGTGCTGTGACTTGTACTGTAGGTATGTGTTGGCCAGAGGCGTGCTGTTCACTAGAGCTTGGCTCTGTTTAGTGCGACCACTGACCATGTTCTTGTATATAATGGAAGTCATCTGTCTTTACTAGAATTCCAATGTAGCTGTAACACTGACCAACATTTAGTGGTTTACTGTGGAAGCATCATGGCCAAATCAGGCTCCAGCTTGAGGCTTTTTTTCTTCCAGGAAAGAGCAACTGTGCTGCACCATAATATTCTTCTGAAGCACCTTCATTCTACTTCCAGAATAATATAACGGACTTGAAATAACATTGATATTAGCATGATAACTTCACGTGTTCACATGTGCAGTGCCTGTGGTCATACATTTTGGGATGCACGCCAATCTTCTCAACAGACGCTCACAGACATTGGCAGATGATAAAATGTCTTCAGGTGAAGGTGATATTTTAACATTTTGTCTGCATTTTCTGGGTTTGAAACTTCAGTCGTTCAAACGTTTTGAGGTTTGACTAAAGGATGACAAAGAAAGCTGAGAAAATCGATGGATAGATAGACAGTCAGTGATATAGAGAGAGAGAGTGTTATATCTTTCTTTGACTTCTCTTTTCCTGGCTACAGACCGCTCAAGTCCTGCTAGGTTACCTAGCAACAGTGGCCCACTTTGTCAAATGAAATACAGCACACACTCACGAATAGATATCAGCAGGCATCCTGTTATCTGGTCACTGTACTGGCTCTGTTTATGATGACAGGAGAACAAAGGAGTGTGTGTGTGTGTATGCGTGTGTGTGTGTGTCATCACATGCGGCTCTCTCTTTTGAAAGTTGTTTCTCTAAACTGTGGCCACCATTGTACTTTATCTACAGCACAGCCTGCCTTCCACTCTGCTGCTTGTCTGTGTAGCTGTTGAGGACATCTACAGACACACACTCACTCAAAACAGTCTGGAGCGTGTGCCTTGCTCATGGGATTGTTAGCCAGCCAGAGAGGAAACCAGTCAACTGTGTGAGATGTAGATTCTGTGGAAATTGGGTCAATAAAAATGACAAACCCCCCCCCCCCCGCCCTCACCCCACCCCACCTTCTCCTGTCTGTCCCTGTTTCTCTCCCCCCTGAGCAGATGGAGCTGGGCTAGTGTAATCTCCTGCCTCCTGTGGATCTGTGTGTGCATGTGTAATTATAGCTTACCTTTATGGCAGCAGCGGCTGCAGAAGAAGATTTGTCTCCGTGCACAGAGGAAGTTCAGCCTCTCACTCTGACAAACACAAGCAGCAGAGTTGTGTTTCTTGCTTTTATTCACTCATTTAGTTCACACTTCTTTAAGACCTGCATTTATTAAAAGTCAGTGTAGAAAAATCTACCACAAGCACTGCACACACGTATTCCACACAAAGGGGTTAATGATGAAGCAGCCAGTGTGTTGTATGTTCTCATTGTTAGTCAGTGGTACAGGATTTAATGGCATGTGTGTGTGTGTATAACTGTAGCTTTATCCCTATATCAGTGTGGCAGATGGACTGCAGGATATTACTGCGTGTGTGTGTGTGTGTGTGTGTGTGTGTGTGTGTGTACTGTTACAGTAACAGAGTGTAAATCTGCAGAGCATTGGACAGATTAATCAGAGCTGGTTTGTGGTCAGCTGATTGGTTCAAAGTTGACAGTTTAGGGTGTGTGTGTGTGTGTGTGTGTGTGTGTGTGTGTGTGTGTGTGTGTGTATTTACCAGGTTTTCCTCATGTTGTGGGGATTCGCCTCCCTTATGGGACAAAAAGAAAGACCCCTTATCATAAATCATGAATTTTAGGGTGAAGAGTTAAGGTTAGTTTAGGGTTATATTAAGGTAGTGGTTATGTTTAGGGTTAGGATAAGTCTCCAGGAAATGAATGTAAGTAAGTGTCATGTCCTCTGAAGTGATGGAAGCATGACTGTGTGTGTTCACTGGGGCAGTGAAAACTGTGATGCAAATGATTTATTGATGTCTCCTTGTGTTCTTCAGTAGTCTTGTTGTCTTCATTTGTCCTTGTGTGAATGACGCAACCTCCCTGAATGTTACTGTAAATGTTTCACCAAGCTCAGGCTCATGCTGAAGTTTCCCCAGTAGAAAACCTGAACCAACAAAACTCTGGATGTTTGACAAAAGGTCAAACAAGAGTTTTCCTTTACTTATAAGGCATACTAGTCAGGACCTGCATTGGTCAGCATCTCAGAATCACTCAGAGGAGCTAAAAATACTCTGACCTCAGAAGGACATGACAAGTAATCATGCAGCTTCCTACATCTCTCTGCAGTCATTTCAACCTGACAACCTTTGACATGTCATACAGACGGGAGATAGCTGGGGTCGAAGAGAAAGGAATGCTGTAAATGCTAGTTTGTTGAAAGTTTTATGTAACTGTAGTTGTCAGAAACTTCTGATAACAATCTGAGCCTCTCAGGAGCAGAAACAAGCACTTTTAGTGGACATACATTGACGGAGTGCTATTGTCTGATTATACTGCAGCCTGTTTCACAGCTGCAGGCTGAAACACTCTCAATACTGCACCAATTTCAAAAATTGTTGTCCCCATTAGTCACTTAGACACACAAAGATGGGAAAACAGGGTCCAGGTCTCCCTTAAACACCAGACCTGTTCTCTACTAAATGAAGTGATCCAACAGTCTGGATCTGCTGCATAGTATATTGATATAGAAATCACTATATAGATACACTATAGTAGTGCTTTAACTTTCATATGATATTTCAAATGCTATTCAAAAATGTAAACATTTGATCTGTAAAGATCTGTCTCAGGTCAAAGGTCACAGTCCATAAGCACAACAGGCCATGACTGGTACTCCAGCAGGGGACAGGTCTTGTTGTCTTATCAGTAAAACACTGCTGTTAGGTTCACTAGCATGAAGGAAGTGGAGGGACCCAGCACATTTATGACACCAAAACATCTGACAAGTCAAGTGTAGAAGAATTTTTGGATTCAACATCATAAATAGAAAAATAGAAAATGAAGGTGAGGTGGTTTTAGGCAAGGTAAGTGTATTTGTACAGCACATTTCCACAACAAGGCAGTTCAAAGTGCTTTACATAGAGCATCAAATGCATCAAGACAGAATGTAAAAGCAACACAAGTAAAAAGACATAAAAACAATTAAAAAGTGTTACATTTGGAAATAAAAGTGTAAGAGTGCAGTGTAAAATATTAACCTTAATGTGGTTTAATGAAAGGCAAACAGGAAAGTCTTCAGCTGTGATTTCAAAGAACTGAGAGTCACAGCAGATCTACAGTTTTCTGGGAGTTTGTTCCAGATATGTGGAGCGTAAAAACTGAACGCTGCTTCTCCATGTTTAGTTTTGACTCTGGGGACAGAAAGCAGACCTGTCCCAGATCACCTGACAGGTCTGGATGCTTCATAATGTAGCAGCAGATCAGAAAGCATTCAGTGCTTTATAAACCAACAGCAAGATCTTAAAGTCTGTTTTTTTTAAAGGTACTGAGACCTTTTACATTTAAGTTAAATATCCTCAACAGTATTAAACATAGAAACACAGGCCTCTCCTGGATCAATCACAAAATCATGTTTATGTCCTGTAATTGAGCGGACGGCTAGGAATACTACAACTCCTCAGGAGCCTGGGCCCCCGCTGCTGGGAAGAAGAAGCCAGTAAGAGCTGTGAATTCAGAACGCTTCCTTGTTGCAGTAGTAAACAAAACACAGCACCATAGTTAGTGAATTCACTCAAAAGTGAATCACTTTGTAGATTATAGTATCAGTTTTCTCCACATCATAATATTTATCTTCTGCTTGCTTTCACCGACACACACGTGACAGAACTTGAAGCTCTGTGACCAGATGTTTTCTGTCAAAGTGCACCTGGGAAGTTATTTACACAGTCTCGTACCCAAGCAGATATTTTCTAACACAGTTGTTCATCTTTTGTACTGATGAATTAACTGGTGGAAGTTTCATGCTGCCGACATAATATAACATTGTCTATTGGAAAAAGGAAAAAGGAAATGTACTTCCGGGAACCAGGGGGCAGCAGAAATATCTCCTCCCACTTCACAACTCTATCAGTGAGTCAGCAGACACGTTGTGAATGAACATAACATCATTTCTACAACATAGTTTAGGATTAGACGACGTGGGTTGTGTGTGAATTACTGCGAACAAACGACATTTACACCTCCATGAACATGTGATTTCCTGATCCAGATACAGATGGCATGTTCAACTCTGCATCTCCTTTAGAGCCCAGCTCGTTGAGTCAAGATACCTGTAAGTCCTCTCCCTTACTGCTAAGTTCTCTCAATACAGATCTATTTGTGTTAGTGTTTGTAAAGAAAGGACTGTCAATAAAGCTGAATTGAACAGAAGGGAGGGGAGGGGGGGGGGGGAGTGGTAGAGACACAGATTGATATATAGAGAGAGAGAGCTGAGAGGCAGTGAGAGAAAGTGAAAGAGAGAGAGCAAGTCAGAGAGCGTGGCGAGTAAGAGTGAGCGGGCCTGCGTCTCTCTCTCTCTCTCACACACACACACACACACACACACACACATAGAGAGAGAGAGAGGGAGGGAGGGGGGAGTATGTGTCGGCCGGCCCTGCCTCCGTCCCTCCCTCCCTCCCTCCCTCCCTCCCTCTCTCTCTCTCTCCCTCCTTGCGTCAGCAGCAGTTAAAATGTCGGCTGTGTAGCTCGTCCTCTGCTCTGCTTTCTCTGCCTCTTGGCCATCTGTCTTTTCTTACCACAAGAGGAAACCACACTCTCTCTCACTCTTTCTCTCTCTCTCTCTCTCTCCCCCTCTCTCTCTCTGCCTTTTATACCCTCGTCATTCTTTCTTTTCTTTCTTCCTGTCTCTCCCCCTTGCTCTGCGGATCAAAGCTAGTTTTGTCAAGTGTTTTTTCTTCAGAGCCTTTTTTGCTCCTTGACGTTGTTTGGAGACGGTGGAGAGAGGTAAGGTTACAGTTTTATTTCCTCTGCCGTTGCTCATACTTTCTTTTAAAGAGTCATCGCTGTTTTCATTTAAAAGCAAAGTTGAGTTTGACCCGTATGACTGAATGGAATAGATTGAAGTACGCCGCCTGGGAACTGTGTAGGTTTCCCAGAATAGAATGTATGGTCATTCTCATCTGCTCTATCCTACATGTCGACATGTAGTAGTTGAGTGTATAGCCTGTAGTTCTCTGAAGATGCTCTTACCATTGTAATTTAGCTGCTTCTTATAAATACATACCAACTACACAAAAAAAGTCATAATCCTCCTCACAGCTTTGTCAGATTCTAGTCTGTAATCATTTGTAGCGTTTGTAGAGCGGATGGTGATGACATTAAAGCAAGTTGCTAATCCCAGAAAGAAATGAAACTTGATCAACACAGACATCATGTAGAAAATTATTATAGTGATTGTAGATTCCAGTATATTTATTTTCCCCAAATTCACTGTTTGCTTTATTTCAGTGGGGTTATTTTTCTGTGATAGAGATTTTTTCCATTACTCTCTACCGTATTAATTGCAAAGTTTCCATCCTAATGTAGTGCAAATTTTAACCAACTTCCCAGAAAATCAGCAGAAGCGAATGGTCATGTGAATATTAGGAGTTGCTTTTTAACAGTTTTTAATTCATTTCCTAATTGGTTACCATTTAACCATTGCAGAAGAAGAGGGTGCAGTAGATGATGACATTTCTATTTGATTCATGTGTTCATTTTGAGGAAGGTTCCAGTCTCCTCACAGATCTAATGTTTTCAGCCGTTCAGTGACGTTAAAGTCACATGATTCACGTACATCATTTATGTCACTAAGTCTATTTGCATTGCAGTTCGTCATAAAACTTTTTCGATTGTCACAACCTGGCTCTGAAGTCATGACAAAAGAGAGGGAGACGCAGGCTGAAAGCAAATCATTAGTCATTTATTTATGATGTCGGGTGGCTGAAAACAAAAAAAAAACCATGGCGCGGGGAAGAAGAGAGCCTCTTAGCCAGAAAGGCGAGGTCTTCTAGTGTAGGATCAACACTCCAGGTAGCCGCTGCATTATAGAAACAACAGCCAGCGCACCATCACAGTGATATTTCAAGTCTTTTTTTCCAAATTGTCAGCATTTCCACTCAGGTTTTTAATCAAAAAATGTGCATGAAAATAGATGGCTGGAAACAAACTTAATGGAAACACAAACAACACAATCTTTCACAAAGTCTGTCATTGAATCACAAGCCTACGCTGCACTTTGTGAGTATGTTTTAATGAGCAGCTGTGACCTCTCAGCTTCACTGAGTTAAGATAGTCATTCATTTCATGTATCCCAGGACGGACATGGTGAGCTTGCAGATCATCTGATTAATAATCACATCGGGCCTTCTGGAATGTGCTTCACATTGATGACTATTTCACTGTCAGATATGTGTGTCTGCTGGCTCTGTGGCTTTGACACCTGCATGGCTAACATATGTTAGCTCCAAATGTCACATCATTTCATAATATATGTCTAGTTTGTGTTTCATACCCCAGAGTCCAAAAGCCCTTCTCTGTTCAGAGTTTCCACTAGTGTATTGCGAGTCTGGCAGCCCGCCAGGCCTGAGCTTTCAGCATTTTTGAAGATGTTTTATATAAATTGCAGTTACAGCGGGGCAGCTCGGTTGGAAAACTACCTACCGTAGCCTGCAAGTTAAGGACAGAAAGTTTTGTTTGCAGTTGTGTTGAAGAGCAGTTTGAAGCACCACACATGTTTAGTTGCAGTGTGCAGGCTAATGGCTAACGGTAAACTAGCGGAGTGAGTGGGCGAGGGAGAATGAGGGAGCAGCGGTGTGGCTGCTATCAGGGCAGACAGAGATGTGCTGATCAGCACAGAGCTGGATGTAATGTAGCTCTACATTATGTATATTATGATCCACATTTTGCAATAAAAATAAATGATGCAGTCCAGGGTTTTTCCTGGCTCAGGATGGGCCTCAAGCAGGGTGACTACACACAACAGTAAGCATCATCAGTCCACTTACAGGAAAGACAATGAGTCTGTGTTACCTTATTTGACAGAAATGGATGCAATTTCCTGTTATTTCTGTTCATTTGATGAAGAAAAAATGTGTATTATGCTTGAGTAAATGAGATCCCAATGAATAAAACTCTTTTAAAAAAATCATTTTATTATAACATTAGAAGGGGTGGAGGGAGAGAGGTGTTGGAAACTTACCTCACAGGTGATCCGATTGAAAGCTTTCTTCCAAAAAGTCACAATGTCCAAAGTTCATATACTCTGGTTTAGATGAGGTGTGCAGGAGGCAGGATATGACACAAAAAGTACACTGCAGTTGTAATTCAGTGTTCTTCAGATTTTCACCAGAAATGAAACAGCTTTTATTTTATGAGAAATCACAGGAAGTCCTTTGTCATACTAGTGCTTAGCTGGCTTATCCAGCAGCAGACACATGTGTAAAATATAGTGTCTGTGGATGAGAGGAGAGTTGACTGCTGGAAGTCAAAGACATCATATTTAGGTTTATGTTCTGCTCCTTCAACAGCTGTTTGATAAATTGCTATTAAACACATTTGGAGAGGATTTGAATTACTATTTTTATTTCAGTTGTTATCATTTTGGCGCAGGTGATTTTCCTTTTGGCGCAGGCTAAAACCTCTGTGGGGGGCGCCGAAAATTCCTCCATGCAGGAAAAACCCTGCAGTACTCTGAGCAAAGCAGTTCCTGAATTTTGTGTAGATACCAGTGTTTCCCCTAGGTTGACTGAAACTCAGGACAAAAAACCCTTAAGTGAACATGGTCAGGTTAGGTTAACCCATTGTTGCTAACTTCAGGGCTAACCCCTTCACTTGTCCAGCAGCTGGGGAAACAGCAGACTTTTCTTTGTGTTGAGAAGCTGCAGCATTTATTAACTGACACACTGTAGTCTGTACATTTACTGCTCCGCTCACATTCACCATCACTTTACTGCCGCTCGCTCTCTCCACTCACACACATCACGCACTGCCCTATTCCTTAACGGAGCTACACTACCAAGAGTTTCCCAGGCAACCACACAGAGGTTGACTCACATTACAGAACAGTGCTGCACAGAGTCTCCCAAACACTATTGATTTCCAAAGGAATGGATATCTGGTATTATTTTTGGCACTAAAAAAAAGCCTGCCAGGCATGTACAATTATAGAGGAAACACTGGAGACATTTTGCTGATAGTAGTGACACAAGTGAGCTGCAATTTATTCCATATAGCAGTAAAGGTTGTTGAAATGTGCCCAGCATTCCAAGGCTGTACATTAATGTAAGATTCAGTAGCCAACCAGGACTTTTTTCAAGTTATTTGTAGAGTGCAAAAACAACAGTGTCAGATTGTTTGTGAGACTCTGCTATATGTGTTGAATAAGTTACTTATTTATAGCAACACATTACATTGGCATGTTTTCACATGTCCAGTCAGCCTCTAGCACTGACTTCATGTAGGACCCTATGGAATCTGTGTTCTAGCTTTTTTTAAATTCTCAATTCTGCGATTTCATCTGGGATTCTGTTATCACACAAACTAAACACAGAGGCTGCCAGCCCCCATCAAAAGATTCCTGCCACCAGGACTAACTACTTTTCTGTGGGAAACTCTACTGTTGAAATGACATTTCTCATATCCTAGCAGTAGACAAAATGAAAGATAAAAATCAACAAAGCAATGATTTTTTACTACCAGTGGTCTAGCTGTAGGTTATATTGTGTTATATTGTGTTTCCTGCTGATGACCAGCATCTGTTAGTCATTTAGAATCCTCTCTCAGCTTGTGACCTTAGCTTCTCTTTGTTGATGCATGTTGAGTTAGTCCAGACTGCTCCTCACACATTATTTATGACTAAAACATTTTCAGTTTTGGAGCTAGTTGACTTGTCTCCTCTGCAGCTCAGTGTTGTCTCATGTTATAAAAAGCTGCATGTGTTGACTGGAAAACCTCATTAACACCTGACTAATGTTACTATTTGTTTCCTATGTAACAGGACCTTCATGTCTAGTCTTTGTCATTAGGATGAAGGTCAGAATGAAGTGAAGTTTTATTGTTGTTTGGATGCAGGTTGTCACTAAACCAAATGCTGTGTTGCACCACTGAGCTGCCAGCTGTAGTAGCAGTGTGGGATACGTCTCCAGATGCTGCGTGCTTCCCTGTAGAGTAGACACACGTAAAGGTGGCTAAGTGGTTTCCCTTTGTGCCACTAAACACACCTGTTTGACGGAGGGACTAGCAGAGACACAAGCACGTTTCTATTCATCCTCCTCTGGTGAAATATAATGTCAGCCTTTGAAACAGTGCCTCGGTGCAACATTGACTGTGTGTAAATGATCAATTATTAATAATACTTAGTGAAGTATTGCTCTTTTTAGTTTTAACAACCCCACATTTGATCAAAATGATATTGATCCAGAGTGAACGCTGAGTGTTACAGCCTCACGCTGGCTAGAGAGTCTGACTACTAGTTTTAGTTGTAAATGGTTACCCAGACAAAATGCTGTTTAGACACACTGTGCTGAATGACTGTATGTCAGGTTTTACAGCCAATATATGCATAGATTCACTAACTGTATGTGAGAGAGAGAGACAGAGAGAACACCTGTGTTTTGACAATTCTGCTCATTTACCATTAAAGCAATAAGCAGATTAGAGCACAACCTGTGTGTGTGTGTGTGTGTGTGTGTGTGTGTGTGTGTGTGTGTGTGTGTGTGTGTGTGTGTGTGTGTGTGTGTGTGTGTGACCCACTTAGAGAACACTGCTCATCACTGCAGCACCACTCTGCAACACATCCTACCATATTGGGGAATTTTTCGCTGCTCATGGGAAAAAATACATAAAATGTCAAATGTCCCAAAAAAATGTCTGGAATTTTTTTTTTTTTTTTTTTTGACATAAGCACATCTGTCTTAATCCTGAAAGTGAAAGTGTTCCCGCAACATCTGGCAACTGCAAGCAGGGGAACCAAGTAAGGTCCAAACATTATGTTGTGTTAACACTCTTGTGCCAGCCATGTCTCTGTCATAAAAGAATCAAAAGAATAGATCACTGAGATACAAAGACAGGACAGTTGACATCATATGTAAACTCATTTCATTGGTTTCAAAAAGAAGGAAGCTTTTTGAATAAGGTTCGTCTGATACTCATTCAAATCTACACTGCAACGGGTGTCAAACTCATGTCAATGCTCTATAAATGTGTCAACACCACCCTACATCACAGCCCTCCTCCTGACCTGGTTTGAACTCCAGTCTGACGCATTGATTGAAGCACACACACATGGGGAAGCAGAAGAGGGAGAGTGCATATGACAGCAGAAGGAGAGATGTGAAACCTTCATTCCTAATTATTCTGTGGAAATCTGCGGTTTATCAGTGATGTATATGTGACTACGCTGCCTACTGCGTCATATGCACATTTCCTCTATGACAAAAGTATAAGAGGTGACAAATGACAGTTTGTGTTTAGGTGTCCATATTTTCATAACTGAAGCTGTGTATGTGGTTTTTTTCGTTTCCTCATTAGATTTCTAAAATTAACATCGAAGCTCTCTGGTTGTTCTTGGGGGTTTTTTTTTTGAGTGTGAGAGAGAGAGATCACACAATCACACTTGAACATCACACCACAAACACAAACGTACGTGCGCACACACTCTCTCACATACAATATGTTTAAAATTACCCAACAAAGCCGACTTGTCCCCAACACAACACTAGACGTTTGTTCCCATGTAGAAAGAGCTTTTTTCTTACAGACAGTATGGCTACCGCTGCATCATGCATCTCTAGGTCATCAACACAACTCTGTCACAGGAGGATGAATGTTGCTCATTCTCAGTCATGCCATGAGCAGCTGATTATTGCTTCATTGTAAAGTAATACAGGCAGTGTAGTAAATGATTTGCTATAAAAATCAATAGCACAGATTGTGTCATGTCAGCGCTCTGACCTTTTTAATAGTTGCTTATAAGTTTTTTTTTCTCTGGTTTTCCGTGACAAACTGGATTATCAGATTCAGAAAATCCAGCTTTGTGAGCAGCTCTTCTTCTTCTTCTGCTGCTGTTCTCTCTGTCCTACTTGCTAACTTTGCTGTAGCTCCTCTGCTCTAACCACTGCTACTCTCCTTTGAAGTGCTTCTTCAATGACATACTGTAACAGCCAAAATGTACATAGAGGTGCATTAATCACATAACATTCCCAATACATGTTTGCATATGAGATGACAGCAAGCATCCCATGTCCTTCTCTTAATTTGTCAAAGTCAGTTCAGCTCGTTTAGTTAGCATGACCGTTAAATCCATTTATGTTGCCATAAAGAGAAGGAGAATCATAGACAAAAGAAAAGACAGATGGTGATATTACTACAATCTGCTAATCTAGAGAAATAAAACCAAATTAATTAAACAAAATGTCTTCAAATACCCTCAGACACATCCGGCCTGATTTATAACTATAACTCTCCCTCTCTGTCTCTCTCTCTCTCTCTCTGACCTTCATCAGAGAACGGCCTCCTGGATGTGTGTGTGTTTTTATAGCCTCTCCAGGTCACTTAGTGATGCATGAGCTACATCATCCCCTCTTCATCTCCTTTACATTCTGCTGCTCCTCTCCTCATCAATTATTCACCACACACTCACACACACACACACACTCACGCACACATTCACACAGGACAGCAGAGGATGTGTGGTGTGTTTATGAAGACTTCTCTGCTTTCACAGAATGGCATTTTCTCATATCTGTCTGTTTAGATGTTATTACTGCCTGGGAGCTTGTGTGTGTGTGTGTGTGTAAATAGGCTGTGCCATAATATCCTTACCTCTCATGCCTTAGTGTGTGTTTATTTGTGCATATGTCCGCTTGCTTGAATGTGTGGCTGTGTATTGACAGTAAGTGAATCTCTCCTGCTGCCTGTCTGGAAATATGCAGTGACAGAATGCTTTTTCCTGGCACACCGTGGCAGATGTGACCCAATTGCGGTTGAGTGGGATGTGTGTGTCTGTCTGTGTGTGTGTGTGTGTGTGGACGAGTCATTTTAGAGGGGATGGGGAAACTGTCGTGTCCTTTCAGTTTGAGAAAAAGAGGAATCAGAGTGGGGATCCACAGACGGAAGCTGTGGGTGTTAAAAAAATTTTGGAATCATGAATCATCCTGTTCAGAGAGTACAAAAAATGATTCCCTCTCTCTAAACTCACTGAGTCTGACCAAAATGTGATAGTAATTCTCTGCACACAGCGTTTGTACCGTATCATACAAAAGTGTTTTCAAATGTCTTGGATCCAGTTGTTAGAAGAGGCGTTGTCTTCCCACCATCTCCTGACAGATGAATGAAGAACAGGTTTTAGCAGTACAGGTCTGCCTCTTATCTGCTTCACTAAACATAGCTGGCCTTTATCTACCTAAAATAACTTCCTGTCCCACTCTTATTTGTAGTTGAAGTTGTGTCTGTCTTCAGCTTTCATGAGTCAGAAAAAGGCTGCTTTTGACAGTTTGGTTGTTGAAGTGTTCCTTACAGATTGACCAAAAACAAACACAATCCAAAGATGTAAATCAGATGACTGACAGAAGATCCAAAGCTATGACTGCTCAATGTAAACAAACAACACTTATGTTTACATTGAATGTTACTCACCAGAACACATTGTGTGAATCCATGCCTTTCCTTTCTCATAAACATTTTCAAGCATGATTTTTGTGTGTGTGCAGGAGTGTTTTAAATCCTGCATTTACATCCATATTTACTCGCCTGCTGTCTTCTTCTTCACGGCCTTTGCTAAGGCAGCATTGTGTTTCCTGGTGCATCACAACCATAGGAACAGTGTTCACAGGGCAGCACACAATGATCCAGCCATGCCATGGATCATCATTGAAAATCATAGTGAATAACACTCTTGTGTACACAGAGTTGAGTCATTCTCTTTCCCCAACGTTTGTCATGCATCTTTTCCACACAGCTTTACCAGCTTACTGTGCCCTCAGTTGTTGTCATGGTAACAAGCATACTTCATGCATACAACAAACCTCGCCAAGGTCCAATTATGCATCTACATTGGCTCTACTCTACACCAGGGCTGGTAGCGGTGCTAACTCCTTCCCATCATGCATCTGTAATGAATCCAGGCTGTAACAGCAGTGTATTCAGTGTAAAGACAGGGATGACAGAAGGCTGGCTTGGAGACTCTGTGCACTGTTGAATTCAGTTTCTAAACAGTTAAAGACCATAAGCTGTTTTCATTAAGAAGTGAGAATATTCCTTGGAATGGTCCACTCTTAGATGATCATTAACATGTGTGTTTTGACTGCTCTTCCCCTTCACTGTGTGTGTTCACATGCTGATCAGGTGGACCATCCCAGTCATGTGTTTTTGCACCTATCTTGGTTTTGAGAAACCTTGATATGCTACTTGGACTGCTCAAATACAGAAAAAGGATACTGTGGCATGTAAACACCTGATCCAGGACATTAACAGTGTACTGATGGCCAACATGCTGACATTAAAGTGAAAGCCTAATGAATGTTGTTTCTTGTCTATTGAGGTGACTCAGCAGGTACAGAAGTAAACAACCCTGCTGCCATGATTCAGCAGATTATCTTCAGTAACATCTTTTTTTTACATCCACTGCCTACATTTTTTAAACTTCTTACTGTCTATAAAATCTGCATGGCTAAGGTTAAGATAAGATGTTGCTAATAAACTACAGTTCAGGCATCTAGAACACTTGGTTAAGGTTTGGGAAAGATGATAGTTACAGTTAATAAAAAGGCAAACATTTATTGCAGGTCTGTGATACAAACTTCATTCTCCTGCATGAAAGTCTGAAGCACTACGTAACCACCCGCCATCCAGATCTCTACACCTCCACGCCTTTACACTCTACCTTGCTCCATATAGCTACATGTACTGCACTGGCTGTAAATCATGGGGTGCTGATGTGTTCGATACGAACGTAATTCCTTGAAAACTGGGCTGGAAATGAATGATTTAATGGATGTGAAGGAGTTAAAAACAAACCTGCGTAATGTTAGATTAATGCATATCATGCATATGACTGACGCCGGTGTGCATGTGTCAGTGCAGTGTCTTAATTATGCTCCAGAATCTAAGCATCACCAGTCAAGACTGCAGAGGTGGAGAAAAGTGACTTTTGCACTTTACAGTCGTTATCAACAATTTCCAAAATAGTGTGCAGCAGTGTGGTCTGTGCTGCTGGCAGCACGCGGCCACTGCAGGCTGGAAATGTGATATCTATAGACAGACAGAAATAGAGCTGCAGACACACACACTATCATGTTTTGCTTGCACACACAATGTGCTACTGCCTCCTTTGGGTGTGAGGGGAGGTCATAGTGATCATGTTTCTCACCTCTAATCTCTCATCTCTCTCATCAGACTGACCTTGTTATGTAACCATAAATCACAGCAGCACCAACCCTCCACTACACAACACTAGCTGCAAACATCCCGCTGCAGCGGCTGCAGGAGTGTAACTACAGTAACAACAGTACATTCATGACAATACACACAGATATGAAGAGGAAATGTGGAAGCTAGTGCAGTAACAGTTGAGCTCAGGCCGCAGGCTGACAGACATCATCTGCGTGTGTGTGTGTGTGTGTGTGTGTGTGTGTGCGTAAAAGAGGCAACATCAAAGTGGAGTGTACTGCCTTTGAACTGTCAGACTTCCTCTACTCATTAATTTATTCATCACTCCGGAGCTCTCCTTCTATCCTCTGCTCTCTGTCTCTTTCTCTCTGCTTCTCTTCATCACGTCGCCACTTGTGCTTTTTCCTCCCTCTAATCTTTTCTATTGCTCTTGCCTTTATTCTTCTGCTTCCTCTGCCTCAAATCTCTGACATTCGGTGTCACAATGTTTTGTCACTGAGAACTGCAGAGCCCAAAAATGCATTATACATGTATTGTTTATTACATATTTATACTAGAGTTGATTCATTTTACAAAACAACTCACCAAATGTGATTGTGATGTGATCAGATTCCTCACAGAAACAAGTCGCCTCACTGATATGAACTGATTGTGTAACTGTAGTTGTTGACCATGTTGTGTGTGTGTCTCTGTTTGCAGGCGTTTAAGCCAGTGGTGGGGAAGAGCTTGTTGTCGTCAGTAACAGCAGTGGAATTCTTGTTAGACCGACAGCTGGACTTCCTGTCTGACCATTCAGCCTACCAACCATACCAGGTAATAAATACACTCCCACTCATAAATACACCAAATGACCCCTCAGGCTGGTGAATTAGCTCACCACACTGTACCTCCTCTACTCACACAGTGCCATATATCTATAACAAACAGTGGCAAAGGTGAAAGTGCTGAAGCTCAGTTTAATGATTGAAACCAGTTAAACATTATTTTAAACCACATTCTCATAAGAGATGAGATCCTACATTTCCCATAATGCAGCCAATAATAGCATCTTTTCGTTAGACCCTCCCCTGTCTGGTAAATGTCCACATATTTTCTGTTGTACATTTGTTGTCACTAAGCCCAGGAGTCAGACTTGACAGAAGATTGACGTTTTGGTGCAATAGAATAGTGAGATGAACAATAATTTGCAGAAAGATTGAAGTTCATCTCATTTACCAACCCATCCATAGTAAGATTAGATGAGCTTTAGTGAAGCAAAGAGGGAAACAATGAATTGGAACTTAAAGGGAACATTACATAATCCATCACCTCAATTCACTCTGTAAACAGTTGATACTGCAGCAATATAAGTCAATTATTTCATCTGCTTTTATAGCATGATAGGAGCTTTCATTTTGCATTATCAGCACTATTCTAACATTGTGATAAGCTATGGATACTTATGGCACCAGTTATTGCTGATTTTATAAAATATGCTTGTGTACTAATGAGCTATTTTGAAATGTTTGTGTTAATTTGCAGAGAAAAGATGAGAGTTAACTTGACTGTGTTGAATGATGGCATGTGTACATGTTGTGTGTGTGTGTGTTGGAAAAGGTGAGCCTCTGTGCATTTTGTTTGTTGTTTGATCTGCTGTCTATAAAATGATGTTTAATCTGTTGATTACATAGAGTTTGATTTTTTTAAGAAGAAATATGGCTAAAAGCTTTAGATATAAAGAAAAGGAAGGATGCACAGTGTTTCTTGCATCATGAGCATGTGAAAGTATGGAATTAGTAGTTTTCACAGTGACAGGACTATGGCTCATTAAAGCAGAGATGCAGCAGCAGTGTTGATTTGAGATGAGCCTTGGCTGTACTGTCTCATAACACTGCTTTTAATTGCACAGCAGATGATCTTGATGTGAATAAAAGGTTTCTGTTAAAAAAAAAAAAAAAAAAAGAACTATGAATATGTTATCTGTTGGCAGGTGTACACATTATAACTGGATCTCATTTCCTAATGAAGAATTAGTCATTCACAATTAGGTCTAGGCTGGATACTGCAGCCTTGGAGTGCTGTTGTGTCTCCAGCTCAGCCAGGGCCGGGCGTTGTGTTCCATATGTATGTGACACTGCCAGGGTTTAATGTGAATATAAAGCCAACACGTGCAGCCCACAGTCTGTCTTCTCACTGATTTTACACATGACTGCTCACAACTGACTCATAAATTACATCCACATCAACACACTTTATACCGACTGATACACACAGTAGATAATGTAGCTTTACAATTGGCAGTAATTCACAGGGATGTATACTCGTGCGGCTGTGTGTTTGATGCGAGTGTGTAATTGTGTGTATGCGTGTCAATGCTCTGCAGCTGAACACAGCTTGTTGTATTGTGCTGGCTGGAACACTGTGTTCCACTCAGTGTCAACCAGACGGGAAGAGTGTGCACCACACTCTCTCCATCAGTCATCAGTTTGTGCTCAAGACAAGTCCAAGAGAGAATCTCTTATTTTTATTTTTTTTATTTTTTTCTCTTTCGCTCGCAACCAATCAGAAGTCAGAACCCCATGTTGCCGTGTCCTCTGTTGACCCATTTTGAAACTGTGTAGCAGGTTTCCTGGCTGTCTATCCACTCTAGCCAGTGCACTGACTCTGTCATGGTCAGCTACCACAAATGTTCCACAGTCTGTAAACTCATAGGATGAACATTGCATCCTGGTGCCAGAAAACATTTCTGATATTCCCGCAGCTTCATTGTATCAAGCGTGAGCTTTGTTTGTTCTCTGCATGCCTTATTTGATGATGGTGCCTCAGGTGAGCTACTGAGTTTTCTGCTTCCTGTCTTTGTTGGCACCGGTTCTCAGCAGAGTTAACACTATACAGATCTGTTCCACTCATCTGTTTTGTGTTGCACTTCATCAACAGCTCTATATGTTTGAGTTTCTTGTGTATATGCAGCCACTCTGAGTTTCCTCCTTTCTCCCATTTTTCTGTCCCACTTTAGATACCAAAACAAGCAGCGTGATGTGTGCAGCTACTTGTCTGACATAATGATTTAGTCAAGTATCACAGATGTAGCCTTCCTAGTCGTAGCATGAAGACATATTTAAACCTTATGATTGTAGCCAGAATGAAATTTCACATCAGTGTCTTTTATTTCACATGCATGTACATTATTGCAGTTCTGCTGGCAAAATGGCATATTAACCTGCAACTTCTATATAAAGCAAGTCATTACCAGTCATAATGTAGTACATGTAAAAGGCTCTGCAGCAAACGTGAACATGTGTGTGCTTCACTGTATTTTGCAGGGCTATGTTATAGCCTAGTCTGATGCAGGATAGTGTCTGCATGGTCCCCAGTGTCCTGTCCTATTTACCATAGAAGGCAGACACACTCACACACACGTGCACACAGCTCATATCTGTGACACTGACAGCCTGTAGACTTGTCTCCCCGTGGTGCCTGCATGACCTGGCCTTATAACTGTGTACAATATAATGTTCACTTTTGCTTTGCACTGGCTTCCTGTCTTTTGCTTTCTATGTTGGATATTTACCAGACAAGGCCAGTGACATTTATTTGGATTAAGTCAGATTCCATATAGTTTCATACGTTGTTGTGTTAGTATTGCTTCCTTCAAACACACTACTCAACCACTTCATGTTGCTAGACTGCACAACCAGAACACACACACACACACTCACACTCCTACACTTTCCCATTCCTCCATAGCAGCAGAGACTACAGCCATCTGAAGTGAAGGAAAGTGGGAGCCTCACTCTCTTCCTGGCACTACTGACTGCAGAGAACTCACGCACACACACACACACACACTCTCACACTTGCACTCACAGATTCCTCTATTCTTAAATCACCCATGCCCACACAGAGCTGCCTATTCTTCTGGAGACCTTTGAACCCCACAGAGCAGTAAAAACAGTCCCACTCTCTCTCTCTCTCTCTTTCTCTCACACACACACACACACACACACATGCACACACACACACACACACACACACAGAGCACTGAAGCCATGGCCACTCCCCTCTCTGTTTTTCCAGTTGGACAGGAAGACCGGAGGGAGGAAGAGGAGGGAGGGAGAGGGAAGGAGGGGGCTACAATCTGTTTGGCATAAACTGTACAATGAAGTCACTGTTTAGTGGGCCAGCCCAGCCTGCTGCTCAAGTGTATGTGTGTGTGTGTGTGTGTGTGTGTGTGTGTCTGTTGCTAGAAAGTTATGGTGTGTGTTGAGACTGAGGGACAGGAGGTGGAGAATACAAACTGTTAGTGCTGACTCAAGAGTTTGAGCAAACCTCACACACACACTCAGTTGAGTAACAGAGCAGTGTTTCCAAAGTACTGTGTGGATACCATCAGACCAACAGCATAACTGATGAAAGTCAAATCTCTTAACACATTTCATCATGTGGTCACATCAGCTGCTGATTGCTAGCCTTATTATAAAAAGTGTACAAATGAAAACATCATCTTCAGAAAGCCTTCAGGCTCCAGATGAGTTATTGTAGTGGTTTTCTCTCTCTGGCTGGAGTGGATGAATGGATGATCTGCAGCTACTTCAATGACAAAGCTCCTCACCTACACTGATTCATCAAAAAATAAACTAACAAATGAGCACTTGTTTTGCGTTCATATGTATTTGATTGTCGTCAACACTGTGTCTTTGAGGTGTTGATTTATCCGTGTAATAGAGGCAGTTAAACACCACCACAAACCCGACCCATAGTTTGATCAGCAGAGTCGTGCTGATTCATTCACAGTGAATCAGTGGCCTCAAGCAAATGAAGGAAGTCAACGGTCTGTGAACATGTGACATAATGATGGCTTTCAGCTGTTACATTATAATGTATTGTTTGCTCAACACTTTCTTGAAGAGTAAAAGAGGACACGTCTGTGTATTCTATGTTGTTCTTACTAGCAACAAACCCCATGTGCAGATCCAAACCAACAATGAAGTGATTTACTAACTAGTATCTTATTCCTCTGTGCCGTAGACCTCCATTGTTGCCCCCAAAACTATTAAAAACACATCAATGAGTCACACTGTTGCGCTGGGTGACATGTTCCTTCATTACCATGAACACACACACACCCTGCAGTTTATTTTTACTCAATCCCACACACACCGTGCTGCTGCCAGAAATACTCACCAGAGCACCAAATGTGGACTCATCCGCTGCTGAAAATAGTCCCCAATAAATGTACTATTTCCTCCTGGTTGAGTAACTTTTGCTAAAAAACCACAGTGACCAGCTGTTATATGACATGACTGAGCTTTTTTTTTTTAAAAAAAATAGAACTATATGTTTGTGAGGCATTTTTAAAGATTTATGTCTCCAGTGGTAACCAATGGGCTTGGAGCTGAGAGCCACAGACAGAAGGGGAATGTTGGTTTTATGTGGGATTTGTTGACGATATGAGAAATGTAGAATCTAGTATATTTCCAGCTAAATCTTTTAAAGGTTTCATAAAGCTGAGTGATACTGATTGACTGATGCTTTAATCTAGTTGTGCTTCATGGAAGGTTTAGTTTAGTTAGTTAGCTTTCGTTCCAGTGAAACAGAAGGTAGAGCATCTTCATCCTCTTTAATGTGACATGTTTCAGAGTGAGACAGTAGGTTGGTGGTGTGTCAGTTTGAGAGGAATTTGATCAAATTGCGTTGCGAGATCAGGAGGCAGAGGATGAGAGACACTTGAATAAAATAGATCAGAACCACACACACGTTATTTTTATACTTTTCTTTAGTCAAAGTTTACACTGTTAATTAGCTGCATCTGCAAAGTGGCAGTATTTCTACTTGACTTTGATTTCTACTTCTCTGAGAAGTTAAAGCCAAGAGGGGGAGGAGTGCAGTGAGTTTGAGTGGGAGGGAAGCAGCTGCTACACACACACACACACACACACACACACACACACACACACACACACACACACACTCCTAATACTGTTCAGCTGACAGTCCTGCCTCAGTGGAACTTTATGGCTTTATGCCCTGCAGTGCTCTCTCACTCTCTCTCTCTCACTCTCTCTCTTTCCTCACCCCGCCCCTCCTCCCTGCTATCACATGCTTCTATATTCATTCAAGTGTCACGTTACTTTGACATCTCATGTGCTTACACATACACACGCCCACATCAACACCTGTGATGTCAGAGCGCTCTGTTGCTAGATACAGAGGTGTATTGCCTTACATGTTGTCGGTAGCTTTCTGCCCACCTACAATAGACTTCTCATGTTAGCAGGTGACAGTTGAAATGACATCTGTCAGATGGAGATAACTCATAGCAAATGTTTGTACCGTTGAGATTTGAATAAATATGGTTTCTTAGAGACAGAAACACCACTCTCTTATTCAAATGAAAGGAAGTGGACTGAGTCGTCTTGCGGTTCACCTAAAACCTCAGTCATTCTTAGGAAATCATCCAGCTGACTGTATTATTTAAGAAGTTGTCATGTATCATTGGCTTTGACATTGTCAGCAAAGGTTCACCAGTAATTAGTCTCTGTCATCAGTAGTGGCTGTCATTAGTAAATCTAACGCTGATTAAATATGAAGATTTTTTTATAACAGTTGAGGCTGAGAATGATGGCGGCAAAATGTTGTAAATGGACCTTGAGTTAACATTATCTCACAAATAAATGTGAGATGTATTGATCCAAGTAGATAATGAAGTAGATATCTATTGCTTGATCTTTACCGCAGTTTTTAAGTTATGAATAATAATAATAATAATAATAATAATGAAACAGAATTGTACTCAACTGCTTACATAGTCCAAATGGTAATGAATTAATAATAGCAATGAGCAGAAAGGTGTAGGCTGAAGCTGTTGCTACCCTCTCACAATACATTTACAACTGCTCTGTAAATCTGGACAACAACCTCTTCTAAAATTAACTCTGGACATAGTGTTGTATCCACAGTATGTGAAGCGGACACTAGGCCTCCGCTACAGTGTATCAAATAAACATGGATACTGTTTACCACTGTGTACTCATACCTGAGAGAAAACATACATATGTCCATCGTTCATATTCAATCACAGAGCAACAATATGATCATCAGTGCTGTGAAAATAATAACATTAAAAAACTCTCCCGCGGTTTGTTCCCTCCTGCTTCAGCCTCAGCATCTCCATGGCAACGAGCAGTTTCCCTGAATCAAAGGGTGTTAGAAGTCTTTAACAAGCCATCTGTCTTTGTCTCTTATATGTGAATGTGTGTCATATTTGTTGTTATGTTACTAATTATCTGGTGCGCAAGATGTCCTCGTGTAACATCGCAGCCCTCGTGCTCACAGCGGAGCTTGAAAAATAGTCTTGAGTCACAGAAACAATTAGAGGGAAATGTTGAATACAATCATTAAAGCTGATGTTCATAATGTGTTTTAATGAGTAGATCATGAAGCACTGTAAAGCAAGAAGTCTTATTTATTCTTGAAAGGCTCTCTCTATAGACTTGACATTTGCTCCTGGTTGACAAAGCCATTAGTGTGTTCACAAGACAGCAGAGCAGCACAGACAGGGGTCAGACTTTGATAGCTGGCATATCTTTTAAGTTTGTAGCTTCCATAATGACTCCATCAGTTTGAACACCATCTCACTTACCTGTTGCCACTGCACAGAGAGGCATATAAACTGCAACTTTATATGTAGTTTTTATTGTAAAAAAAAAAAAAAAAGCAACAAATCCAATGTGTCTGTAGGTCTGGAAAACAAATGTTTCTGTAAGCAGATGACCGGTTCATTACCTCTACACATCTGGCTACACATGAGGCTGAGTGAGAGGTTTGGTTCCCTTTTAATGGTCCCTTTTTAACATTTTCAGATGGTGTCACGGACTCTATTTAAGGTTGGATGATATGAGATATATGGATACATTTGCCAATTGTCAGAGAATTGACCATGCCATTAATATCCTGATAGCTTATGCTTTAATATCTCTGGGTGTATCGTAGGAAATATTGCAGATCAATGTGCCTACAATCAAAATGCCTACAGTCAATATTGTGATATAAAGTTGCAGTATATAACCCCCCCCCCCCCCAGCTTTGCATAAGCTGATGCTATGTTTCACCCACACTATGAATGTAGTGGATCACTGTTTGCACTTGATTCTTCATTCATATTCCTTTTCTCTCCAGTCTGATGAAAATAACCAATTGGTACCCATGGTGACCACGGTGCCTTGGAAACACAGTCTCCATCTGTGTTGTTTCTAAACAGGCCTGCAGAAAGCCATGTACACATATAGGCACATATACATAGACGCCATATTTGATTGCTTCAGCCCATTGCTGCGATATGTCAACGCGTCCACCATATTGGTCTGGGCAAGACTGGCCTGTAAACAAAGAAGAGTAGACAGGGGAGCTGTGGTTTTTCTGGATAAAAAGCACTATAACGTTTACATTTCTTAAATGATTTCTATTACCCGTTTTTATATTCAAGGATTTATGATAGAAGAAAAATGGGACAAAATTGGCAAATCAAATAGTGAGACACTGGCAGTCTGCTTTCTGTACTCTTCTAGCAGTGAAAGGATATAGATATACTCCAAGACAGACAAAGACAATTCTACGATGAAATAAGATACGCCCTTAATGATGCCCAGAGGGGAAATTCAGGTGTTACAGAAGTATTATATTCATATAATAATAATAACTTTATATATATATATATATATATATATATATATATATATATATATATATATATATATATATATAGCACCTTTTTAAAAGCAGAGTTTACAAAGTGCTTTGACAGACAAAGCAAAAGCAGGATACTCAGAAGGCAATATAACAACAGAAAGCCAGACAGTAAGGCCATACAAAAGCAGGACAAAATCAAGGTAAAGTTAAGATAAAGTTAAAACAAGAAGACAAGAGACACAGAAACACAGCAGAGAGAAGACCAGGATGATGAAAGATAAACACGGTAAAAGAGAAAGGGGTTAGGGTTAGGGTTAGCATCAGGCTTTACATTAGCAGACAAGGGACCAAGGCCACTGATAGGGTTTGGTGGACTCAACAATATGATTTCTGATTTTGAGTTATTGAGTCAAAGAAAATTTTGTGCCATCCAACAGTTGACATCACTGAGACAATCTATGAAGGCAGCTAGGCTTTTTGGGTCACCAGGTCTCAGGGGAAGAGACCCGGTGACCCATTTTTATAGATAGAAAATAGAATGGGACCTAAAATTGAACCTTGTGGTACTCCACAGGTAATGTGAGCTGTAGAAGATGGGTAATTACCTAAGGTGACCAAGTAGGTTCTTTCTAAAAGGTAAGAATAAAACCTTGATGCCAACACAGGTTTTTAGACTGTCAATAAAAATGGCAGGATCTACTGTGTCAGAAGCTGCACTTAGGTCTAAAAGAATTAAAGTTGCACTCTCTCCCGTCGGCTGCTAAAAGGAGGTCACTGTTTACCTTGAGGAGGGCAGTTTCTCTAAAGCTCTAAAACCTGACTGAAACTTCTCAAAGATGTTATTATGACACTTGAAAGTTAAAAGTTGGGTTGAAACCACTTTTTTCTAGAACTGAAGGATGAAGGTTAGGTTTCTTTAAAAGAGATTAGACCACAGCATGTTTGAAATAGATGGAAAAATGCCTTTTGCTAAGTAGCTATTAATAATCAATAAAATACTGGGCCCCAACTGTGTCACTAACTTCTTTAGTTAACTTTTTTAGTGGGGAAAATAGTGGTTGATTTGATATGTGGTATGATTTCAGATAAAAATGACAGTGATACAGATCAGAATTGCTGAAATAATTGAGTGTCCCTACTGGCATGTAAAACACAGTCTGTGAGATTAATTTGTTGCCTTATATCCCTGATTCTATTCATAAAAAAATGTAAAAACCTCTCACACATCTCTTGTGAGGCATCAGTAAAATGACAGGAGGAGTCTCTTACCTTGAATAAAATTCTGGGTTTAGAGTGATTTGCTAAAGTTAAGTTAGGGAAGAAGGAAGCTCTTGCCTCTGAAATGCCTTTTGATAATTCTCCATTTGGTCTTTCCGTTTTGGTTCCTTTGCCCTACAGTCTCTTCCTGGGTGAATTTATTAAGTCCGGGCTGTGGTGTTCTATTTGACTTTGTGTCTTTGTAGAGGGCAACAGAGTCTAGGACAGTCTAGGTGTGATTAAAAAGGGGGAGCAGCTCCCCTGTGTTAGAATGTGGATCAAAGGCAGTTAAAGAAGCAGCAGTAAAAAGCTCAGAAAACTTGCTAGCAGACATAGAGTCAAAAACAGGGCAGAGGACAGGTGTATTGTGATAAAACACTGAATAAAATGCCTTGTGATCAGACATACAGATACCCTTAGTCTGAAAGTTGTCAGGGCTGAGACCGCAGTACAGAATTAGGTCAAGGGTATGGCCCTTAGAATGAGTGAGGTCAAAAGATTCCAAAGTATCTGTATAATCAGTGACAAAAGTCTGAGAAGCACAGCAGACATGTATGTTAAAATGAGCTAAAATAAGAATTTGTCATACTTTTATTAAAAAATGGGATAATAACTCAGTAAACTCTTGGATAAAACCATTGTTTGCCCTAGGCAGTCTGTAGATTATTAAAATGATCACTCTTATGGTAAAAAATAGAAAAATATAGTATAGTATAAATACTATTGAATATAAGTGTAATATAATAGAAAGAGAGATGTAGTAGTAGTAGTGTAAAAATATAGTGTAGTAGTAATATAATAATAATAATAATGATAATAATAATAAGAAGAATAGTATTATGTTAATAATAGTACATAGTATATGTAGTATAATTGTAGTATAATATAGTAAATAATAAAATAAAAATAATTAAAAATAAGATAGTGAGTAGTGAACAGTATAATAATAGTGTATGTACAATAATGTAATAGTATAAGTAGTATAATAATATAATATTGTAATAAAATAAAATAATAACAGCATAATATATACATATAACACAAATATAATAATGGTGTGTATATTGTGCAATTATACAGTATAGTTTAGCTTATTATTATTATTATTATTATTAATAGCCTATAAATACAGTAAGGTGTAGTATGAGTATATTATAATGTTATAGTAATAATATAACAATATTAGATTAATAATAGCACATAGTATATGTAGTATACATAGTATATTATAGTAAATAATGACATAAAAATAGTAAATAAAATAGTGAGTAGTGAATAGTATAATAATAGTGTAAGTACAATAATGTAGCATAATAATACAAGTTCTGCTCTTCTTTAATAAAACAGGGACGGGAGCTAGAACCCTCAGAACAGAACTGTTCTTTGTGAGTCTGTTTTCAATCTGTAATTTACCAGTGTTCAGTTTGGTGATGTGGTGCAGCCTCAGTTTGTGGAAGACAGACACAATTAATGACAAGAGCAAAAAAATGATGCTTGTCAGTTTCAAACTGTGTTTCCTGAATGTGCTCCCTGAGAAAAAAAAAAGCACATCCTCTGATTGCAGTGGTGATAGTGGAAATGACAGCACAGCTCCATCAGACTCACACACACACACACATACATCCGTGTTATTTTCTGTCAGTGTAAAGATAAAAATAGTCACCACATTAAAGTGAGGCCTTTTATGAGGCTGTAGATCACTGTTAGCAGATTCTTCTGTTAGCAGCATTCCTTCAGATGAAGATTCCATGCTTCTCTGTGATCAAATGAGGCTGCCACCCTCGGTGTAAGAAGTGGTAGAGAAATGGAAAAGATTCAAACTGTGTGGTAGAATAAACAAAGCTGTAGGTCTTGAAAACCAGCTGTTCACTGTTTTAATCTAAATGAATTTGATATAACACAAACTGTAGAAAATGTACTATTTTGAAACAGGGTGATCTAATGATTCTGTTATTAACTGCTTTGTAATAATGAGTATCACAAATTTATCAATGCAAAAAAAAAAGTATTTCCATCCATTATAAGTATACCTAGCTATACTTTCATCATGTACTAACAGATGATTGTCCGTCCATAGAGCCTAAATCACATCACACATCAAGATACCGTTTGCACTACTGCTGTTTTATGGCACCGAGGCAGATTTGAATTGTGTGTAGAATAATTGGGATAGATAAAGAGTTACAGCTGTGTGTCATTGGCAGACAAATTGTAAGAATATGCGAGACTTTCACGCTGACCTCTGTAACACTGCATTCCAGCGTGCTATTTTTAGTGTGTATGCTGGTTTAATTTAGAGGCTGAACAAGGCTGGGAAACTAGAACACTGCAGCAGGACAAGAGAGAGGGAGGGAGGGAGAGAGGGACAGAGAGAGAGAGAGAGAGAGAAAGAGAGAGATGGGAAGGTGAAATGAAAGCCATGACCTCATCTAGTCTGCTCCGCTTCCTGCTGAGTCTCAGCCTCCCTGTCTCTGTTTGACTCCTGCAGCTCTGCATTGTGAGCAGACAGTCAGGTGGCACTGATATCTGAAGTCTTCTCTGAGCTCAGTTTCTCTTCTGTATTCATGGCGTTCAGAAATGTCATATGAACTGTAGAGAGAGAAATGTCTGTCTTTAGAGCCAAATGTGACTTCACTTAGGTCAAATCAATGGATAAACAGTTATTTTCTTAGCTGTGGGTTTTTTTTCATTAAACAGTCAATCAGCTAATAAACATGATTGAGTGGATAAATTATATAAACCAGATAAATATTTCAATTTTTGAACATATTTTCTTCAGTTGTCAAGCTCACTCCTCACTTCCTCTGGGTGACAGGAAGTGTCTTCTTTTTCACTTCTTCCTCCAGCATAGAGAAGTTATTTTTTTCTGTCAACAACCACTACTATGTATCAGCCCATCATCATCAATATGCAGACAGACCTCTGACCTCAACTCTGACATCATCCACTGAGGCAAAATGTCCTGCTATGCAAATGTATGAACTCTTTGTGAAGTACTAACCGCTACTAATAGCTGGGATATGACCTTTAAAACATTTCAAGCAGTAGTGACACTCTCCATATTTCACTCTGATAGGATGAAAGAATTATTTTTCTGTTCACCCATGATTCACCTGTGATACATCACCTTTAAGACTCTCCAAAGTAACCTCAAGGGAACTTTAAACACACACACACAGAGAGCAGAATAGCTGAGTGTGCTACCAATGTGGTGACTGTGGTTTGGTTTTCTCCTCAACGCTCTGTCTTCTGTTAGTGTCATCTATATCCTTGCTTTGTGTTGGTGTGTTTGCGGCCATCTTAATTTCTTTCTTCTGTTTTGTGATGGTCTCTACTACTTTCTTCATTCTTTCAGTTTCTCAGCCTCCCTCTGCTCTCTCACCTTGTGTGACCTGGTGTTCATAGCCACTCTTTTCAAGCCTGATGTTTTCCCTCCAAAGCTGGTGTGCATCTTAGTGTGTTAGTGTGTGTGTGTTTATGATGCTTTTTTATGTTCTACAGTAAACTCCAGCTGTGCTGTGTGTATTCACATCACTGCACTTGTGTTCTGGTGTATTTACTGGAGAATACATTCTGGCCACTTACACAGGAGATATGAGAGAGAGAACACCTGCGTACAATGTGTTTGGCTGTATTAAAACATAGTATAAGTGATAATGGAGAGCAGGAGGGGACAAAACAGGTTTAATCAGCTGATACCCAGGCTGTTCCCACCACCACTCACCAGATGATTTGTGCTTAATTTAGTTTTTTTATCACCTGAAAGAGGAAGAAGACATTACTTGGTTTTTACTTAACAGTATTTTCAGAAACAGAAATATCCATCCTTGCGTGGACATCTTTACAGTGTTGCAGTGTGTTACTGATCCTGATACTGATCCCTAGATATGCTGTGTGTGTGTCTTTCAGGATGAGGTGGACAGTCAGAACCCAGTGTTAAGAGACAACCCTCAGCTCCATGAAGAAGTGAAGGGCTGGCTCAAAGACCAGAAGGTTCAGGAAATTTTTATGCAAGGTAAGCTTTTCCTGACTCTTTGTATATCGTCAAGTATTACACTCTATACATCATAACTGTAGGTTATTGTTGCAATGTATCAAGTGTAACATTGTAACCAGTTATCGCCATAATTCATTTATGAAATGGTGTTTGTGATGGCTGTTTTGGTGACTGTGCACTGCTCAGTCATCTCAGTAGTGTAACTAGTTTGTCTTTCTATATGAAGTGTATAACTCCAGCAGTGAGACCAAAACATTTTTGATGGAACTGTCCCCTGCTGCTTCCAGGTCCATATTCCTTGAATGGCTACCGTGTGCGTGTGTACAGACAAGACTCAGCCACCCAGTGGTTCACTGGCATCATTACACACCACGACCTCTTCAGTCGAAACATGGTCGTTATGAATGACCAGGTAAACACACACACACTTACACATTTGTCTTTAAAGATATGTACACAGTATATGCTGTATAGTGTACCTAACATACAGTAGTATACTACATGAAGGGAAATGACAAGATGGATACAAATACAGAGAGGGAGGTAGCAACTACTTGAGACCTTAGCTAGAGTTTGGATGATATGTAACATTTTAGAGCAGCTTTTGTCAGTGAAATTTGAGTTTAGTTTTCATATCTTGTAAGCAAAACAGTCTGGTATTAACAGGTGAACAGTGTGATAGACAAGAACAGCACCTGTAAACTTGGCAACTGTATACATCAAAAATGGTAAATGCTGTAGCAACAACAACAGACTGACTCTCCTCAGTAAATCCAAACATTGGCTATTCAAACAGACATCACTCTCTGTTCTGCTCACTCGGCATTATCACAGCTACTCGTGCTCTCCACTGCAGAAATCTGATTAAATGAATGCAAAAGCCATTACTTCAATGAACATCTAGATGATGATTTAGATGGTTGAAAGACAACATAAATCCTGCACTCATGAAAAGACTGAAAGTAGCTTTAATGTAACTTTAAAGTAACATTACCTTTGACATAATACAACATAAGCTTACCTTTTTATAAATCTCTGTGTGCCTGCATGTTTTCCTAGTTTGCCCCAGTTGCAACTTCATGTTTAATTTTCAGTGGGATTGTGGACAAATTTAATCCATAAATCTGTTTCTTTTCCTTCCAAGAACTGGTAACAAAGCTAGCATCAGTGACAGAGACATAACATGACAGAAACACAAGATGCTGCTTATTAGTACATCAGGTCAAGCTAATTGGCTTCTAAGGATACTGTTTTGACATTGAATAATACTTTGCATGAAAACAGTAATTATTTTAAATTAATTTGTCCGTCTATCACATTATAGTTTAGTTTTTATTTGTTGACAAATTGTAATACGGTTCATCATATTGTTTATTTTCAATGGTTTATTATTTTTGTTATGGATAAAATGTCTTGAGTGAATATTTTATTGTAGTGCTTATTGATGAAGTGAACATTGTTCAAAACTTGCATTAGTAGTAATAAACCGGTTTGCACCTGGGCAGTGTCAAGTGAAAATGGTTTATCTTCAGGTGCTAGAGCCTCAGAACGTGGATCCATCCATGATCCAGATGACCTTTCTGGATGACGTTGTTCACTCCCTGCTGAAAGGAGAAAACATAGGCATCACCTCCAGACGAAGGTCACGATCTAGCCAGAACAACAACACCGCCCACGTGAGTACATACACACACACACACACAACATATGTGCACAGCTTCCTAACATCAGCTAATTAATACATTTTGAAACATACAGATTAACTGTCTGTAACCCATGCTTTATATACAAAATGTAATTCAATGACAAAGGAAAAAAGAAATATTATACACAGTATGGTCACAGGAAAAGAGAAAGTAAGAATGGGAAAATAACCAGCCTCTACACACACACTAAGAAAAAAAATGTCAACAACAAAAGAGGAATCGTGTCATCTTGGCCAGATGAGATTAATGTAACATCAGCCTATTGATGGAAAACAGGTAAATGAAGGTATATGATGACTTTGCCAAAAATCCACCAGCCCTTAGCTTTCTTCATCAAAGGGCTTGACATTGTTGTCTGGGCGATGCCCCTCTTACATGTCCAAAGAAGATGAGGAGTAGCAACATAAACTGGCAGATGTGAATCACAAATATATGACAGATGGCCCAGTTTGATACAAAGAATGTGTGATGAAGAATTTCATCTGACGTGTTTTGAAAAGGCCAGCACCCCACAGGTTGTGTTACAGACTTTAAAATGAATTACTTGTTGTTTGGGGATGCAACTAACAGTTATTTTCATTATTGATCAATCTGCAGAATATATTCTCAAATGCCCGTCACAAGTTCCTAAAACACAAGTTGACTTTTTAAAATTGTCGCTGATTAATTTTCTCATTCAATTGATTGGCTAATGGTTTCAGCCCTACATGTGGCACAAAATGGAAAGACATATAAGAATTATTTGCAGATGATTAAATCAGAAATAAGCTCTTAAGCCACTTCATGTAAGCCCTAGGTAAATGCAGACAATAAGTGGCCTTTGTTGTTGTCTTTTTGAGTTGTGTGGACTATGGCACCATTTATTTGACCTCAACATCGTCCTCATCGAGTCTGTTTATCTGTTTGTTCCAGAGACATTGGTCAACTTCCATAAATGCTTCCCAAATTTTTACACACAGACGTCCAAATCAGAAAAATTCAATCCAATTTTGGTGCTTAACTTAGCCAATAAATATATTCTTACTTACGAATTTGACCCATGTCTGCCATCTCATGTTTCTGCTTTCTCAGTAGAGATTTAAAAGTAAAAGATGTTCCAATGTGCTTTTTGTTTAGCTTTACATTAAATTTCAACACTCACGTACATACTGTACATTGTCATACTGGTTACCAATCAGCTCCTTTTATGTGATGGTGCTCCATGAGTCAACAGTTTTTCTGAGGAGGTCTTAGTGCCCCACACCTTTCACAAACTTATGTTATTTAGTCAAAAATGCAAGGAAGGAGCTGATTGGTCGACTAGTCCACTGAACACTCAGCCAGTCATTTCTGGTCCCGCAGCCATTAACAAAATCTCTCCTTGTCCCACATTTTCTTTATATTCATTTCATTTTGTCTTTTTTTTTTCTTTTGATTTTTTTCTTTTGTTTGTTTGTTTCTTGTTTGTTGTTGTTGACACATTAAAGATGGCGGGAGGGAGACCCGGCGGGACCACTGGCAACACTCAGGTACCCCAAACCCCCCATGCACACACTCTAACCCCCCCCAACCCTCCAGACCCACACACTTCACAATACACTACAAATGTAGAAAAGGCAGAGTCGATTTAATTTTAGAGTCACAACTGACAGCCATGATCTGTGCTTGATTGAAAGGAATAACTTATTTTTTATGTCCCAGTCACATGAAGAGAAACTCCCTGATTTTTTTACATTGCCCAATAGCACCCCCGCATCTGAACATTTCCTCCCAAGTTGCTGTTTACTTGCTGAAACGTAACCGTGAAGTGACTATAACAGTATATTAGCTTTGAAGGAAGTCTGACCCATGTTATCAAGCTGAGGTGTCACATTCTCAATAACTGCCTCAGATTCATCCCGTCTTCCCGGTTTTAAATTGTTACTGATTACTGGTTGGACATCTATCCCACACACACAAAGAAATTAAGCCAATAAGAAGAGACAAATAAGAGCAAAACAGGTCTCAGACAGCATGCCCTCCATTGCTACTTTGGTATCTTGGGTTTATCACCTGTACCTTCCTGTAACTGACATTTGTGGTCAAAAGTCTGTAAAGGGCAGCTTCAGAATATTTTTGCCCATAACTGAATGTTGGAGGTTTCATATGATACTATCACTAAAGCAGTATAAGATATAATTCAAGCACTCTTCATGTCTTCAGTAATGTTTCACTTTGTAAACATGTTAGCTTTGACAGTTTCTCTCAACATTTGCATCCCCAGATTTATGAATTAATTCCTGAATATAAGGCTTTTTGAAAATAACAAGTAAAATTAGATCCAACATAACTCAACATAAAACATTGACATTGTCTCAATAGAACACTGATATTATACCAATTTACAGAACGATTTTCAGATTCACTGAATAACAATCAAACTAAATGACATTACTGCAGATACATGGACAGACAGTAGCTTTTTCTGACAGTGCATGGATGCTCAGTGATAAATGTGCGCCACAGGCTGGAGATGAAATGTCAAAGAGAAATAGCCATTGAAAGAGTAACTACAACCAGGCTAGAGATCCTGCTCACACTACCGTCTACTGGTTGCAGCATCCTCTGCGTCATCCACACCCTGTGCAGTACGGCATTTCACAAAGTACAAAAGGATACATCACAGTGGGGTGTGGTCAGAAGGATACAGACCACAATGGATTGAAAGTTCTAGTCTGATTCATTTCCGACCACACCATCATCACAACTGGGTGTGGTTAGAAATGAATCAGACTTGAACCTTTCAACCCACAGAGTTCAGTGCAGCAGTGCTTTGGCATAGTGTGGAGTTTGTCTTTAACTACAAGCCCTGAAATCAAGTCCAATTTGTTATTCTGAGAAACAGTGACCTCTGTCCTCTTTGATTGTTTCTGTATGTTGAAGTTTCTTTTTTATTTTTGATAGTTGGAGCCAATGCCCCATAAGCCCATCCATCTGCTTCAATAGCCCAGAGCAAGATTAGCTTAAGCTTTGTTCATACTCACATGCAGTGGACTTAGTGGTGGACTTGCACATAGACAGTGGTCACACACACAATTCTATACATACAACAATTGGGAGACTGCGTACACAGATGCATTACGCATACGCCCTACACAACAAGAAAAAGTCACAAAAAAAAAAAAGAATAGATCTAATGGTGGGGAATAGTTTATACATACAATACACAAAATAAGCATCCAGTTAGCTTTTGTAGCACGTGCACCATTGGTGTGCTTGCAGTGTGTACAGTACAGTCTCAGTGATCACAAAGTTGGGCTGCATACACATGTACATACAGGGGTCTGTGTGGATCCTCGCTGACATAAGCAGATGATGAAATTTAAGTCACGTGGACCCTTGTAGACACTTGGATGCAGAAACCATGATTCAGCCTTAACAAAGTGGGTGTGCTGCTCTGTTTTTCATAGATGACAAGGACTGGGCTGATGAGGAACAAACCTCACTGTACCAGACTTTCCGGGCTTTTGTAAACCTCACATGATATTTAACAGCCCTGCCCAGGTGCCCACTGCACATCATAATTTCCATCTGGACATTCGCCAAAGTCACAGTTTGGCTCATTTCACAGTTCACCTTACAAGGTTGCTTACAAAAATTTCCAGCATCTTTAAAAGTAATTGGCATGTCCCAGACGGGGTCAGGAACATGGGACAACAATTAAACAGAGTGGCACATTGACCTTCTCTCAGCAAGGCACCGACAAGGCTCCATAATAACCCTACATATATATAGTGGACAATGTCCTCTACGTGTAGGGTTACACATAGATTAACACATAGAGACATTGTCCTCTATGTGTAGTCAGAGACGGACCTAACTGTGTTACTCCTTGTGAAGCCTCAGCATCAAGCCCCTCATTAGTGCTCCATTATTCTACATTCACAAGGTAAACAGTGACTTGGTCTGGATATATCCTTGACTTACGTGGGTTACATGGATTGCATATGAGAGGCATGGAAATCATACTTTGTCTTTTGCACTTAAAGTATAGTGAGATCAGCACCAGTCACTTTTCCTTTTTAAAAAGCCCATGTTTTGCTTTCCATGCAGTGGCACTTCCACAGTCTGCCAGAGCTACTCTTATAACCCCTCCCTTACCTCACCTGGCTCCAACACACAGTAGCAGTTGAGCATAAATGGAAGGAGGTTGCTGTTTCTTGAGAATATAGATTGGACATTTAGTTAATTCACACAAAGTTAATTCCCTTGAAATCATCTGGCAATCAACATGAGAACTGTGTTGCAAAGAATTAATATGAAGACTTTTCTCTGATTTCATGTAAATTATTGTTTTCTCAAGCTTCAGAAGTCCAAAATAGAAGCAAAAACCTCACCAACCTCGCCATTTGAAAATGTCAGTAGAAAACTGTAGTGCAACAGAAACAGACAAATGGGATACCATGTTTGTTTTTTTATTTTCAAAAAAAGACACTTGACATAACATTTTACAACACTGGATCCAGTTTTTTGAGTTACTCTTATGTGGGTTATCATTGTACTTGATGGCCTAAATAAACTACTACCTACAAATTCTCTGCAACATGGTTTAACATGCCATAGGAACTCTAACTTGATTAAAATGTACAGTCAGGAGTGACTTGTTGCTCTGTCACTGTCACACAGTGCAGTCAGACAGCATTAGGACAGATATGTATTTTTATTGTGTTAGAACTGGAAATCAAACAATGACTAAAAGGATACATTTCCAAATCCATTTTTAATTTGAGGATGTTTACATCTACATCATAGTACACTGTTGGGGTCAGAAAGTTATTGGACAATTGACTAAAAATGTAAAAGCCACCATATTTAATATTTGGTGCAAAAGTCTTTGCCTGTCTGATAATATGATCCACAGGCATCAGCAGACACTTGATATCTTAGCCGTTGATTCTCTGCCATGCGTGTACTGCATCCAACTTCACTCCTGGTTTGAGTCAGGGGCTTTTTTCCTTCAGCCTGGTCGTCAGCAGTGAAACACATGATCACTTGGCTTAAGGTCAGGTGACTTGACTTGGACAGTCAGTAACATTCCACTGTTTGGCCATTTAAAAACCAATGGTTGCTTTATCTTAAGCCTAAAATTGTGAGACTATGTATAAAATTGTCCACAAGTCATACATTGGATGTGAACACCTTCATATTGTACACCTTAAAACGTCCAGTCATGTATCATTTCATGAGTCAAAACAATGAAGAGCATATCACTGTCCTAATACTTCTGGAGATATCTAGTTAAAGTCTGTGTTTTTACCTGTTTCTTGTCATTTTGTGTATGTGGAAGTGTTTCCAGTCTTCCCCTCTCATGTGATAATGTCAAACTTGTGTTTGGGTCAATTCTTACACAACTGTAGATGCTTCTGCTCTCCTGAATTCAGTGCTCCCTCTGATTGAAGAATATCTACCTCTGTATTTTAAAAGCATAGCAGAATGGCTGTAGAAAGTGAAGACCATTACAGTGTTGCTTCCCATTGAGCTCACTCTGTCCCGACTGCCATATAGTTACTGGAAAACTGTTCAATGGCTTAAATGAGGGGAGTCTCGAGGGACCGCTGCAATCTGTAAGGCGAGGGTCACAGGACCCTCAGCCGGAGGTGTAGTAGGCTCATTTTAGGTAGCACTGCTAGCTTCTCTATTTGTATTGTAAGAAGGCCAGTGAAGAAGCTCACAACTCAAGTATCCTTGAAAAATGGGAGCAACTCACGCTCTTACTTTGTTTCACCTCTCTATAGTTTTGACAAAGCAGTGCCTTATCACTGTGATCAGCACTATACAGTAGTGAAACAAACCAAGTAAAGACTTGATTATACCCTTCCTGAGTATTCATGCAAACATTCTGCTCAATCAGATTTTGAAAACCACATTCAAAAAAATGACACCAATTTCCATATTACAATTCCATCACAGGATTTTCCCTCAAATTCTTCAATATGTGGTTCTCTCACCCAGCAAGACTTGTGCCAACTCTGTTAGAAAGCCTGTGTGGAGACGTATGAGAAAATAAAGATTGCTAATTAGTTAGCTAGTTAGTTAGTTGTAGTAAAGAGACAACATAAACCCACATGCCCGTGTGCTCTATAAGATACCACTGTATCAGCTTGCACGTCTGATAGTGGTCAGCTGGCAGTAGACTTCCAAACAGATTAGCTCACTAGTGCTCACGGGTCACATGACTCTCGCCTTGCAGGTCGTAGTGGTTCCATAGTGGTCCACTAAACCAAGAAGAATAGAATGGTTTACAAATATGCTGACATATACAGTAGTTGCCCTACAATATTTAGCTAACTGTAAATCATTGTGTTGTATTGGACTACTTTACAGGAAAAGTGTTCTTTATGTTTTGTCCAATCTCATTCACACTTCATACAACAGGGGCTGAATACTAGAAACATCATCATCCTGTATAACACCAGCATGACATTCACAAAGACAGGATTTATTGCAGAGTGATAGTATTTAGTAGCATTAGATTATAGAGGTGTACCTAATAAACGGGTAATGTTTGTCAGGTCTTTCTGTTTCTATGCGTGTGCTAACGATGACTTATTCATTCTTACAGAGTCATTACACGCGAGCCCAAGCCAACAGCCCACGCCCCATCATGACCTCATCAGGCCCCAACCCAAAGGGTTCCCAGGGGACTCTTGCCTCCCAGCAGCAGAGCCAATCACAGCAAAGCCAGCAACCAGCCAGCCTATCGCACCACTCGCCCGGCGGCAGTGGGCGGGAGCAGAGAGAGCAGCGCAACTCTCGCTCTTCCAGGAGAAAAGGATCAGACAGCAGCGTTCCAGAGGAGGACAAGGACAGAAGAGAAGAGGTCACAGGGAGAGGTGAGGGCAGCCACCTGTTACATACTGTTGCTCACATCTTATTAATGATGATACACAGGAACAGGGTATCCACAGTGTCATATTAATGATGATACACATGAATGCGTGTTATGTTTTTCAGTAGGTTCTTTTTTTTTGTAATATGTCTCTATATTGCCACCTTCATGCACAGTCAGTAGTTTCATTTTGCCAAACTTAAAGAGATCATCATGAGAGAAAATGTCTCCTATTAAACAAAGTCATTGGCAGTAAGGTCTCTATTGTGTGCAGTATTGAACTATGGCTCATACATTGTTATGTTGAAAGGACATAAGGCACATTCCAGCATACCACCATGGTATGGCACACATCATGTTGTCATGGTAACAATCAAACTCATTTGAGATTTTGAACACTATGCTACATAAATCTGCACATGAATACAGAGAATTTGAACATAACCCAAGCAATAGTGGATTTGTGAGGCTGATATTAATATTGATGCCTGAAAATCGGATGATGATATATCAGCCAATCAACACATAGCAGAAACATTCAAGATCAAAAAGACTTTTTAGGGTTAGGGTTAGGGTTAGGGTTAGACTTTTTGATAGTGATAGTGACTAACATATGTAGTGATCAGAACATTTTACAATGTAAAAATAAACTTGTCAGTGCTCTCAAACATATCTTTGACATTTCTGCACTACACCAGTACTGTATATAACATCATCTCCGCCGGCTGATCGGTCTACTCGTTAATTCTTGAGTCGGCTGTTTTTCATGTCAGTGCTGCAGCTTTACTCTGCCGTCAGTGACACCTACAGGAAGAGGTGGAGGACTCCACAAGGCAATAATCCCTTGATGCTCTGACACAGAGCCTTGATAAATATTTAAGTAAGAGAGGGCAGGTGATTGCAGGCTGATCGAAGATGCAGAAACTAAAAGGTTGATCAGACTTCAAATCCATTTAGTCCTCAGCAGAGAATAAATCAAGAATGAGGAGAAGATCAGATGTCCAGAATGAGATGGAGAGGGTGGATGGAAGACACGGTGGCAGAGAGTAATTAAATGTGTTTTGGGTGTCTTCTTTTCATCCCTGCAGACTCCAAGGCAAAGACCAAGCAGGCGGTGAACAAACGCAGGAAGGGCGAGGAAGATGAGAAGAAGGCTGGGCTAAAGAGGCTGAAGACTGACATGACATCCGATCTGTCAGAGAGCAGCGACTCTGAAAATCCGCACAACAAGAGGACCGCCCACTCCTCATACTCCTCTTCCTCCTCCTCCTCCTCCTCTTCCTCCTCCTCCTCCTCTTCATCATCTTCAGAGCCCAACTCTGAGAATGAGCTAAAGACTCGCAGCAGTGATGTGAAACCAAGTGCCGTTTCCAAAATGGAGGAAGACGAGAAGCCGCTGATGCAGGGCGCCAAAATCAATGATTCCTCAACTCTCATAGGCCGCCTCTCCCCGTGGGCGGAGCTTCAAGCTACAGAGGACAGTAAGAAGGGTGTTGTTAAGGAAACGGGCAAAATGATAACAAAGGAGGAGGAGGAATTGGTGGCAGTTACACAGATCACCCAATCTCCACGGCAACAGACGCCTCTGATGTCTGACACCATGCAGAGCAGCATGATGGAGAGCAGCAAGAACACTGTGAAAGGTACAGCACACTAATGCATGTTATCTCTCATACATGTGATGATTATCAGTTAGATAAGTATTCTTATGGTATTGTGTGTTTTTTTTTGTTTTTTGTAGCCTCATCTCGATCCCAGACGCCGTCGTTGTCCCACCTCCACAGCAGCGGAGTGATCGACATCACAGATGACGCCCAGGCCACGGTGCACCGGGAAAGTTCAGAGGCCGTGTCGGCACTGCTCGCCTCCCAAAAGGCCGAGTCCACGGCCCTCTCTCCTTACCTCCCCCTTAATCCCTCCCCTGTCTCCTCGCCTCCCGTCCCTCCGTCTCCCTCACCATCAGAAGGAGGCCGTAGGACGGATATCGAGCCTCCCATGCAGCAGCAGCAGCAGCAGCAGCAGGGCATTATGGGGGGCGGCATGACAGCAGCAAGGAGCTTAAGCAACAAGATAGAGTTTGCTCCCTCTGAGGTCATCAGGTGAGAACAGAAGGCATTGGGTGTCAGGTTCTGTATGTTAAAGCTGTTGTTACTGTATGAATATCCTAATATGATGAGTGGGTGGCAGGTGTAGTTTTTACATAGACCATCTGTTCACTAAAAGATCTCCAGATTTGATTTCTGAAACAGTCCCATCCAATAGATAATAATAGGTTTAATAGGTTATTTAGAGAAGTGATGCAGGCAGTCAGAGAACTGTAGTAACCTGAGAACTGTAAATATACAGTCAGTATCAGATTTCTCCCCAACACCCGGTCTTATTTTGGAAGCATGGCTAATTTTAACTGTTGCAGTGATGCAGTATACCACTTCCTCTTTGTGTGTGTGTGTGTTGGAGACAGTGCAGTGGCAGGACAGACACTGTAGTGAGAGTGCCAAATATTCAGCGGTGAAGAACTGAGTAATTTAGACCTCTAGTGATTATTTTGTGTTAGTCTCATTTTTATTCGTTTTTTTTTTATTCAGAGTCTGGATGGAATTATTTTAAAAACAAGGATGCATTGCTATGTGTAACGATCTTTCTGTTCGTGCCACTACGCTGCTATCACAGTGATTCTTTCTCTGTCTGAAATCTATCATGCACATGTTCACATGTAAAAAGCTGATTAGAAACCTGGTTACTGCATACATGACAAAGAAATCAGCATTCTCCAGGAGAAATCTAGCTGTAGATAGTAGTAGTAGCAGCAGCAGTAGTAGTAGTAGTGTTGTTGGTGGTATTAAGTAAATTATTTAAGACAGCAGTTTAAATACAATCAATTTAGCAGCCCTCATCAAAAGAAGCAAAGATAGAGCTTAAATATCATCATTCCTGGTTACAAATAGAAAATAAAGGTAATTGTGTATGTACATGTTAAATACCTGTTCTTCTGTGCTTTTTTTCAGGCCTGTCACTTCGATAGCTGATAATGTGGTTCAGGTGGTGAAGGAGAAAACAGTCCTTCCTCATCATCATCTTCATCACCAGCAGCAGCAGCATCAGCAGCACACACAACAACAGCAACACTACACATCTGTCCACCCCAACATCAAGAGCCCGTCTTTATCCGAAGAGACGAGAAAACAGCAACAGCAGCCCCCCCACAAGATGAACACAGTCCTTCCCACTGACTTGGCCAAATCCAAAATGAGCCCCATCCCAAACCCCAACCCAGCTCAACTCGACTCCCTGAAACAAAAACCCCAGCACCCCAACAACTCTCAGAGCCATCCCTACCCCAACACAAACCCAGCCGACCTCCTTAAGGCCAAGCCCCACCCGGGCCTGCTGGACATCTCCAAACCTAAACCCAACACCTCCCCAGAGGTTTCTAAACATAAAATACCGAGGTATTCCGATACCTCCCCACCTCCAACAGGCCGTCTGTCCACTAAATTAGAAACAGCAGAACCTCTGCGGTCTTGTTTTAAGCCGGTGCCAGCGAGGTCAGAGTCAGGAGGAGGCAGCACAAGCAGCAGCACCAAGAGCCCGCTGATCATTGATAAGAATGAGACCTTCACCGTTTACAGGGACCCAGCTCTGGTCCGGTCTGACGCCGAGAACTCCGTCTCTGCCACAGTCTCCTCTAACCACGTGGCAGCCTATCTCCATCCCCACCTGCACACGCTCCACTCCCCTTCCCCCCACTCTCCCTGCCTCACCCCTGCATCCCACCCCCATGCCACCTCTCACCTCCTTGCCTCTCCTCACACCTCTGCCCTACCTCACCCACACCTTTTACCCCCCGGGGTGCTCCCAGCCATGCCTCCTCCCGCAGCATCTCTCCTCGGGGGCCACCCCCGGCTCGACTCTCCCGGAGGGCTAGGCCACCTAGCCCTGCCTCACCCGGCAGCCGCACACCAGCAGCAGTTCCTACAGGTCTGACTCAAGCCACATTCACAACGTTTAAACACTCTTTTGCTTAACATTATTTATACCTTTAAGTCTTCTGTTTCTCTCTGAAACTAAAACTGTATTTTTGCTTTCAGGGTCAGGGGCCCCATCCGCCCCCTCTACTAGCCCAGGCTCACAGTGGGGCAGCAGGGCTGGGCCTGTACCCCATCCTCTGGCAGTATCCCAACGGAACACCAACCTCCTACCCCCCAGGACTCAACCTGCCCCCCACAGCTAAATGGGTACACCCTGAAAATCCTGTCACAGTTAATTCTGAAGCCTCTCTCAGGAGGGTAGGTGTACTCATGTTAGCCTGGGTTTGTGAGTGGTTTGTGTGTGTATGTGTGTGTGATTGAATCACTTTGTGTGACAGTTTGACAAGGAGAGTAATAGAGGCTGGTTGTGGGAGGGGGACATGTGATGGAGAACGAAGAGCTGTTTGGCAGGCAGAGAGGAGAGGTAGAGAAGGAGCAAAGAATCCACGAGGCCAAATCAGATGTGGCAGGAATAATCACCTCTAAAAGAAATTTATATAATGATCTTTCAATGAATTTTCACCAGAACTCCATGTGATGACTTGTCAGAGTAAATTATTTACTTTTAAGTTATATCAATTTGGTAGTTGACTCTTAAAGAAAGTAAAAAAGGGTTATTTGGCTCCCCTTTTTGTCTTAACTTTAAAAAAAAAACCTATTCCATGTAGCTGTTGTAAGTATGATGTACTGACACTGAATTAGCTATTGAACCCATGGGCTCATATTTATAATAGAAATATTATGTTACAGTGGCTACAGTGTCTCAGGAGTTGTCCTATTGTTCACTCTCTATATTTGTTGTGGATTACAGCCATGGAAAGCTGTTTCTTTGTAAAATAACAGGTTGAGGGGTTATCGGCCTTCAGGGGGTATTATTTTTGTGTGTGTACAGATTGTAGCTGATTATCCCTCTTATACCATGTCCACTAGCAAGCAATCAAAACTTAAGTATGAAACTTCTCATTTTCAGTTTATTACTCCAACATGAATGAGAAGTCGTAGCCTAGTAACAGCTGAAAGTAGTGAGCTCGCAGCTGTGGTGAGTATTAGAGTACTAATGAGGATGACTGTGTAGTTATCTGAAAATAATCCACTCTCTCCAGCCAATTAGAATTTAAGGTCCAAGATTATGTTGTTAAATGAGCATATAGGTGTAGTTTATGATAACATATTTGAACTTGTGTTTTGTTTTGTTTTGTTTTTTGTGCACTGTGACATGACAATTTTCTAGCTTGTTGTATTTCACATTCTGGTTTATTATTTTATTGACGTATGAATGTGTGTGTTCTGTGTCCAGAACACAGGCAGTCCATGGCTGCACCAGGCTGCTGGTAGTGCTGGTGATGGTCTGGGTTTGCTGAGCCACGTTCCTGTCCGGCCGGCCAGCGCCGACGCCCACCGCCCCCCTGTCAAGATCAACACACACGCAAGCCCTCCACTGTCAAAGACCAGCATGGATATTCACAAAGAGTGAGTAGAAAGATCAGTAATATGTGAAGTGCTTTCCAGAGATGCTCCTTATCAGCTGTGTCTCCACTATGCTGCAACACTGCAAAGCAGAGGCCATCAGTTCATTACCAACCAAACAACATTATAGAGATACATGTAGATTAACATGTAAAATATTTTGTTATGACAACAATACAAGGTTTATTTGGTTCAGTGATTTACCACAGGAAAGATCTGATGTAGACTAACATGTTATACTGTAACTGCAGTGTTTCTCCTAGGTTGAGTGGTTTGGGAGGGGGTGACTTTTCATGGTCTTGACAAGCCGCAGCATTTATCAACTGACACACTGTAGTCTGTACTGTACATTTACTGCCAGACTGACAACTTGCTGCTAACCTTTTCCTCTGCTCTGCTCGCATTCACCATTATTTTTCTGACGCTCACTCGATCGCTTAACCACTCACTCGCTCACACTCTGCCCTATTCCTTAAAAGGAGTTACTCTACCTGCAGTTTCCCAGGCAACGACACAGACGTTGACTCACATTTCAAAACAGCGTTGCTCAGAGGCTCCCAAACACTATTGATTTGCGAATGAATGGATATTTGGTGTTATTTTATGCAATTAAAAAAATATTTTTTGGCCTGGTGGGGGTTCTCGTTGTACTATTATAGAGGAGACACTGAACTATGATTGTAAATATCCACATGGATAGACAGCCATTCACTGGTCCTATAAACATGGAATTCCTGGAATATCATGGGATTTTGAAAAGTGTATTCCAGACAAGGGATATCTGGGGAATCAGTAAATTCTTTGGTGAGGTCATTGGACTTTTAATCATGTATACAGCAAACACTATTGTTCAATTTCTTCAAGATTTAAAATGAAATCAACTCCAGCTTTATTCTTGTCACATTACCCCTGATCCTAACAGAATACTCATGATCATCTTAAAGAGAACTCTGGAGCTATTTCAATTATGTATAAGAGAATTTTAGGTCAAAAGAAATTTGATTAATCACTTTTATTCTTAAATTTGCATTAAATACAGTTATATGTTATACAGTTAAAAGAAGCTTTCGGTGGACTGAGGTAATATGGGAGAAAGAGAGAAAGGCAAGAAGCCTTTGTTTTGTATATTTGAACTGCATGCCCTTTCCTTTCCCTAAAGCAAGAGGCGTTCAGAGAGCCCACACAGAGCAGAGAGAGAGCCAAGTTAGCCCTGAGAGGCAGACAGGCAATGCCAGGTCAGTCAGATGAAGTGAAGTGGCACTGATCCAATATTAAAGCAGTTCCAGACAGAATGCTGTTCATTCAGCAGCCTGTGCTCTCCTTATGTAACCAGTGAATACCCATGCACACAAACACAGAATCACTGCAGAAACATCACACATCACTCGTCTCTCTCATTAGCCTATTTAAAGGGGACCTAATCCGCTTTTCCTTATGTTCATTCATATATATATAATGTTAAAATGGCAGATATTCAAGTTAAAAGGGCCCAATGTGTCAAATAATGAGGTAAATGTATGTAGAAGTAATCCCTGTCAGCAAAAAGCACCGGCTTCAGACTGCTCTGAATGCTCGTTTTTTCTACTTTGAGCCCAAGCCAACATCGGCTGGTGACGGATTTCTTTATATGGTCATCTGCTCCACGCACAGTACGCCAGTTCACTGCTCCATTCCACTAACATTATGGCATTTTCCATTGTTTTGGGGGTTGTCACGCAGAGCCATGACTGGAGTGGAGCTGGCATGCTGTGAGTGTTTTTCCATTACACAGCACAGCAAAGTAAAATAAGTAGTTTACCTGTTGGAGGTGTGCTGGTCATCTGCAGCTCTTCATCAAACATCATCATCACTGTGGCTGTTTCTGCTTGTACTATTCCTCCCTGCATTATCTCTAACTGATCCTCTCAACAAAGAGCTCCTAGTATCTCCATGTGTTGTTGTTTTGACCATTTTTTAGTGCCACTAATGAAGCTCTGCTAGTTCAGTGAGGAACACATTTTATTTCCTGTAAATTCTTCATATTAAACGCCGCCTGTTATTTAGTAATTTAAAAGCTTTTAATATAAAGTGGCAAAAGCAGGAAATGATGTGTTTCCATCAGCAGTAACTTAACACGACTCTGATACAAATGCCCCTCAGCAAGCTTCCAGAAAGCTGGCCAGTCAGACCAGAGTGGGCTCATTGAGAGGGGGGGCCTGAAAGAGACAGGAGCTAAAGCTGTCTGTGAAAGACAGAGGCTGAACTGAGGGGCTGCATAAAGGGCCAGTATAAGATAAATAAGGAGGGTTTTTTAAACTGTGAATCATGCAGAGCTACTGTAGTGGAGTCCCAGAATAAAAATATAGAGCATAAATGAGCATAATAGGTCCCCTATAAGTCATGTTCACTCAGATCTGTTGAACAGGTGGTAATACCCTGCTGCTGGCCTGTTATCTAAGCCTCCATGGAACGTAATTCATGTTAAATGTTTGACTTTTCTGTCTGCAGTGACATGGATAAGAAAGGCTTTGTGGACCCCATCAGGACGTTGACATTGGCCCAGCTGAAACAGGAGCAGACAGACAGGAGTAGGACCCCCACAGGAAAAGACGTCCACCTACACCGCCTCTACTTAGACCCCCACAGCAAGGCACGCCTGGCAAATGCACAGGTACACTACACCAATCACTCTGGCTGAAAACTTGTAGCAGTCTTGTTTCATGTCTGTCTAATAACAACTGTCCAATGAATGTTGAATGAAAAAGAGTATTATTATTAGCATTGTTATTGTCTGTATTAGTAACATGAGTAATATTAGCACTAATTGTAAAGTTACAGAAAATGTTCGGCTATATATGCATGGTATGGATTAACCTGCTTGGGGGTAAAAATGAGCTGCCATTATCCCCCTCTCAGTGCACTGTGAACAGTATTCCTCTGCTGGAATAGTGCATGATATCAGGTTTGCTGTTTGGTAATTCGATTATCAGCCCCTCTTTAAGACAGGGTTTGTAATAGGGTCATGTAATAAATGGTAAATGGACTGTACTTGTATAGCACCTTACTAGTCGCGCTTTTACACTATAAATCACATTCACCCATTCACACACATTCATACGCTGAATGGGTACAGGGGTTACCATGGGTTACCAGGGATTACCATGCAAGGTCCCAACCTGCCCATCAGAGGAAATCTAATCATTCATACACATTCACACACTGATGGCACAGCCATCAGGAGCAATTAGGGGTTAAGTATCTTGCCCAAGGACACATCGACATGCAGACTGGAGGAGCCGGGAATCAAACCGCCGATCTTCCGATCAGTGTACGACCCGCTCTACCTCCTGAGTTGCAGCCGCCCCTAATAAAGCAGGATCATCTGAAGTCCCATATGTCGGTTGATATTTTATAAATTACAAATAATAAAAATATAGCCACAAGTGGCAATCTGCAGGTTCAAACCTTTCTGTGCTCAACAGAAGGTAGCAAGTCAATCAGCCAAAGCTAAAGTTGCAAGCAGCAATGAGTTAGTTTCAGGCTTTACAAAGGTGAGCAAAGTCACTTCAGCTAGTTTAATTCCGTTTAAAGGAGTGAGATCAATCACACACTTGTTTCATCATTACAAAGCCTGCAGCATTTCAATAGTTGCACACTCACAGTTCTGCCATTTGTCTTCATCCGATTTGAATGAAACTTGGTGTGTATGCTCAGGAGATAGCACATGATGTCTCCAGTGTGTTTAATCAGGATTGCTCAAAGGCATCTTGAGTTATGAGCAATTTGAGCCCCAGCGGGAGAAAACAAATAATAGTAAACTAGCACAAACTCAGTAGGATTTTACCACATCAGTGTTTGAACCCTAATTACTGAAAACTAGTTTCCATACAGTCAATCTGTTTGAGCCACTTCTAGCAGAACACACCTGAATGCAGTCGAGTAAATCGAGTTGAGTTGCATTGTGGGTAATGAAGGCACCATATTTTGACAAGGAAAAAGAATGCATGGAGTAAAAAAGATCTTTGGATCCGCTGCTGTCCATCATGAGTCCAATAGTGCATTGTTAAATATGTGGAGTACTCTTAAATGTTGCACCACTGTCTTTACCTATGAGTGTCTGGTGTAATTGATAAACCCCAATGAAAAGTTGTCATTTTAATAAGTGGCATGTCTCTATCATTTAATAATCTGTAGGGAACTCACAAAAATATATAAAATCTATAAAAATAACCACAACCACATGAACTACATACAGTTAAAGGTCATAGAGTGAATAATACTTAATGCCTATAGCAGAAATGTTGACCAGCCTTTCTGGACATACCTGTCTTGATTGACAGTGATCCTTCTCATCAGACTGGAGATGGACAACACTAACTTGCTGATGTTTAATGTTGGTTAATCAGCCCCATATTTGGGTATACGTGTAAATCAAATGACCTAAAATAATGTAGCTAGAGATCTCCAATCTGTCTTTCAGGAAATTTGAAAACCTTTGTCATTAACATTGTTTTCATTCTCTTTCCCAGGATGCAGTTCAGGCAGCAGACCGAGTCAGTAAATACAAAGAGGAGAATCGGCAAATCCTGAAAGAGAGCATCGAAGTGGCTCCCTTCACTGCTAAGATCCAGCGTTCCAGTGATCCGGGGATGGACAGGGACAGAGAGAGAAGTCGAGATCCTGCCTTCCCTCTACGGATACCAGCTCTCGCCTCCCCCAGCCCCAAGGCAGGCCACACCCATCCTCATGTTATCCAATCAGAAAAGAGCAACTACTTCACCACTCTGTCCAACAGTGTAGTAAATGAGCCCCCAAGACTGTACCCCTCCAAGGAGCTCAGCTCTTACTATGAGAAAGTATCTGTCGGAGGCGTCGTGGCCAGTGTCGGGGCTGCTGTGCCAAGCCAGGGTCCTCTGTCCCTGGGCAACTACAGCTCCAAAGCCTCCCTCTCCAAGCCCCCTCCTCTCATCAAGCACCAGCCAGAAGGAGGAGAGGGTTTAGCAGGGAAGATCACTGAGCAGCTCAACCAGCAGGTGACACTAGTCCAACAGCAACATCAGCACCACACAGGTGTAGACAGGATAGAACGCCGCAGCCCTGCCATTTCTCCTTCCTCCTCCTCTACATCCTCCTCTTCCTCTTCAGCCCCTAACCACCACCATCACCACCACCACCATCACCACCACCAACACCAACAACAGCAGCAGCAGCAGCAACATCACCTCAGGGCAATGCCTTCTCTTCACCGAGCACCTGTCTTCCATCCGCCCACACAACACGCGCTGGAACGCAAAGAGGCTGCGGAGCGAGAAAAGGAAAGGGAGAGGGAAAGGGAGAGAGCAGGTTATGGACGCCTGTCTCCACCAACCCTAACACCCATACAGCCAGTTAGCTTAGCAGCAGCTGGTAGTAAAACATCAGCGGAGCAGCAGAAACCCCCCACGCTACTACCAGAACTCAGGGACGTCAAAGGTCATGGCAACGCTGCTGCCACCACCACCTCTGTGGCCTCAGCCATCAGTGGGGAGATTATGACTTCATCAGACGGATGGAGAGGCGGAGAGATGATTCAGGAAAGAGGAGGCTCGTTCTCTGGAGAGAAAGGAGTGGCGAGGGGCAAGCCCCAGGCCGCAATGGCCTCCGTCATTGTGCGTCCATCGACATCCATTAAGTATGACAGTCCTGTTGGTGCTAACAAATCTGGTGCTATGATCCATAAAGACCTCCTCCAGGGGAGGTTCTACCCAGCCAAGCTTCAGGGGGAATGTCTCAGACTAGGTGAGAGTGTTAGAGAGCTTGGTGCTGGTAGAGTTATCCAACCCAACTCTAACCTGGACGACATGTGTCTCCAGTATAAAAAGACTTCTATGCGTGGCATGCAGGGAATTATGGGAGCCAGTACCACAAACTCTGTGTACAGGACTGCTGTTTCATCAGCTTTTGGCATGCAGTGTAAAAGTGGGACAGCCACTCCTGAGCTGGGCTACTCGGTCTCACCTCGGGGTGAGATTTCAGCCCACAAAACTGCCATTGTTAGCCGGGTGCTGAGCCACTCGGGACCAGGAGAGCACCAGGAGGGCTTAGGGTCACGTACCACATCTCCAGGGGGGTCTTTGCCTCCCCCTAGTCCAGCAGGGACACCCCAGCCCAGTCCTAGCCTCACCCCAACACCTAGCTCCATGTCTGGCTCCAGTCAGCCTTACTCCCCCTCTTTTGTTCACCTCAAGAAGCACAAAGCCGCCTTGGCCGCAGCCCAATCCAGAAGCAACTTTCCCACTGCTCCCGCGTCCATCACTCCTGGAAACTCCCTAACTGTGGATCCAGTTGACAAAAGTCCCATTCAAAACTCCCCTCCTCCACCTTCCTCCAGCCAAGCCTCTACATCATCGGTTGACAGCAGTAGTAACAGCTCAGCAAGTGGTAGAACAACACCAGGCAAGTCCAGTCCTCTACCGAATGGCCAGTCCTCTGGACCTGCCTCAACAAGCAGTGGGCAGCCCAGTAACTACCACAAGCTCAAGAAAGCTTGGCTAACCCGGCACTCAGAGGAGGACAAGAACACAACTGCTACTACAAGTTCCGTTAGTACTAAACCTGAGAAATTACCCAGCACCACCACCACCAGCACAGGTAACACAAGTAACACCACAGCCATGTCGGAAATGATCAAACCCTGTACAGTCAATCTCAGCGCCTCCACGTCCAGCGAGGTGGAGCTGAGCAAGGACATAGGAAACAAAGTGGAGAGAGAGAGGCAGTCAGAGGAGAAGATGGGAGGAGCAGCAGGAGGGGAGGAGAGGAAAGTAGTACCTTCATCAAGGCGAGGGAACAAACGGATATATGAGTCCGGTTCAGAGAGTGGGGGAGATGACTCTGATGCCAGTGAGAGCAAGATGGAGGGCCGAGCAAAGCGTCAGCCTAAACCAACTTACAAGAAGAAACAGAATGACATGGCCAAGAAGAAAGGAGACAATGATAAGGAGGAAGATGAAGTGAAGCCCAACGGCATCTTCAGATCAGCCCGAGAGAAAACCAAACTCAAACTGGCCAGCAGCAGTAAGTCATTTACTGAATACAGAGCACAATTCACTGAATATTTAGCCCCCTCATTGATCCCATATATGTTGGCCTGTCATATGAGATCATTCAATGTGAAATGGTTAGCTGCATCATGCAAGTTTTTAAGAAAACTAAATTTAAAGCGAGTTCAATTAAATATTATCTAAAAATTATCTGGATTTCAGACCAATTTATTAAACATTACATTTAGTACTTACAAAACCTGCATAACATGTCAAGGCATATATCACCGTTCTCTCCCATTAAGCTGGCTTGCTTTTGAATATTTTAAGCAGAAACATTTCTGTTAATCAGTATTCCTGGAGTTCAAACTAAATATGTGAGAATAGAGTAAGAAGTGCATTAAGTGAAAAAATGAGGCTTTGTACTTCCTTCAACAAGTCATCATCATAATCTAATTTTACTATAATAGGTCAAAAAATCAGAAACATTGAATGAAATTGCCATTTACTCACAAGTCAAAAGAAAAATACACAGTATTTATATAATGAGACATGGAATTGGTAAAAACATTTCATGGTAGGTATATTCTCTGGTGTATTTTCCCAACTATGTGGTCATGTTTTCATATATTTGACACTGATAATATGAGCTGCTCTTAATTAATCCCATGATGAAATGTAGGTGGTGTTGATGACTTAAGAATGTGCACTCTTCCAGATGGGATCCCTCGCTCTGTCCTGAAGGACTGGAGGAAGGTGAAGAAGCTAAAGCAGACAGGGGAGTCCTTCCTGCAGGATGACTCATGCTCTGAAATTGGACCCAACCTGCAGAAGTGTCGGGAGTGCAGGGTGGTCCGCAGCAAGAAGGGCGAGGAGCCGGCCCATTCTCCCGTCTTCTGTCGCTTCTACTATTTCAGACGGTAAAGCTAATCACCTACTTTACATTTGTCTCCTTTCCCTTCTTTTTTTGCCATTTGCCTTCATTCTGATGGTTTCGCCTGGTTCCCTGTGCATTTGCTGTAATTGTTGGACATTACTACACTTTGAATTGCACCCATCCAGCCTACAACATGATGGTGGTGGGTGTGTGGTATCCTGAAACCCTACATAGTTGCAGCTGTCATTAGCCCTCAATTCCTCCTCAAACACACATCTATAGAAACTTTGGTCCCTCCTTGCACTTCAAAGACAAACAGTCCCTCCACTGATGCATTGTCATACATTTATCTCTACCATAATTGTTCGTAAAGAGAGGAAGCCTCGGAACTCTTGTTCATGAGGCTCAGAACAGAATATCACAAATGGAGAGAGGGCAGGAGAGAGCAAAGAGTGTGTTTATCAAAAAATTCTACTCTAGCTATGACACATAGATTATTAATTGTATGCCGTATGTACCGCCTCTGTCTATTTCTGTTTCTCACATTTACTATGAATATACATTAAACACACACACACACACACACACACACATACTCGAGTTGGATAAGCAGCAGCAGCAGCAGCTGCAGTCTGGGGTCTAACAGGGTAAATCTGCCAAAGAGGATTTTCTGCTCTATAATCTGTTCCTCACTGACTCACTGCAGAACTGCTGCTGTTGCAATCTCTCTCTCTCTCTCTGTCTCTCTCTCTCTCTCTCCCTCCCCCTCCCCCTCCTCCTCTCTGCATCTCCACATCTAATTCTTGCTCTCACACCCAATCTCACCCCCTCCCTGTCTGACCCAGTAGACTGGGATTTCATCAACACTCACCTGAACTGACTGGGTTATTTAAGGACACAGACGACAAAGTGATTTTACAGAGGGAAGGCTCATCAAGATAACCATGCTCTCCTTCATGTAGTGTCAGTGAAAAATGAAATATAGGACCACATTTTGACATGTATTATATAGTAATATGGATACATAATTTACATTTATATCAGTTCACTGTAGGTAATTGTATTGTAAGCACTGCAAGGCAGCTGCATCAGGATGGAGAGGATACTGGACATTTTTCAGGTGTTTGCACTTCAGTCCAAGATTTGTCAGATACGGCATAATAATCCATATCAGACTACTTCAGAGTGGAGATGTAACTAAACACACCGTGAAGCACCTCGGTGTCAGGTAGAATTCAAATAAGATGTGTGGCACGATAAGCTTTGCTAGTTTAGTAGCACTGCAAGGATCATTTATCATCTGGGTGTCCACAGTGGTCATGAAATGCTTATCATTTGTTAACTTTACTGAACAAAACTGTGTGTTTTCTCTTGTACAGGCTTTCCTACAGTAAAAATGGAGTGATCCGGATGGATGGCTTCTCCACTCCGGACCAGTTTGATGATGAAGCCCTGTCCTTGTGGGTCCCTGGGGCATTGGATGAGAGCCACCTGGACCACACCACAGCCAAGTACATCCTAAGCTTCATAGGAGACAAGTTCTGTCAGATGGTTGTGACAGAGAATACTGCAGCCAGCTGGGTCAAAAAGGATGGTAAGTTGTCTAAAAAATGGCTAACTTTTTTATTTTTTATTTTATTTTTTTATTTTTTTTACACAACCCTCACTGTGTTTTTAACTTGATCCCATTTTGTGTTTGTTTCAGCCAAGCTGGTTTGGAAGCGAGCGGTGAGGGGGGTGAGGGAGATGTGTGACGCCTGCGAGGCAACACTCTTCAACATCCACTGGGTCTGTCAGAAATGTGGCTTTGTTGTCTGTCTGGACTGCTACAAGGCCAAGGAGAGAAGGAGCTCCAAAGGTCAGTTGTGTGTATGTTTGTACAGTTAGAAGCCAAATGAAAGGCCAGATGAGCAGGCTATACAGGGACTCTTGTATGCACTGGTGTCTCAGAAAGCCTGGGGCCTCATTTATAACCGTTGCAAATGCACAAAAGTAGGTGTACGCCACTTTCTAAGCAAACTTTGGGATTTATAAAAACAAACTTGATGGGAGAATGTGTGGTCCTTCACCCACACTCTGACCCATGTGTGCACATAAACTGGAGAAATGAGAAACTGCGACTCCGATGGTAGAAGGATGAAACGTGAGAAACAGTTTGAAATTGATACCATTGTGTAAAATAAATCATAATATTACCTCTCACATATCATTTGAAGAGTTAATTTGCAAAAAAGAACGCCCCCTTTTGATGTGAATCCTGTGCACAGTTTTATAAATGAGGCCCCTGACTAGCACCAGTGGAGCCTGGATCAAACCCTACATTAAAGGCAACCTTAAAGGTCAAACAGCGTGTCTAAAATGTCAAGTTGTACATACTTCTTTAGAGCGTACTTCATTGTACTTGACTCATGTTTTCATGTTGTGGATTGGTTTAGGTTTAGTGACACATCAGACACTGTCACTTGTTCATAGGTCAATGAAACAGGAAAAAACAACAAATAGAAACCTGAATCCGAACATGACCTGACAAATATCTCTTCAAATATAAGATAATAATAAGAACTGACATCCGAGCTATATGGGAACTGTCAATCTGAAGTTCTTTTACTGATCTGCCTCATGTTAACATGAATTTACAGTAGCCAGGTTATTACAGTGCATGTAAACAAGAAGCGTTTGACCTGGTTTCTTGTGTGCATGTAAACATACTGTTTGAACCCATGTGATAAGTTCCTTCTCTCTGTGATCAGTTTTTAGTTTATTGCACTCTCTGGGGTCATGGTGACACATTTAAGAAAATTTAAGAAAAACTGAAATGAATTCAAGTTAAAGAATGCATAAAGATTAAAGTGATTAACAGTATAATAGTTTGCAGTAGAGCTCTGCAGGCTGACACAATGTCTGTGTGGTCATTGTTTCTCATTGTAATGTTTTGTGCGTGTGTAACTGACCTATATCTCTCTTTCTATGATCAGATAAAGAGCTGTACGGCTGGCTGAAGTGTGTGAAAGGCCAACCTCACGATCACAAACACCTGATGCCAACACAGATCATTCCTGGCACAGGTACACTACACACTGCTGTCTTTTCATCTTTCTGTTTACACCCTGTCTGCATTCCACAGTCATCTCTCTATCTCTGCTGCTTTGTCTCACCATTTCTTCAACACACATGCAATAGATTACTGTGTTTTGTGATGTTTTTGGACTGGAGTAGTCAGTAACAAAAAACAGTTTGTTGTTGTTTGTTTTGGATTTTGAGCTCAATCCAGTGGTAGGTGTCATGTCACTGCAGAAATGCAACAACAATTAATAATATTAACAATAATAATAATTCAGTGCTACTGAATAGATCATGTTCTGTTTTAATACAGATCCAGGTTCAGTGTTTTTGCCTTAAATGTTTTAATTGCTGTGTCATTTTCAATGTTCTAGTGCTGACTGAGTTGGTGTCTTCCATGCACTCGCTGAGAGAAAAACACAACATCAAATCTCACTGTCCCTGCACCAACAAACAGAACCTCCTCAACAAACTGCCAGCCACCAACGGAGTCTCACAGGTACTACTGACTGTTCCACTTCTTGGGCTAGGACACTGTGTCTCACTGTGTGTCCATAGGATTATTTTTTTTTATATTTAAAGACATCTAACATGCAAATAGCTGGAGGGCACAACAGACAGCATGCTGAGTTATGGAAGTGATACAATGTCCTAAAAAGGACTAAATTTAAGTCTTTCATTTAACCAGCTGGGCAGACCTGCTTTTATTTGAACAACACTATAGTTGAAGACTTTCCTGTGATTTTAAAATGATATCACCATTTTCACTGGATTCCCAGAATTTCTCACCATAAATGAAATTTGATGTTAAACTCAGACTTTTCTCCTTCTTCCACTGACATCTTTTAGAAGCCATTCTCAATTTGTGTATTAAGTTCAACTTGTTAATGTTATTTAACCTCTGTCTGCCAGGTACTGCAGAATGTTCTAAATCACAGCAACAAACTGTCTCTGGTGAAAGCTGAGCCGGGCTCTCAGCAGCAGAACTCTGATCAAGGAGGAACCAAGGCAGAGACTAACGGAGGAGGAGGTGGAGGAAGCAGTCCAGGCAGCGATGCAGGAAGTGCTCCTGTCACCCCACCAGAGTCCCAATCACCCCTGCACTTCCTGGCTGACCTAGCAGAGCAGAAATCCAGGGAAGAAAAGAAAGGTGAGGGGAAGGTTAACAATCAGTATGATTTTAAATCGTTCATTCAGTGCTTAAATGAGCTTATTCTCTCATGAAGTACTTAAGTATTTTCAGGATTTCATCCCCAAAGTATAGTGGTCATTAGTAATCTCCTCTTCTTTCTCTAACAGAAAACAAAGAGTCAGTGTTGCTGGGTAAATCTGTGAAGGAAGACAAGGAGGGGGACAGCCTGGAGGTCCTGCAGCAGTGTAAAACCACATCATTGGTGGCTAACAGCACGGAGCAGGGCTCCACACTCAGAGATCTGCTCACCACCACTGCAGGGAAGCTGAAGCTGGGCTCTACTGACGCAGGAATCGCCTTTGCACCAGTCTACTCTACTGCTTCACAGGTGCACACATTGACACATTTTACTCCTTGTTGGTTTGGAATTGACTGATTTTTCTATTTATAGAAATCCCAGTTGTCTCTGGCAGTAGGTGAATGTAAGATACAAACATGTTTCTGTCAAGAGAAAGAAATCAGGTTTATATTGTAGTCTGAAATATTGTTTTCCTCCTCTTTCTACAGACGGGAAAAGGTGGTCGGACCATGCCCAATATCCTCGATGACATCATTGCTTCAGTTGTTGAGAATAAAATCCCTGCTAGCCGCCAGAGTATCACCACCAAGCTGTCAATCAAGCAAGAGCCGGTCACCCTGGGCAACAACAACAACCCTGCTCCTGCTGTTACTGAGGACGCCAAACCAGACAGGAAGAAGTCAGCGCCTGTTACTACAGTGGTGCCAGAGGAATCAACCAATCAGTATCCAGATATTCCCCACTGCTGGTTAAACAACAGACAGTTGTTGTGGCTCAAAGACCACCGCAACCAGAACAATTGGAAGCTGTTCAGAGAGTGCTGGAAACAGGGACAGGTATACATCATTCTTACTACAACACAATAGTAATACTAGTAGCACCAGATAATAGTTGCAGAATCACTATTGATTCCATCTGATTCCATTGGTTTTGTGTTGTGTAGCCTGTGTTGGTGTCAGGGATCCATAAGCGACTGAACGCCAGTCTGTGGAAGGCTGACTCCTTCAACCAGGAGTTTGCAGACCATCAAGGAGACCTCCTCAACTGTAAAGACCAGGTGGTCTCCAACTCTGGGATCAAGGAGTTCTGGGATGGATTTGAGGACATCACCAGTGAGTTCATCTACACTTGGATTACTGTTCTTGTTGGTTGATTAGAGAAAACATTGATCAACAATTGTTGATTCAGTCTAACTCAAGTCTTCTCACCTTTTCAGAGCGGCCCAAGTCCAAGGATGGGGAGCCTATGGTGTACAGACTGAAGGACTGGCCGTCTGGAGAGGAGTTCATGGCCCTCATGCCTTCAAGGTACACATACACACACTTAACTGTACCTCTGCTTCACTCTGTTACCTTTGTACCTTTGGATCTCAAGCTTTACAACCCACAATATATATGCAAACCTCTAACTTGCTAAAAATGCTGATGTATTACAAATGCATTACATGAGCAAAATAAGATGCATAAAAATACTAAATGCTTTTTTGCAGATATGATGACTTGATGAAGAACCTGCCCCTGCCAGAGTACTCTGATCCAGAGGGCAACCTCAACTTGGCCTCCCACCTGCCATCTTTCTTCGTCAGGCCAGATTTGGGGCCAAGACTCTGCTGTGCCTATGGTAGGAGAGAATTAATACCAGTAGAAATTTAATTTCACCTAGTAACATTCCTCATCTCAGCCACAAAAACAACAGTAGCCTGCTATTTGAAGGGAATGCTACTGATTGTACACATACAGATCAGTGTAGTGCTCATGGATAGTGTTACTCAGCCTGTGGAAACACGTGTATTATGTCTTTTGTGGCTCTGGAGAAGCTTTGTCAAGTCTGAGTAAATAGACCTGATGATGTCACAGTGAGTCATCAGGGTTGTCTTGGATTGGAGTGGGAGACCACAACATTTCTATTGAGTTGCATCATGGGAAATGCAGTATTCAGTATTTCTGAAGCCTGACTCATATAAGTTAGCATATTTCAGCTTCTACTGCTTCCATTTTGAGCATGCAAGTCCTCAAAATTTATTTAAGTGCAATACTAAATGGGTGGAATACCCCTTTAATGCTTTGTATATTAAAGATCTACTAATGAAGAGTGAAGAGATAAAAGATGTGATAGCCTCAGAGCTTAAGGAACCGACATGGAACATGATTTGATAGTTGCCTGATCCCCAAAGACTGAGGTTAATACCAGGTGTATGTTCTTACTACCTTTTACTACTGTTGCATTATGCAGATCCTCTTAATGTGGCAGTGAATACTTCTTTCATCCACATGTTTCCAGTTAAAAAATTGTATCCAGATAGAATCCCAGCAGTTCTCCTCCTGATGAATCAGTTGCTTGTCTTCCTGTAGGTGTGGCTGCATCTCAGGACCAGGACTTTGGCACTGCCAACCTCCATGTGGAGGTCTCAGACGTGGTCTCTGTTCTGGTCTATGTTGGAGTAGCCAAAGGCAATGGAGTCCTGTCCAAAACTGGTAACATAAACAATATACTGTCAAATGTATCCATTTGGTAAAAAGAGTTTAAAACATTGGTAGTTATTAGGTTTTCATTGATGTTTCATATAATTGTAAACTAAATAGTTTAGGATTTTAGACAGTGTGACTGAAAAAAAATCAATCCATTATTGAAATAATGAAAATAATCATGAATTGCAGCCCTAGAAACATAACGTGTGTGTGTGTGCAGGAGTGTTGAAGCGTCTGGAGGAGGAGGATCTAGATGAGGGGGTTCGGAGGAGGCTGAAGGACTCCACTGAGACACCGGGGGCGCTGTGGCACATCTACCTCAACAGAGACATGGACAAAGTCAGAGAGTTCCTGCACAAGGTCAGCACACTGACAGAGATTCAAGAGCTGCACAGTGAGAATGTAGTGAATTTCAGTACACAGTGTTGATCCCACTAACCACTGCCTCTCTGCTCCACCCTCTCCTCACCAATCTCCACCTCAGCTCTGTAAGGAGCAGGGATTGGACATGTCACTGGACCAGGACCCAATCAGAGAGCAAGGCTGGTACCTAAGCAGGAAGCAGCGGCAACGGCTGCTGGATGAGCACGGGGTTCAGGGCTGGACCATAGTTCAATTCCTGGGAGACTCTGTCCTTATACCAGCAGGGGCCATGCACCAGGTATATAGTTCACACACCACACTACCTTTAGCAGTAAAGAGATGTGTAGAAAACACTGTGGTAGCAAGCTTCTCATATTCAGAAGGCACTGAAAATCACTTTCACTGGCTAAAATTGACAGATTTTATCAGCTGTAACCAGCTTTAGCAGAAGTGGTCATTTCACCACAGGCCAATATGACATTTTTGTCTGCTGTCTGGGTAATGAGCTGTGTGCAGCAGGAAGTGTATTCAGCCAAAGATTGTTTGTGAGTGAAATGACACATCACTCTGTAACAGCACTGAATGACCTTGAGTGTTGTTGTATTTCAAAAAGGCCGACAGAGAGGTGAGTCATCTCGACTGAAACAATCTAACCAATCACATCTTGTCAGAATCTCCGAGTGCAACTTTCAATAAAATCATATCAATAATTAAATCTTTCCAACTCAATAGTTTATAGCTGTTACATTGTTAGAGTATCTCAGTGTGTCAGATACATATTTAATCAGTATTTCATAGCTGCTGCTGCTCATCTTATTTTCAGCTTGGAACCACAGGTGGTGAACATGAATGAGGCTGCCACTAACTGCTGTGTTTGTGCCTTCTCACACAGCAGATTTCAACTGAATCTTTTCAGTTTTTTTATTTACAAATGTTCAAAATGAAACCATAATAGACTCTAAATGATTCAGATTTGATCAAATGCTATCAAATCCTAATCTATTTATTGTTTCCAATATGTGTAAATGAAATATATTTGATAAGCTGAATAGTTTGCTTTGTAAACTGATTTTATTTTCCCCAACCTCCCAATGCTGTAATTCCTGTTTTTATATCTTTCCTAAATACTAGATACAAGATGTTGATTGACATGTTTGTCTTCCATCCTGTCTGTCAGGTCCAGAACCTCCACAGCTGCGTTCAGGTCATCAATGACTTTGTGTCTCCTGAGCACGTGGCCAACTCCTTCCACCTGACCCAGGAGCTCCGGCCCAACAAAGAGGAGGTCAACTATGAGGATAAACTACAGGTACAGCAACACTAAACCTTCTTATGTGAATGAAGCTTTTCTCTTAGGATTTTTTAATGAGATGATATGTATTTAATTAAGCAGCCAAGATTCCCGCTCACATTGACATTCTAAGTGTTATTGTGGCACTCAACAATGTGAACGGCTCATCTGTCATCTGTCACTGATTAGGAGTCAGTCTCTCTCCTTCCTCTCTCCAGTCTCTCTCACTGCCGCAGCCTGCCTTCCTCTTTTCTTTACACAACTGTGTGTGTGTGTGTGTGTGTGTGTGTGTGTGTGTGTGTGTGTGTGTGTGTGTGTGTGTGTGTGTGTGTGTGGTCTGTCATAGGCTACTTTTGGGATTACATTTCAGACTAAAGACCAGTTAATTAGGGAAAGCTGATTTTTGGGTCAGTGGTTAGGTTAAAGTTAGGGTTAGGTTAAGTATCCAAGGAAATTAAGTAAGTCTATGTATTGTCCCCAAAAGTGACCATGATCTGATATGTGTGTGTGGGCGTAAAGCAGAATAGCAGAGTGAGTCATCATTCAGTGATGTTCTCTGGACATTGAGTCCTTCTGCTCTGAATACACTCCACACACTCATCCTCCCTTAGAGAGGATTGTAAATGTGGTGTGACTCACCATCCATCCTTTGTGTGTTTGTGTGTTTGCGTGTGTGTGTGTGTTCTAGCAGGCTGCTGGGTAAGAAAAACTAGAGCTGAGCTCTGATTGGTTGTGCTCACCCAGTCATTGAGCAGCTGATCAGTGGAGAACAGTTCAGTCAAGGCACAGCAGTACAGATGGACATGCTTTTACCTCAGAGCTGTCCATCTGCATGCGCACAAATCAAAAGCCTTTATTATCACAGCTAGTGTACATACAAGAGACAGACCACGTTCTGCTAATACAAATGTAGTAATGTCATCAGCCAGATTCTACTCAGTGCTTCTAATTCTTGTCATATTTATAACGAGAAAGTTAAAAAAAATCTTTCATTTCTTCAGTTCAGACTGACTTTATATCCCTTTCAATGCCTTCAGCAGAAAAAGATAAGCTTTGAATCCAGGCAGAATCAAAAAGAATGTTTGAGGGGTTTTGTTTTTTTTTGGGCGGCGCGGCAAATTTTGCACTGGCTCTTGACAGCCAACCAGACTGTTACTACACGGCCTCTGTCTCGACGGCCCACCACTCTGCCTGAGTGATGCAGTGCTGCAGAGATGTTTGTTCTCTGCAGAGGAGCTCTGATGCTCTCTGAGCAGGCTGCTGCTTCTCCAGAAGTCCTTACTTGTTACAGTGAAGGAACACACTGTGTCCTATTTTAAGTTTGAACACTATAGTGAATGTTTTCTATTTTCACTGGATCTGTTCCTCAACATGCCTCCATCTCAGACACCTACAGAAAGTTTCCTGGACTTGATGTCTTTTCTCTGTGTACAGTGCACTGTGGGAGTGAATAAAGACAGGTTGTCTGTGCCTTTCTAAATGATGTTAACTCATCTGTATTTAGCGTAGGTTTACTCAAAAGTCCTTGACACATCTAAAGACTGATTACATAAAAGCAGACAGCTTATCTCAGTTTAGATATTTAGAAAATATCAAAACTGACTCGTTTTGCTCATTTCAATAGATTTTCACGTAATATTATAGTCATTGCAAATGTAAATGAATCAATTTCAAATCAAGTTTATAACCCAAAAATGTTGAATTGAAAGGCTGATGTGTTGATACATGTGCTCTACCTGCAGCTCCTCTGATGATGTCATTGACAGGCTGCTCTGTAGGTCAGAGTGTAAACAGTGAATCTAATTAGCAGCAGTCAGTGTGGATCAAAGTTGACCTCAGGCTCCACTTCACATCCTGTCCTGCTAAAGAACAGGATCCTTCTGTAGTAAAAGGAGATAAACACTAAAACACTGTTTAAAATGGCCATGTAGGTTTATCCCTCATTCCATGTTGTTGTGTATTTATTTCTACATATAGTTTAGTTTTACTGTCAGTCCCTCAGAGCACAAGAGCAAGGGCTTCCTTTTAGTTACTGTTTTATACCAGCGCTAAACAATCACACAGGGAGAAAATAAAAAGATATACTATGTGTAAAAATGTTTGATATAAGCACTGTAAAGTACTTAAAGATACTGTAAAACAATATAAAAGGTGGTTTAGTACTAATTCTGAGTGTAAAACATACAGGGCATTGTTCAGTATGACATGTTTTACATCACAGCATGTCTGTAACTGAATAAATGGCACAATAATATGATGCAAAGTAGGACGTTTAAGTTGAATTCACAGGCTGCAAAGTCTGGTGTGTGTGTGTGTGTGTGTAGTAAAGTTTCTAAAAAGTAACACTTGTCCTCCTCAGGTGAAGAACATCTTATACCACTGTGTGAAGGAGGCGGTGAGCTCCCTGAAGAGGAGCGGCGCTGAAGAAGACGACGAGGAAGAGAACTCATGACAGCCCCTCCATCTCGTCCACACCGTCCAGAGAGGGACACAACTCCCATCAGCACCCCGCCCTCGCCTCACCCCGCTCCTCACTACTGCGTCACGTGACCGGAGGTGGTCGGGTCAGAGCTGCTAACGTGACCCAGAGGACCTCACGGTGTGAACCGATCGCATCACACATCCAGGTGGCCAGCAAGAGAAACGGCCAACTTCATCATCACCCCAAACCTTCAGTGCCAAGAGGAGACGAACGAGCAGGAGGGCCGACCGGACTGACGGAGACTAAAGCTCCACTCACAGAAGACAGGGGAATTGTGAGAAAGAGAGGGCAGTGTGTTGGTTGTTAAAGCCACTAACTGACTGCTTTAGTGTGACTGCTGAGATCAAGTTGACTGTCCTGTAAGCAGAAGTGCAAAGGTTTGATGATAAAGACACTGAGCTCCCCCCCGCTGCTCTCACTCCCACCTGCTGTGGATTTAAAAGGCCAAGCAGGTTCAATCCCCGTCTGTAGCAGCAGCTCACACATGTCTTGGACGGAAGATTTTGCTGATCACGACCGCATCACCAGCAGCAAGCAGCATCAGGATCAAAACTGTCATCTCTGATGTTTAAAAAAAAAAAATCCAGAAAAAAAAAAAAAGATATGAGGGGGAAAATGCAAAACAGAAATCTCAGATGTTTCAGTCAGCAGGCAGTGAGTTCTGCTGCTCCCTCGTTTGTTCCTTCTGTAATTTGTCTGTTCTCGTCCTTCTTTTCTAGTTCTGTCTATTGCTGTTTTGTTCTTCATTTTCTTTTTCATACGAACGAATTGTTTTATTTCCTCTGTGAAGATGTATTTATTTTATAGCTCTATGAAAATGAGATGTTATTGAGACAAAAAAAAAGCATTAATGTAAATGTGACTTGTACAGTTTTTTTTTCTTTTTTTTTTTTGCTATGTGGTTTCAGTTGTAATACGGCTCTACTGTGATGGAGGACACACACATGCACATGCGCACACACAGACACACACACACACACACAAGTTTATGCAGCTATCCTTGTTAGGACATTGCATTGACTTCATTCATTGTGGACAGCCTAACCCTAACCCTAACCAGGACCTCAGAACTGACGTTTTGCCTCATTAGGACCAGGCTTTGGTCCCTATAAGGACTACTGGTCCCAACAAGGTCAGTCACCGGAAAAGGTCCCAATGAGGTAACAAAGACATGCGCGCATATTCACACACACACACACACACACACCAGCTAATGCCTGTAACTTTGGGAAATGTTGAGCTACAGTCCTCATGCCATAAATACATTTTTTGAAGATGAACTGCCAAACTATTGTAAAGACTGTATTTTGTATTGTATAAGACTGTAAAGTTGTATTATGTAAAGAAAAAACAAAATGGCTTATACACTTCAGCATTTTATGACAAAAAGTATTCGCTGTAAAATTGAGACATTTACAAAAAAGATGTAATTTATTTAAGAAAAGAATTAATTGTCTTGTTCTTTGTTTTGTTAAGATTTACTATGGTGACCTTTTGAAGTTAAAAGATAAAATAATGAAAAACTTAACTATAATGTGTAAATATATACATATATACATTCACTGAGGTATTTTTTTAAAACATGGCTTGCTTCAATTTCAAATTTTAAAGTGCAAGTGTTACATGCTTTGTACATTGAAGTTCAAAAGGGTTTTACATTTTCCATTAAAATGGATTTATCAGAGGTTTGATGTTGTGTTTTTGATTCCCTATGGCTGTGGAAGTCCTGGAGTATGGAGAGGAAGACACTGTAAATTTAAGCAATTTGATGAGGTGACAAATAGTTTGAACATGAGCCAACAAATTCTAGATGACAAACAAACTGAAAAGTCTTCTTTACAGCTTGTGAATGCAGAAAAGTGCAAAGGTGAAAAGAATGAAGTTAATGGAAATCCATAAATATATTTTCTTTTAAAGCTTAAGCCCCCACTGTATTAATAAAGGAGACAAAAGGAAAGTTTTGTGCATTATAAAAATAAATTCTCCAAAAGGAAGTCATTTCTGATGAGCCATAATGAAGTAGTGAATTGCAGAGATTGTGTTTATTACATCAGGGTAACTGGATTATTGATACATGATTGGGTCATTTTGGGGAAACACATTCACCATCAAACTGAGTAACAGTCTTTTATTGCAGTGTGTTATATTTGCTAACATGCGTTTCTCAATATTTAGTTCACTTCCTCAAAACTCTCTAGTCAGTGTGAACTAAACTGTGGATCACTTTTCATTGCTTTGACACAAAATTCATTCATGACCTCATCTTTCAAAATTCTCTCAAACTCAACCACCACCAAACTGTATTTACAATCCGGTTTACACATATTTACATACTATTTTAAAAAGAAAATGATGCTACATTCTGCTACATTTACATCTAAAAACCTCAACCTCACAGAGGAATTCTTCATTACTGGAATTACTTCAGTTTAAGGAAACAAAGCCAACTAAAAGTGAACTGTGTGTTTTTTAAAAAAAAAAAAAAAAAAAAAACAGTTCTCCAACAAATGGTTACGGTCTCAGTTCGCCATCCTCAGGCTTTAGATTGAAACTGCACCTACATGCAGCACTCAGACTTCACCAGCAGAGGGAGCTGCAGAACAATCCAGAAACCCTCGGTGTGGAAAGATGATGGTTTAATGTTTGGGATGAGGTTTCACCTACAAGTAACAGAATTAAATTACAACATTTAAATGAATAAATACCATTGTCTTTGAGTCCTAATGTCCTGTACTTTTAACATAAGAGCTCATAAATAAATAAAAACATTAGATGTGTATCTGGAAGTTCTGTTGCAATACTGTAGAAAATGAACCATTTCTAAAATCAGGCTTCATCAAATATTGTATACTCCACTTATACTTACTTACATTACGTGGTGTTTGTGGAAATTAATATATGTAAAACAAATACAAATCCAATTTTCATACTTTAAAAGTGAGCCATAAGAGTTATAAACAAAACTAGGAATAAGCTAATCAACAGCTCAGTGCAGAAAGCTGGAATTCCAATCAGCAAAGAGGGAAAGAAGAGATGTGATATTCTTACATTTGATTCTGTTCCACATAGTCTACTGTGGGAAGCATTATAGTACTTCAAAGTAACAGATAAAGTCAAAGGGCAAGTGAGGGAATATTTTCAGGACATTCAGATATGTTTCACAGCTGCAGTTTACTACAGAGTTGCAGCGGTTGGAGATATGTGGCATCATGGGGGAGAGAGGCTTCACAGAGGGCAGCGCTTACTGCCCATAAAGGTCCACAGGGATGAAAAGACAACCATAACTACCATGTACCAAATGGCTGTTGGATAAGTTGAACACAACTTACGGTGGTCTTTCCAACAGTGTTAGAGAGGCCATTTAAAGTCTAGGTAGGTGGTATGATGCATCTCTTCTTGGTGATAAGGAGCAGATCCAGGGGTTGAGACAGCAAGCAAGCAGGCCTTCCAGTCAGGCTCAAACTGTGCTATCTGCAGTTTGGTCTGATTCCACAACTGCTGTGGCCCTGACAATGTGATGTACCTACCAACACCACAATCTGTCACCAACCTTAACTAAACTGCTTTTGTTGCCTTCACCTAATCACAGGATGTGAACCTCGGTCTTTGGTGTTTGTGTCCTGCATTTTGTACACCTGCCCTCCAGCCTGACCTTCCCCCTAAGACTGCTGTGCTGCTTTGTTCATTCTAACAAATGTTGCCTGTGAATGTAATCAAGGTAGCGATTGCATTTGCAAATTCAACATAATTGTGAAAACAATTAAGTACAATATAAACTTCTAGGAGACTGAGTTTAATCATTCCTCCTGTTCATACTGACCATTAGAAGATCCCTTCATAATGCACTTACAACAACTATATGTATCTGAGTTGTTGCTATTATCAACATGAATATTGAAATCACTCGATATGATAATACTGTCAAAATCAATTGTGATTTTAGAACAGCTCACCAAATTCTTCCAGAAAACTGTGTCTCAGTTTAGGAGGATGATAGACAGTAAGAAGTACAACAAGAGATACAGATTCAATAACTAGACCTAAATATTCAAAACTGCCAAATGACATACAACAGGAAACAGGAAACAGGAAACAGTATAACTATCTTCAGTTTGGTCTTGGATTCTAAGTAAGTTCACTTTGTTGCTGGTACAAACTGTTTCCATCAGTTCAGTTCAAAACTAAGAGTAACAGCTCAGTAGAACCTGCAAAGCATATTACACCATGCTCCTTTCTGTGGGTTTATTTTATTCTATTTATTTTTGACTAATTGTTTGTGTAATTACTTTTAGACTGAAATAAATTCTCATCAGGTAACACTGACTATGGGTAACAATCATTAAACGTTTATTCTTCAAACTCTCCCTGCCTGCAGTTACACCTGAAATGTTTGATTTGCTTAAATGGCTTTTTGGTGATTTGATTCATTGCAAACTTGTGTAAAACTTTGCACCACTGAAGAAAAACATAAACTAAAGATGCAGATCCTGCATTATTATCTAAGCTTGTAGCAGTGTCATATAGAGGGACCATGTTTCAAAATAAAGTTTTATCTCTCTCCCCTCATTTCCTGCCATCTACTGTCACTATAATAAAGGCTTAAAATGTGGTATTTAGTTTGTGTTACTGTGTGGTAATATATTATTTGTCATGTATGGATATTTTCATATAAATAATGAGGTTGTCATTAAATGTACTCTGGAGTTTTGCAGGATGGTTTAGTATCAGCGGTGTGTGTGCTTTGGTCAGTCTTCATCACTATTCATTCATCATCGCCCTCGTCTGGTGCAAACAAAAACTGCCTGGAGGATGTGGACTGATCATTACAGACTTGATTTATCTCAATTTACTCATTTCTAAACCACAGAAGATGATTTATTTTACTTTCTCTAAAGCTTTTCTTGGATTAAACGGAGGGAGAATGAGAGTTTAGCTCAGCCCTGTGCAGGCACTGATGAACACTTTGCGTGTGTTTCTGCCTGATTTCATGTTTTCTCTGCTGTGACGTGTTGCTTTGAAAAACTGGAGGTCACATTTGTGCTGTTGAGTGTATGCATGCTTGTGCATTTGTGTGTGTGTGTGTGTGTGTGTGTGTGTGACAGGAGCCATTGCTGACTTGACTAATGCTGGGATCAGCTCCCATTCATACTTCCAAAGCTGAACTGGAAACACACATATTATCCTGCTCTCCATTATATAAGCTGAAACTGTGCCTCCTGGCACTGTGTGTATGTGTGTATGTGTGTGTGTGTGTGTGTGTGTGTACGTGTGTGTGTGACAGGTTAACTGGAGTACACCGAGGCAGAAGTTCACCAGTGAGTTCAGACAGAGGTCACTCTCTCTCCTCTCTTTCACTTATTCTTCCTCTCTCATTTGGTTTTCTCTGTTTCTGTTTCTATCTTACTCTTTCTTTTATTGGACTTTATTTCATTTTCTGCCCTTTCTCTATTATTTATGTTGCTCCCACTTTCTTTTTCTTCTTTCTTTCTTTCTTTCTTTCTTTCCTTCTCTCTTTCTATCATTCTTGACCTTTCTATCTCTCTGTGTTAATAGTTTTTTAACAGGATTCATTATTTGCAGACTACTTGTTTTCAAACCGCAACAACACAGGTGTGTGTGTGAGTGTGTGTGTGTGTGTGTTTGTGAGAGTGTGTGTGTGTGTGTGTGTGCATGTGTGTGTGTGTGTGTGTGTGTGTTTATGTCCTCTTTGCCAAAGTACAGCTAGAGGAAGTGTCTTCAGGGTTCAGCCATAGGTCAGTTGTAATGTAACTCCGCCCACACACACACACACACACACACACACACACACACACTAAGCTGAAGGATTTGCATAGAGACACATACACAAATACTGAACATATAAACATCTATGATTTTTAATATTATTGATGTGGTGTACATTAAAATTCTCTCTGTGTCACACACAAATATGCCCTTTGACATTAGATAATATTTTGAATTTATTTAAATATATTTCATAATATTTCATTTGAAGTTGAAAATATTTCACATAAGTATTTTATATAAAAGATTTCAGTTTTATTGAGTAGTATGTAGTATTACTGTAGTGTATTGATAATGATAGCAGATACTGCTGATATTCAGTATTTCTCATAACAAAACTGTGTGTGTGTGTGTGTGTGTGTGTGTGTGTGTGTGTGTGTGTGTGTGCGTGACTGGTTGCAGCAGTCAGTGTGTCCAAACAGAAGCAGTTGTTCAAAGTGAGACGAGGTGTCATAAATCGTGTGTGTCGACAGCGAGCAGCTTCCTGCTGCTCCTCCCTGTCTGAGCCTGAAGCAGAGAGACAAACAAGTGACATCCAGGACAAGACAGCAGAGAGTCACACACACACCTGGAGACAGGTTCAGACCACACACACTGCCTCAACTTACCATAACTGTGAAGTGGACAAGGGCAGTAACTACTGTAATTATAACCACAGCAATACAACAAGGATGAATTCATGGCCTCAATTCATAGGTAATCCTCTCCAATAGGGGGCAGTGGTGTTCTAAAGGTTACAGAAGCACGCATGTGACTGGAAGGTTGCTGGTTCCATCCCTGGTCAGCATGGAAGTCTGGGTGAAGAAGGTGAAAGTGTAGTGTTTGAGTTCAATTAAGACACTGAGTTTTCTATAATTCTACAGGAGCTAAAAGGGAACAATACAAATGATGAATTTCAATTAATGACTCAGAATGTGCCGGAGCTTTACATGGTTATGTGGTAGAACACATACAGGATGAGAGGCATTTTAAAAGGGTCATAGTATGTTGAGCAAATAATCACATATTTGAAATGTCTTCAATGTATTTCAGGTGTTTTCTTCTGACTCCTGTCCACTCCTGAGGTTTAATTGTGTCCCTTCTGGTAGTTGAAACAGTTTTAAGTAACAGCAGACAGCAGCATAATTCATTTTTGAATTAGTTTTGAAATTGCCTCTCACATCGCTCCTTTACGTGCTCTCAAGAGACATATCAAAAGATGTCTTTTAGTCCCTAGCAGCAGCATGACCCTGTGAATAAATACAGATGGCTACATCAACAACCTAATGCTTCTCTCTCTCCAATATTCTCCAGGAGTCCAGCAGTGCAATCACTGCCTTTAGAGACAAACATCATATTGCAGGACTGGACTAAGTCATGTGCATGTTTCAGGTGACAGGGCCCTTGACAGGCTCCAATACTATTTTACACACAAAAAATAGTCTAATGACAAGCAGATAAAAAAAATAAACAAATAAAATAATAAAATGAAAGATTCTAATAATCGAACATTTTTAAGTTGCATCCAAACTATTAAGCCAGCCTTGAGGGCAGTCCCTAGTCCCTAAGCCTCTGGTCCCCAAAAATATTGAATACTACACTTCCCATAATGCAATTTGCGTCTTTCGTCAGACCCTTTTGCTTGATAAAATCCCACATCTTTTAAATTCCACACTCTCAGTTAGTAACGCAGGCTTTGTGTTATACAGCAGAAAAGGTGGATAGTTTCACATCCAACTGCAGCTGGGAACAGGTGCAGGACATAAAACAGCAAACAAGCACACAACCCTTTATGGGCTCCAGTCATCTCCTTAAGACATTATAGAGCTAATGCATAGGTTGTTATTTTGTATCATGTGATCTATTAATTGTAGGTGGAGCTGTCATTAGTTGTCTGTATATATTGTGTATAGCCTGCTGTTTGCCTGTGACTGTGAGTCGAAAAGTTGCATTGATAAAACTTTTGGGAGCTTGCAAATTTCAGTGTGTTTACAACCTCTTGTTTTATAAATGTGTAGTCTACAGGCCCAGAGATAACCCCGACCCTATAACATCCTATGACATCATCATGGTTATTTTCTCAGACTTGACAAAGCTCCAGATCCACAGAAGACACTTTAAATGTTCTCACAGGCTGAGTACTACTCCTCCTCACTACTATTGACTTTGACATGTAAAATCAGTGGACTGGCCCTTTAATGATTTCAGCAAAACTCAACTCTTGTATGTTGCTTTAAAACAACAGTTTAAAGTAGAGTTCAACATCAGACAGATGCACAGTCCTCCCGCCCTGATTCCAGCATCACATCGTTGTGTGTGGAGGTCGAAGCCTCCTGCTGTGTCTTCACCAACGTGAACTCGCACACGGCTTGCTAACAACAGCTGGCTGTGTGTGTGTGTGTGTGTGTGTGTGTGTGTGTGTGTGTGTGTATGTGTGTGTGTGTGTGTGTGTGTGTGTGTGTGTGTGTGCCAGCAGCATACCTCCATTTGGCTGACTGAGGTTTGCTCCCTGTAAAAGTGAACCACAGGTGCTTGTCTCTCACACTCCAACAGACAAACCAGCTCTTCAAGACTGATTTCTGACCTCAGCCTGACATTCCTGCTGCCTTCAGTTTATTCCACATATTTTAACATTTCAACACAGAGCAAGAATGTAATTACATACCTGGATTAGTTAGACGCTGAAACAGAAAAGTGTGCACCTATAGCTATGAGGAAGGACATATTCATTCATATTTCAATAGGGCTGAGCTTAAAATGCAACATGTTTTTCACATCTCAACCTTATCAGCTACTGAGCAGTTTTACCTTCAATGAACTGTGTTGACAGAAAATTAAACATAAGAACAAAAAATGAGCATGAACAGATGTTGTGCAAAAAAAAAAAAAAAAAAGGAAATTTGGCATCTTCTTCCTTCTAAAAGGCTGCTGTTCATCCGCTGACTCTCAGGGCTCAGAGGCTGGAGGCCAAAGCACATGAACACATGTCACGTTTCCACAATGTGTATCAGCTATTGTACACAGTGGAGAGTCAAAGTCCTGACATCTCATCCGGGCTCTACTGCAACTCACTGCAATCTAAAGAGGTTGAAAGTTTTTAGCTGTTTGACTGCAGCTGCTGCAGTCCACTCACAGACCTGCTGCTCTGTTTATTCTACTTCTTATACATCCTGTTCATCTTTTTACTCTTCAGACTATTCCAATCCTTCTCCTGAATCCTCATGTCTGGACTTGGGACCCTGTGAGTGGCTCTGTCTGCATATTGAGTGTTATATATACAGTATGTGTTTCCAGTGGTGCGTGGTGCATGAAAGACGCTAGCAGAGCAGAGTCTTTAGTTGGACCATATCTGTAGTGCATTGAAGTCTGCATAGTAGCAGACTCATTGGAAGTCCAGTCCTGCAGACTCTCAGACTGAACCAATCAGAACAGAGCTGGTTAATACTGTCTGATACTCAATTAGGGGACAAGACATGCCTTTGAATAAAGAGCAAAAATAAAAAATAAAAAAGAGAAAAATATACAAAACCATTATAAATATATTACATCCAAAATTCCATCATATGTAAAACATGAACCCAAGAAAAAACAATTATCATAAAGACTACTATATAAATAAATAATACATGAAATAAAAAAATAGAGAGTTATAAATTACTTGCCCAAAATGGCTAAAATGACAAAGCAAGTACAAACTTATAACATAAACACTCATATATCATGTATCAACTATCATCAACTCCTTGCAGAGGAGATCAGAATGTTCATCTGACCCTTTGAACCATATATTTTTTTTAACTTTTAGAAAAAGTGTTTTGTTCCTGTTATAAACACTTACAAGAGTGGTTTAATAAAGTCTAGAATCAAACCCGTAGATGAATGTTTTGAAAGTTGTCAGCAGTAATGTAGTCCTCTATTTTTTTTTCTTTTACAGTTGGGGAAACGGAGCTTGTTCTTTGTAAAAACACGACACACAATTCACACAACCACACACACAAGTAGCGGAACACCTCAGATATTTTGCAAAATGAAACACTTCATTCAAAACTATACAATAATTTATAAAAACCCAATTTTGTCAGCGTATGGCACACACAAGGTTCGTACGATCTGACTCTGTTTGAACCACTTACACACTGCTGTGCTCAATCTAATATACTTTTAACATTTCTGCTTTTCCAATGATATAGTCTGGGTTTCATTTTTTCAGAGATATGTTTAGATATTAGATATTGTTATATGAATACATTGACCAAACACAACACACAAGACCAGTACTGTACACTGATGAAAATATTTATTTCTCTCCACACTGTAAAATCAGTCAATACATCCATGCATGTCCAAGGTTGCATTTTGCACTGAAAATCAGAACAGAACATTTTCTAAATAGAATATAATATAAAAACACAACAAAAACATTTGTAGAGACAAGAAAGAAAGCATGAATTAAAAAAAAAATCCTAAGCATCATCTCTTCACCTAGCTGGATGTGGCCACATCACATCACAGGCTTTGTCCTCCCTCAAGACAGCAAGGGAGGAACCTTCTTGAAGGGCACAGACCCTGCATCAATTTGTTTGCAGGCCTCCTCCATGGCTTGAAGGAGGGGTATCCTGACATAGGGCTGGAGATCATAAACCTTTCACCACTATGCTGAAAAAAAACCTTCTCAGTGGGGTTAAGGAGAGGAGAGTATGGTGGGAGGTGTTGGAGTGAAAATTGTGGATGCTGATGAAATCAGTTTTGGAGTAGATCAGTGGAAAGATGCATTGTCCCAGATGAGTATGTGGACCATGTTGTAAGGACCTAAGTTTCCATGGCGATGGAGGAGCCCATTCTGTGTGAATGCAGCACATATTGTGATGTTACCACCACGTTTCTCCCTCTTCTTCTTACTTCTGTCAGGTTAAACCCAGCCTCACCTATGAAGATAAATTCATGCAAGATTGCATCAGCATCCATTTGCAAAACTCCCTGAAAAAAAGACAACATTGTGTAGTTCAACATATTCATGCCACGGGTCTTTTACTCTCTCAGAATTTCTTTCAAATGGCACTCAGTAGAGTGGTTTCATCTGTATGTGATGTTTTTTAAGGACTGGCCTCAGTGTTGATGAGAGACCTGAGGGACATTACTGAAAACTGTTGAGGATGTTTGTTTGAATTTCTCTGAGATGTGTCACATTATTGGCCATTAGCTCTCTCTAGTTCCTCTGAGAATATGGGGCCCCTTCATCCTTGACATTCTAGATACTCAATCCTATGTAGACCAATCAAAATACATGTAAAATGTCAGAGGACAGTGTACTAGGCATTGTTTCAAACGTGGAATGCAGTGAATGGATACAAATAGGTACTGACGTAGTGCATATAGTAGGCTACATCGTACTGATTTTACTGTAGACAGCAGAGAAAAGTTGTTTTTCACCTGAATTACTTTTGCAACAGTATATCTGCTGAGGTTGGGCTGAGCTCTCTGTCCAGCCTCTCTCAATGTCAACCCATGGTTTATAACAATGTTGCTCAAATCTCCTCTGATAAATTTGATCCTCACCTTCTTTGTCCACGTCCTCCTCCAAGTCTACCCTTACCTACCTTCCTCTCCCTACAGTTCTTCCTCTGCGGGCTCCCCCTCTCATCCTCACTCTCCCTCTTCATCTTACTGCAACTTTGCCTCCCATTTTTGTTGAAGACAGTAACACTCACCTGTTGCCTTTTTATAGTGCTTATGCCTGATTGGTGAGTTTACAATGAAGCACCTAAGTGTCTGTACACTTTTATTCATTTTAGTGTATAAGCAATCATAAGAAACTGTAAGTGTTCTGCTGACATACTTTTGATGTTCTCCACAGGTGGTGTTGAAAAGGAATCAATGAATGTTAAATGGGACGTCTACAAAGTGCTTGTACACAGATTATGTGATAGGTTTATGTGCTACTCAATGTGTTATCTGCATCTGATACCTGCAGATATTTCCAATCAAGGATTTGAAGTCATTTGGATTTGCTGGCTGTGTGTGTAAATGTGTGTGTGTGTGTGTGTGTGTGTGTGGTGGGGGTGGGTGATAGGTAACAGGGGTAATGGGGCAGTGGGTGTTGGATGTTGAGTGGGGGTTAAGGCTATGTAGAGAGGGCTGGGGTAAGATTGGGGTGAGGGTTTAAGTTGAGGGCAGAGGGGAAAGAGAGGAGAGGAGGCGTGTGTGTGTGTGTGTGTGTGTGTGTGTGTGTGTGTGTGTGTGTGTGTGTGTGTGTGTGTGCGTGTGTGTGAGGGTTTAAGTTGAGGGCAGACGAGAGACTGCCTGTGTGTTTCTGTCCTCTGAACGACCCCCTCTACTTCTACGCATGAACACAAGGCTCCCATCTTAGCGTGTGTTTATACGTGTGTGTTTGTGTGTGTGAGAGACAGCAAAGCAGTACAGGTGAGAGCTTATTGTGTGTGACATGAAGCACAGAATACTAATAAAGCTGTGATGCATCCTGTCACACTGGAATGCAGACTTGCATTTTACATGTGTTGTAGTGACAGGCTCATTCAGTCATCAGCTTTATTTGGCACATATGATCACAAGTGGGGTGAACTGTTAAATCATTCGCATAGATTTCTGAAACAAACACATGATGAATGTAAAGAACACATAAGGATGTTGATGGGCTAGAGGCAGCAACATTTCTAACAAGTTTAGGTTTATGAGCAGATGAAGCCTCCTCAGTGTACAGTTTGCAGAGTTTTAGATCTTAAACTTATGAGCTAAAATGGTGGAAAAGCCCCTTCAGACTTTGGAGGAGGTGGTCGGCAGATTTTGTTTAGCTTTGGACAGAGCCAGGCTAGCTGTTTCCACCTGTTTCCAGTCTTTGTGCTAAGCTAAGCTAACTGGCTGCTAGCTGAAGCCTCATACAGTATTTAACTGACAAATAAAAGAGTAGTATTGATCTTCTCATCTAACGCTCCGCTGAAAAGACCATAAATGTGTTTTCAATGATGATGAACTTTTGTTTTAAGGATGAATATAATATAGTCTTCATAACACACAACAGTTTTATCACACTGGTATTGTCTCACTGTCTGAATTTACTAAAAAAAAACAATTACTGTGATAAAATACATGCACAGTGTGAACTAATAAATCCCGTTGATTAAACCATCAGCCAAGTCCCACAGAATCTTCAGCTTTCATCTACATTGTTGGTTTACAGGATTAAAATTCAGCAAAACTACATACACACAAAAATCAATGGCAACGAGAATTAAGAATTAAGAGCCAAAACATACATTATGTTTTTTTTCCAATGTTAAAATTCTACAGAGTTGTAAAATGTTATATTCATATCTAATTAATTATGGAGGGAGTGACAGCTTGTGGTGTTACTGATGTGAGGAGTCTATGTTAGCATGGCTGTGTAGCGGCCGGAATTTAAAAGCAGGAGGCTTGAGGCAGAAGTTAGGTGCAGATCAACCAGGTGTTCAGTTCACTCACACTGAACACAATGACTCATAATACTCCACATAAAATACTGTGGACCACAGGCAGCATGTGCGAGATATATGATATATATATGGACACAACAGGAGAGACCGAGGGCTGTTGACTGTATTAATATTGATACTGGAACTGCAACAGAGCTACAGAAGTGTCACTAATATTAGTATTACAGTAACGCTAAGCGTATCTGTGAACCAGAATGGTCGTATTAGCCACGGCTTGACTTTACACACATTATACACGCTGTAGCGGGCCACGACAGCTTAATGGTCTGAGCAAGTTAGCTGCTGGGTGCTAATCCAAGTTACATAATGTTGCCAATCAAAGGAATTCCTTCAGTTTGATCATTTCTTTTTCACACATGTATCGTTACCTTCGTGGCATGTCTATCAAGTACATTTACATAACGTTACAGCAGCAACACACATACCGGTGAGGATCACGGAGCAGAACAGGCTAACATGCACGGGCGTCACAGCTATTATATAAAAATGACATTAGCACCCACACATTTCTCCGTTCTCTATTTCTCTGTATAGTGTGGTTAGGTTAGGCCATTGTTGCTAACTTCCATTGTTGCTAACTTCGGAGCTAACCCCCTTCACTTTTCCAGCATTTGAGGAAACAACAGACGTGACTGTTCTTGGTCTTGAGAAGCTGCAGCATTTATTTATTGTGTATAGTTATATATAACTGACACACTGTAGTCTGTACATTTACTGCCAGACTGACAGCTTACTAACTAACGACAACTAACGTTAAAAGTAAAGTTAGGCTTTGCTGTCTGCTTCCCGACTCATTTTTAAAAAGATGAGAGAAAGAGAGAGAGTGTAGCATTGGTCGAGCGAGCTAGAGAGTGAATGAAGACAGGGAGCGCTTGTAGCAACAATGCCGGTGAATCAGATCAATAAAATGTTATTTCCTGATTGTTTCACAGTGGTTACGTTCCAGAGGACAAATAAACAGCCCCACACTGAACACCGCACCGCCTGATTTGGTCTGAATACAGCCTACTTACTGTTAACCTTTTCCTCTGCTCCGCTTGCATTCACCATCACTTTTGTGACGCTCACTTTCTCACTTAACCACTCACTCGCTTACACTCTGCACTATTTCTTAAAAGGAGTTACGCTACCTGCAGTTTCCCAGGCAACGACACAGACGTTGACTGGCGTTTCGAGACAGCGTTGCTCAGAGGCTCCCAAACGCTATTGATTTGCAAATGAATGGATATTTGGCGTTGTTTTTGACATTTAAAAAAATATTTTTTGGCCTGGCGGGGGTTCTCATTGACCTGGTGTCCCGCCAGGCCTGTACTATTATAGGGGAAACACTGGCTGTAAGCTTTATTTTTATTATCTTTAAATGTTTTAACTTTAATGATTAGTGATTAATTGTGTCGAATTCGTTTCAATATTTCATGAGACTTTGGGGTTCTATGTGTTGTATTTTAAGTTATTTGCTATTTGAAATGTTATGCTATAGATTTTTAGCCAAAAAAGTAAAAATCAGGGGCCTGTGCCACAAAGCTATTATGATGTTATCCAGCTGACTTGATAGATTTGCTCACACACACTCCTCAAACCTATGCCACTTATGAATTCAAGACTATTGCTTTTCAAGAAAGGTGGCAGATGGTTGTTATATTGATGCCTTTTGTAATGAAATGTTGCCCTAAAATCTATGCGGAGTGTGTCTTGGTAGCAGCGTTATCTGTGTAAAACACCAAGATAGCTGGCTAACAACATAATCTAGCTTTAAGACACATGCCTCAGGTCCTGGAGATTCTTCATAGTAGTAGAAAAAGTGAATTTTGCATAATATGTGACCTTTAAAGTACACCAACAACCCCTACACTAATTAAAACATGGTATCTCCCAGAACCTGCTTCTGTTACCCTTAAAAGGTAGGTGCCAAAATCTACTTGTTGGTTTATTGACTCCAACAGGGTGAGATAAACTGTTTAACTTTATAAATATGAAGTAGTTTAAGATTGTAGATTATTCTGTGGAATTCTGGACAATACTCAGTTTATGCAGTAAACACTGCCAGTACATATCACTCACTCATACACACACACACCCACACAGTCTTCCATAGTCCCACCAACACCTGCAGTGCTGGGCTTGAAGCCATGGAGCAGACTGCCTGTTTCACGCTCCACAACGTTTTACCGGAACAGTCTGCAGGAATCTGACTCCAACTGGCAGCGAGGCCAGGAAGGACAGGTGTGGCAGAGTGTGTGTGGGTGGTTCTGTGTGTATGTCTGTGTGTGTGAGACAGAGGATTTGTAACTGAGAACATGTGCATGTGTTGTAAGGTTTGGAATGAATTTGGTGTGAATGTGTTTGACAGTCAGACAGAGAATGAGGAACAGTGTGGGTGCAGATCATATCTTTGTTGGATGAGATTTTGATCTGAGAGTGCACACTTACTTCAAAGGTTAGATGAAAGATGAGTCAAGTTCATTATAGGTTTGTTGGTCCAGCAGCTTGCAGACATAAGATATCAGATTTACCAGAGTTCCTGCATGGGCGATACATTTGCAGCTAACACTGAGCATCACAACAGAGAATTAAATCATTCATAAAGGTGCTTAATTTATTCTTGTAAACTTAGCTTTGTCAGCTTGTACATTTAAAGCTCCCATGCAGAGTTTTCTTGTAAAGAAAGTTTACATCCAGTGTTTCTCATCAAAACTCATTGTGTGTATCAGGTCTAACAAATTTGCTGAGTGTGTTTCCTTCCTCATGAAACATTTGCAAAGCTTTTTGGAGCATTTTAAGTCATGCATTGTTTACTTCATCACTGCCACTGCAATCGCCACCAACTTTTGATAAGTGGAAGAGCATGCAACCAGCTGCAGGAATGTGTATTGTGTAAGCCGCATGTGCACAATCCAAACCAGACAGGGACCCCTTATTAAAAACTGCTCTACAGCGAAAAAACTCCACAGGATACCTTTAAGGTTGTACTGAAAGCTCATTTGAAAGTTTGTATATCCAGTTGTGTTTGGACATATGGTACATTTTGCTTTCTCCCTCTAAATTCCATCTTGCAAGTTGGTGCATTTGTTTTAATGCCTCCAAGCAAGAGTCCTCCAGCAGTGTACACACAAAGCCAGAAATATGCATACACCATATACAGCATACCGCATATACCGTCCATATCATAAATTCATCAGATTGTCGGCAGTAATATCTCAGAAATGTAATCAATGATTAGTTTGTAGCTCTCATATCTAAACCAACTTTACAAGGTGTGATACAACCAAGGATAAAATGAAAAGAATAATAACAAAACAAAATGTTGACTCTTATGTAAATTAAAAGTATAATAAAATTAAACACAAAAGTAATTAATCAATGTTACCTTAATAAATGTGCCTTTAATTGGCATTTTACAAGCACCTGTTTAAACTCAAAAAAAAAAATAAAAAAATCACACAATCAGTGTAGCTGGTTATCAACCTAAACAAACAATGCATTACTAAAAGATTCTGTCTCTCACCTTATATTTCATCTCCACCTCATCACATCACCCTCAGACCCCCCAAAACATGTGTACACCTGGTCTAAAGAATGTGTGTGGTGTGAACATTCTCACTGCACATGCTGTACTTTAAATGCAGGAAATGGCGTATGCATGGTTTTTGTGCATATGCATGGTTTATGCATTTGGCCCCAGGCTGGGTATCCACTGGTACCTGCAAAAAGTATGTGTAACGGGTAAATAATATTTATGTTAATTCACAGGTACAGGCAACAAAATTTGGGCGCCAGCAGGTGAAATTAGAGACAACAAAAAAATAAAATGAAATATAATAGTGCTTTGTAAAGAAAACAGAGGGTTTGTAAGAGCATCACTTGTTGGACAGTTGAACACCCTCTGAAAGCCCCTCCCCCCACACTTTTCTGACCACAAAATTGGGGGGGTGTGTGCATCAGACAATTTTTGTAACAGTCATGACCACTTCCTGCAGTGATTGGCCAGGTGTGTAGAGGCGAGAAAGAAAGCAGCATTTGAACTTTGAACTTTCAAGTCTGTTTTCACAGAACTACTTCTGTCACTTTTTGTACGAGCAACCAAGTGCAACACCATCAACGTCTTTGAGGAGAGACTCTCTGAAAGTGTGCACCGTTATCTCCATTCAATGATACAGCAGGCTTCATGTCCCATTCAGCCATTCAGAACAGCTTTCAACACTTTGGCCTATAGACATAGTCAGAGCACACATAATACTAATTGTTCATTTCTGCCCAAATCTTTAGGATCTGCTTGTTAACATGAACATATAGCAAGAACAGGAGAACCTACAGGATCTAGAGATATCCTCAGACCATAACTCCAAGTATCCCCCTTTTCCAAACACACGGGGTAATGACACTCTTCCCCCTGTGTTGGTAAACTGAATGGGCCGGACGAGCAACAGGAGGTGTTGATTACAGTGAAGGAGAGGAGAAGAAAGAAGGAGGAGGAGAGGAGGAGGGAGAGCTGACAGTGATGCTTTGTCGCTATGGCCTAGGCAGCGACGCGAGGTGAACTCTGTTTGACCGTGGAGGAGGTGACTCAAGTTCAAATGTTACATAATCTCAATGGGCTCCTGTAGACACACTGCTACACACATTACACCCTAAAACACAATGTAGCTTCTAATCAACCAACATTCACGAGTCTTTTTGCTACCGTGCTGTCAAGAGAAGGGCAACACAAACATGAACTACATTTATTATTTTATACTCATCAGTCAGTTTAGTCGTTTCATTTTTGTTAGTTTGAGTCAAGAATAGCTAAAGACATGTTAGTCTCATTTTCATCAGTGACATTTTAGTATGATCTATGTCATGTGTTCATCTTTATGTCTTCTAAGCATTTTAAGGGTTCAGGTGTCACTATATGTGTTATCTACAGTTGCTATGGTTACGGGCATCATAAGGTTATGGATAAGGGAGTATTCACTTGTTGACAGACACAGGGTGCATGTTACTCAGACTAACTTTCCTCAATGAATCCAGTTGTCATTTCTAAACTGGTATTTTGGACAGAAACACTCGCTCTTCATCATTCCTGCTCACCTATTATTACCACAGCTACCTGTGCTCTCCTCTGAGCAGCTGATCTTCTAGGAGATGGATTCACTCATCTGTTCACAGTCTGAGGCAGATAACATTACACAGTGATGTTCCTTCTGTGCACATATAGAAGGAGATTTAGATGGTTCACTGCCAACATCAAGCCCTCATTTCAAACGACAGCAACTCAAGAGGTAACAGAGTGAAAGTAACATCAATGTAACATCCACATAGAAAGCTCTTGATAATGACCTTTTTATAAATCTCAGCATGCTGCCTACATGTTTTACTAGTATGTCCCAACTATTTTGTTGCAGCTTCTTTGTCTGATTTTCAGTGGGATTGTAGATGAGTTTAGTCTATCAGGGACCTGTCACACGAGATACCACTACTGATAGAGACATATTGTTACTGAATGTATGATACTGCTTATTAATACAATGCAACCAAATCGGTTTCTGAAGAAGAGGTATTTTTGGGCCATGGAGGATATTGTTTTAGAGAGAGAAGCGACAGTGTGTGACAACATTCATGAATTCATTTGATTCATCCATCTTTTGTCTAGTTTTTGTTTGTTGATGAAAGTTATAATACATTTTGTCATAGTTCTCATTTTCAGTGATTACTTTTTATTTCATTTTAGTCTCATTTTAATCAAAAAAAGTCATCAATGAATATTTTTTGAAAATGAAATGATGAAATGAACACTGATACTTATGCAGGATACATACATACAGGATGTTGATTTATCTGCACTATGGAGCACCACCTCCTCTTCCATGGCATCTGAAAGTAAACTGACCAAGAAACTGTGCTGAATAACCGTCAGTGATGATTTCATTGATACCAATTAAAACCCTTGAGGACAAGGACTAAAGATTCCACACTGTATGGTAATATCACACATGTCTGTGTGTTAACTCTATATGGAAAATAATGTATACTTTTACTGAGTGAAATTTTTGTGTTTTTACATTTTTACCCAAAGTTCAGCCTGGAAAGATTAACAAAACTGTCACAGTTCAAGACAATATTTTACAATTTTATTTGCCATTGACACAGTTCATTCATTTGATTACAGTAAGTTCATTTATTAATTATACTTTATTAAAATATTTCCACAAAAAAAGCCATGTGTGACAGAAAGAGAGGGAGTAAGATTTGTGTGTCTCCCTGCACCCTGTGTTATACTGCATGAACTGCTGCTGAACTCTGCATGACTGTGGTCATGAGAAAGACACACACACACACACACACACACACACACACACACACACACACACACACATGCACACACACACACACACACACACACACAGGCATGCGTGTGCATGTTCTGGGGTTCCCTCCCTTGAACATCTGCCTTTTTCATGACCACAGTCATTCAGTGTGTGTGTTTGTGTGTGTGCATCTGTGTGTGTGATTACTATGTACATGTGAAGAAAGTGTTCAGGTGTACAGCAAATGGTAGTTCCTGCACTGCACTGCTGATGCAGAGGCTTTGACCTTTGAGTCACCACACATCATTCATCAGTTTGTTATGTGTCCATTTTTAACAAAAACACAGAAATATAACACGAATTATATAAATAATCATACAAAATAAAAGTGGGGGATTCACACTTGGATTTCAGGACCACTAACAGAGGAGGTGATTGATTATTGATTTGAAAATGCTGGACACAACAAACAACATTTAGCTATTCTTAGGGCCTATGGCACCAGAGAACATCTCCTGGAGTGTCATGGAAAGGATTCATCGTCTGGGAGCATGAATGTATTCACTCAAATGTGCTCAGTGAAAAGAAATGTCAGAAAAGTATTTTTCTTATGCACAATCTTCTTTTGACATGTGTTTCCACTTGCTTGGACAGACACATGGAGAGACTGACTAAGTACTGATTACTGTCTTTAGGCCTCGTCATACCTCACTGAGGGATTTTGAAACTTTTTTTTCTACTTGAGAATTGTTGATCGTTTTGCTGGATATTTAGCCTATCTTAACTAGAAACAGGGGTAAACAGATGCCTGGCACTGTCCAAAGTGAAAAAATACACCTACCAATACCTTTAAAGCTCACTGATTAACATGTTGTATCTTATTTGTTTTAATCCGTACACATTTGTGGTGTTAGGGGAGTTACTGCTAGTACTATTTCTTGACAAAAAACAGTTTATCCATCCGCCCAGTGTCTCTGGTTATATCACAGGTTGACAGGTTTTAGTATTTGCATCCGTACAAGCAAAATGGTATCAAACCTGGCAACCTCACTGTGAGAACGTGACTATGATGCTGTGCACTGTCTCTGTACCGACTGTTATTCAACACTAAGTAGTTCCAGCACGTACTGCAAGACCCCCTAAAACACAACTATGTCCTGACTCCAGCTCTGTACATAACACACAGACATGAGATTGATATCCATCTTCTCATCACAGTCTCATAAAGAGGTTAAATGTGCATATTTCCCAAAATACTGAGCAGCTCTTTTTCATGGTTGGTTTCTTCTGCTACATTCACCGTAGCCCTGGACTGTCTGTATATAATAACACCTGACATGTAAATGCAACCATGTATAATGGGGAGTGAGCACACACACACATACACACGAACACACACACACACACACACACACACACACGTGCACACACACGCATACACAGCAGATTGGAATGTGGACTGGGGCTGTGTGTGTTAAACACTGGGATGATCATCCAGGGGTCACACAGGGGTTTAAGTCTAGAGGTGGCGCCCTGCTGTCTTAACACACAAACACCCACACTTACATACACATACAGTATATGTACATCGTAAGAAAAAGACACACACAGTTGGAAATACACATGCATGTATACATATGGAGTCTCATAAACATTCAGTACATACGCACACTCCCAGAGAGAGACTGAACACACCTATTTCATTTGAAACTTTGTTAATCTCTCTCTCTCACACACATGCACACACACACACACGCACACACACACACACACACACACACACACACACACACACACTGATGTTTAGGTATGCTGCATGCCAAACATACATAGCCTTGGACAAAGGTAACAGAGGGACAGAGGTAACCTAGAGGTTAGAGTGTGGACAGAGAGTGAGACAGATGGATGGATGAAGAAGAGAGGGATAAAATCAAGAGGAGAGAGGGGAAGAGACAAGCTGATGATAAGGGATGGGAGGGAGAGATGGAATAGAAAAAGATGTGGAAAGAGGACAAAGGAGAAAGATGTGTGGGAAGAGGACGAAGAGCAGGGAGGAGACAAAAGCCCTTTTTATATGTTACGTTGTTGGCAAAATGACAGCGTTGTGGCCTGTTCTTTTAAACTTCTTTCAAACTGCGCCGCCTTAACAGGACAAAGCTTCTCGACTCACGTGTTAAACAATCCAAATCACAACATTGCAGCTGCTGATTCTGTTGCCTTTATTTTGCTCATTTATTCTCACTTTTAGCAAACAAAGCAAAAAACATTTCTAAGTGTAACGTGAGGCCAAAGACTGTACCGATGCCCTGTTCTGCTTGTCATCAATTCATAAGTCAAAGGAAAAAAATTCAGTTCTTGGCATCACCTTAATAAATTGACAAATTGTGAAAATATAATTTGCAACCAACACAAAAAATGGTTGTTTAGACGTACATAAGTGTTCTATTCAAACCTGACAGAGCTCTTAGAGAAAGAGCCTCACTGCAGCTGGTCCACAGAGGGTTGCACCATCACTGCTGAAGAACAGTGGTGAGTTGAAAAGTTTAATGATGTGAAAGAGGAGTGTTTTCTTTTCATTCACAGGCTGCATCACTGATGGACTTCAAAAGATGAATGACTGTTTATCTCCGTGGTTTCATTAATGACCATCGTAAGAGTGAGGGACACGCACCCCTACTTCTGTCTAACCAACCCGGCGCCGCTAAAAGATGCTCTCATCAGTTTCATCATTTATTGGATAGCTGCCTGATTTAGACACACCAGCAGCACCTAGGCATAGTGAGCTTAAACATTCTGGATTCTGATTTAAGTTTGAAAATCAGCACTGTCACTACAACAACATTCTTCCATTTGAGAAACAAAGATCTCCCCTTCTTGACCAGAAATGGTGCAAAAAAACCAAACACACACTTTCATTTCTAGGCTCAGTCTAGACTATTGCTGCATATATTCATAAAGTTGTGAATATATAGAACAATCTAGAGGATGATTTTATTTCATTTTCAATTAGATAATTCGATTGCATAGTTTTAATGTTTAATCATCTGTATTCTAAGTTTCATCATTTTATCCCTGGGATAAAAACAAGAGGCAAGAGAGGAAAGACAAGAAGTGATGATAAAGGATGGTGGTGGGGGGGGGGAATGAAAGGCTGTCGGAGGGTAGGAGGAGGAGTGGGAGTAGAGGGGGATGAAGGTGAATGAAGAACAAACGTGTCTTCATTAAATGGCTGGTAGTTAGAAGATCTGAGGCCTGTGGTGTTTATCACTGCACCTCCAGCCTCCCTGTCCTCCACCACTGCTCTTTAAAAGCTCCTCACATGTGTGAAGGGCGTAAAATCACTTCCTGGGTTGGATCGGTTTTGACCCCGTCGTCACGGTGGGAGGTGGGACTGAAGGCCGAGCCTTTCAGGGCTAAAAGGTGACCGCTGTCTCACTGAGACAGACACGGACAGATGAGAGGAGGAGAAGGCTGTTGATGGTTCCAGCTGGAAAACCAGTCAGAGAGGAAGACTGAGAGCTCAGGAGATAGAAAGAAGAGAAATAATGCTTTCCATCAAAAATTGGTGTATGGACTAATTTAAAAAATGATGGAATGATGATGATGTGATATGAAATGTAGAATGACACTCTGTTCATGCAGGAAAATATAATGTCTATAATGTCTATATTACTGTAAAGGCACCTCAACAGCATCTACAATTTACAATTTATTATCTGAGGACAGTGATTGTAGGATGTTTTCAGTTGTTTTGATTGAGGTAGTGATTCAAATTCAAATTTTCTCTTTCAAGGCCTATTTGTGAACCCTCTAAACCCACTCCAACAACAGCCAATACGACACACACACACACACACACACACACACACACACACACACACACCCTGTGACCTGTAGTCAACCTCTGTCCTGCTAACCTGTATTTATTGGCCATTAAAGGCCAATAGTTCACTCGAACCCTGACAACTTTGATTTATAGGCAGATTCATCACACCATGCTACTACAGCACACACACTTACTGCCCAGTGCTAGCACATAAGACATGGATGGATGTGTGGATAGATGGATAGATATATGGACAGACAGATAAACAGATAAACAGCTACAGAGAATGTTTGTTGACATTAGTGAGATGCTGTGATACAGTAAATAAATCACAGCATCTACAGTAAATGAACGTAACAGTGTATCATATCCACACACACACACAGTTGCAGGTGTAGAAATGATTTGATGCCTGCATTTCTTTTAACTGGCTACTGTTTGTGTGTGTGTGTGTGTGTGTGTGTGTGTGTGTATGTGTGTGTGTGTGTGTGTGTGTGTGTGTGTGTGTGTGTGTGTCACACCTCTAAGTGGTGTGCCATTAGCCAGGAGTCAGGTCGTCTGGTTGCTGCTATTGTTCTCTACTTCCTGATGACCCTGGAGGAGGTGTGTGTATGTGTGAGTGTGTGATGTATTAGTTCATTCCTTTTATGTACATCAGGGACAGGAAATGTGTCTCCCACCATTTACAGAGACCCCAAACCACTCGCCTGACTGTTATAAAGCATTTATAACTCTTGTTTATAGTGTTTTTTTCTCAATGTCCTTCACCCATTTTCTTCCAATGTAGTATTTCCAAGACTGTGGTCCTTGACACTACACCTTCATTGTTGACCTGATGAGGGTGAAAAAAGTCATCTACCACCTCTGACACATATATAGGGGTTTTCCACCACAGGATCTTAATGTACTGTGTATCCATTGTCACAGGTTCTGCTTTTGCATCCACTGTTCTTCACCTGCTCTGGGGATGACTTCTTTGACTTTAATTTAGGCACTGCTCAGCTGGTGATACTAAATCCAACTTCAACATACTTTCAGGGGCAGTGCTGTCAATCGTGGCTGACCAAGCAGAAGTATGCCTACAACAAACACAACGTCAGTAATCATCACATTACTGCTACATCTATATTGACCAGGACAACAAATTATTTAAAAAAGGAAGAACGATGAAGAACACTTGTTGGACAAACCAAGAAGTCTAGGCCCTCATTAGCATTTGAGGAGAGGAGGCCAGTCAGAGAGAGCTGCAGTTAGTGGCTTCTGGTCCACCTTTTGGTGGACCAGAAGCATGAAATAAAAAAGTTTTACCCCTGCACCAGCACCACCGGGCCCTACCCTTTTCCCTACAGTGACTACTTAAGTTACCTTTTGAGGAAGTCAGGAACTTTACCTGTGTTTTGACCAGTGGAAACTGGGACTGTACTTAGTTCTACTTCAAAAAAAATCCCTGCTGCAGGAGTAGTAGAACTTTCTAATAGTTCAGGAACAATGGGGCTGGAGTTTGCATGGCTGAATGTTGCCCTACAGCAACTATAATGTGTACCGCTCCATTTGCAAAACAAGGAAGTACTGGGTGACTCTAGAATCAATGATATATTAGGTTTAAAAAAAGGTCTACTCTGGAGACAGGTGCTGTGGAGTTTCAGTCTCATTCTCCTCCTCTGCATTTTTCTTTTTTATTTATTAATTTCATCAAACATCAGAGTCATCTACAGTAAATACAACGAGCGACAGGATGACTGTTTTTGTTTCCTCGTGTGTGAAAATTGCATTTCACACGCTGCTCTTTTTATTCCATCATCAGTCTATCCTCTTTAGCATGGTTCTGAGAATGCAATGGAAACACAGACAAGAATGCACAGAATGGGACTTTTAGGTTCTGTGAAGGTTTTTACTCCTACAATTTTACTAGCCCTGTGATTATAGTGTAATGTGAGTTAGCAGAAAGTTTACACAACTGTTCCCAGGAACCTTTTCATGAACCTAGGATCCAAATCTGCATTTCCATCAGAGGAATTACTAAATTTAGTTCCTCTGTGATGGAAATGCTAACATGAATTCATTTCCTGTAACTATTGGATTGAAGAGGGATATTTCCTACATCATTTAAGCTATTCCTACCTTCATGTCAGAACCTCTCTTCCTCTCTCTTTAAATTGTTTATTCCTCAGACTTAAAAGTCTCTTTCCACCTCAACAAAATACTACAAACCAAACTGTTTGCTGCACAGCTCCTCTACTCTCTCCAGCCTCCCATCATTTGGATCTTTTGTCTTAACTTATCTACGCTAAAAACCTGTGTCTGATATCTTATGCATTTGTATGTGATGTGGGAAGAGAAACATGCAAACACACACACACACACACACACACACACACACACACACACACACACACACATACACACACACACAGCCAGGCATGCTGTTACTTTGGGGTTAGGAGGTGAGCAGGGTTCATGTGCAGGCCAGATGACAGTATGAGATGGAGGGAGGGGGAGGACTGTCACAGTGTCTGCCTTTTACTTGTGTCAGCAAAAGCCCTTCAGCACAAATGCTGATTTCAGTTCAGAGCCTGCATGGGGTTTTTTATTCCTGTGTTGCTCATGCTTGTCATGCATGTGGAAATGATGCACCGCTCTATAATAATAATCTTGTTATTCTGCTAGTCTGCTGCTGTTTCCTGTTATAGAATGTTTCACCTGAGTCACTTTTCATATGACTTTGTTATTTATATTTTACTGCGATATGAACATGAATGGTCAAAGGACTTACCTAGATATGGTTATGATTAGTTATTTACTTAACTTTACTCATTTATTTATCAGGGACAGCACACATTATGATGACATCAATTGGCTGTGCCTTCCAAAACTGTAACAAATCACTTGGTTAGATTTAGGGGAAAATCATGGTTTCAAATAAGTGCTTAGTCAGCAAGACTAGGTTTACTCAGCATGACTCATCATGGCAACAGTCATTATCACTTAGTTGTTATAAATGACTGATTCAGTCATACAGAAGTATGCGAGAATTTCAAAAATTGTTTGCGATAGATGTAAAACTATATTATTGAATCCAATCAGGGGTTTAGCAAAATTCTTAAATATCTACATCTTGTCTGGTGATAGGGTTGGATGTGCCCAAGCCCTCTTCATGGACTGTATTAAACACGTTACCAAACTCAAAATGAAGGCAGTGTATTGACTTTATTAAAATAGCTCACATTCTTGTAATAATGAGAAACTTTCCTTGTTTTAACACAATCCCTTTCATGTTATTACAAGATCTTTTTCATGTTTTAACAAGATTGTTTATGATAACATACTTTTCTCATGATTACTAGATACTATATTACTCAGTTTTAACAAGAAACCTATCTTGTGTTTACATACCACTTTATCTTGTTATATTACAAAACTTTCATTATTTCACAAAATTAACATATCTCATTAAGACAAACTTTTCTTGGTATAACATGATAAGTTGATAACTTCCATACATCGTTAAAACAAGAAAAAGATCCAGTCAGTGCCTAAAGAGACCATGTTGTAGCCTACATCGGCTAGAAAAAGTGTAAATTATGTAAATGATGTAAATGATGTAAATGATGATTCTGCTTTTAAGTATAAGGCTAAATGTGATGGCAGACCCCTTCAGTTTCTTCCTCTTCTTTTCATCCTCACCCCGCCTCACACCACCCTCTGTCTCCCTGACTCCATCAAAGACAGACAGGAAAACATCGCTTGGTTGCGCTCCATTTAGATAACTGTAAGGCTACAATCTGAACACTTTCACATATGAAAGGGATGCATCCTCCATTACGCTGTGACATTAGTGAAAATCAATTCATCTTAAATATATAAAACTTTTACCTGTTAGTTTGTGATATTTTAATATAGTTCCCTCTCGCATAAAACTGTACTCTGGAAGAATAAAGCAAAATACAAGCACCAGCCATAATATAAAAAGTTACAACAAACTCCTCCGTCTCTCTCGCTCTCTCTCTCTTTCTCTCAAGCACACACACATACACACACAAACACACCTACACCACTCTACAAAGAAGACAAGATAGTCCTTTGAAGGTGACAATGAAAGATGGCCGATAGCAAGGCAAACACTGGGACTATGATTGATCATGGGAATACACAGAGCCAACAGAAAGTGAAATTGGATGATAAATGTGTTTGCACAAATGTGCATTTCTGTGTGTGGGTGGGTGGCTTTGCATATATATGAGACTGTGTGTGTGTGTGTGTGTGTGCGTGTGTGTGTGTAGGAGAAACTACAGCCCTATTCAGACCCATTATCCTGTAACCAGGTGTATCCAGATTGTGTGTAAATCCAGGTGAGACAGTTCACACCTGACATCAGAATGTGTCTCCAGTAACCGCTCGTGGTTGGGTTTCACTTCCTTGCTCACTTTTGTTGATTTGATCTTTGGAGAAGCTGTTAATGCTGTTAAACTAAACAAGATACACGTTTGTTCTCAGCTACACAGATGAAAATAGAGTAGTAAATAGATGACAATGTGACATAAAGAGGAAGAAAGACTATACCTCCCAGTGGAGTACAGAGTCCCCCCCGCCCCATTCAAATGAATGAGAAGGTTTATCCACACCAAGCTGATGTCAAGTAAAAATAAGAATGAATGGTAAAAGCACAGTATTCACAAAGAAAATCCTTTTTTAATTCAAAATAAACACAAATGTCCATACAAATTTTTATGAATTTGAAAACATCTTTTAGGTGTTACACAAGGATTCTTTAGACTTCCTTATTTTTAGTTTGAGTTTAAACCTTTTGGCTGCAGGATGTGCATCTTCAAGTTCATGTTTTTGTCATATACACAAACCAGGCTAAAAACATATTAAATGAACATGGCCAGGAAATTAAGTTTCTGCAATAGAAATCTAGTTGCATTCCCACATGCCACTATAAGCCTATATTTCCACAATATTATAATAAACCTACTGACCACTGTGGCTGTCCAGCACTGCTGATGAACCAGTGTGGTTCACACACACTTTATACAGTGGGGCGAGGCTAACACTACTGTGGAGACAGACCACACACTGCCATCTTAAAAGACTGGCTTCACAAGATAAAGATATATCATGTGATATATAGACATGTACACAGTCACCCTCAAATACATGGAGTTACTGCTAGCCAGGCTGTTGCTTCAGTCTGAAGGAGCAAACAGCCAATCACATAACTGGCTCTGCTGTTTATCTTGACCAACAGACCTGCAAAAAACTCTTTATTGTGAAAATAAACAGTGTGAAATTGCTTTTCATAATAATGAGCTGCTTTAAATATCGATGATTTCACAATATGGTGGTCATATATTTTGTTTGGTTAATGTTTGTTCATATGATTATTTATTTCATGATGTTTTGTTTATTTAATTTCGAAGCATCAAAAAATTGGACAAAAGGACAAAAACTGGTGAGGGAGAACCTGCTTTTACGCGTCAAAGTTAATTTACAGGTGTTGGGGAGTACGACTTCATATGTGATAAAAGTTAAATTGCCTCAAGTGATGTCACTTGAGTCAGGGCCAGTTGGGGCTGAAGACTACAAGTGAAAATGAAAAAAGTCTGAGGGTGTGGAGGTAGAAAGAAGCTTGAGGCTAGCGATTTCAGACTACATTAGCCGCTACTAGCATAATCTCTGACCAAAATGTTGGCGGCCAAGTTGCATTGTAGGTAATGTAGGCAGCAGGTTTTGACATGAAAGAGGAATGCATGGAATAAAAAATACAGACATCTCTGCTTCTGCTGCATCCATTTTTTTTTTTTAATAAAACCTGTCCAACAATGTTATAGGAGCGCAATGCTAAAACTTCACCCACTGATGAAGACTGTTTGATACAGCTGAAAGCTCGGAAAAAGGCTAGTGGGTTGGAAATGTTTGGTCACGTTACTATTTTATGCTTAAGAATGATCATATTCAAACTTAAACTTTATTTAACCAGAAAAATCTCATTGTGGGTTTTAACCGCTCCAGAATAAGCAGTAACAAACTTCATTGCAGTCTGACCATTAACACATTCTTGTGTAAAGAATTATCAATAATTACTGTATCAAATTAATAACAAATGATAATTACAGCTTATATACATGAGCTGCATATAAAAAATAAAATGAGTCAATTCAGGCCTGATTCTAATTTCTTCCTTCTTGCTTTTACCTGTTTCTTCATTCAGCTGATGCACCTTGGTTGAACTGTAAGCTTACACCAGACTTGTTTTTTCATCTTGACGCTCTATGTCTGTCACCAGCCTGCCCTTACACCCTCAGTACATGTAGCTAAGTGCTTGTCTTTGTGGAAAGTGCTTGGATAGTAACCTCTAAATGCATTCCAGGCCTTGGCATTCTTTCACGCCTACTCTGTCTTTCCCTCCCTGCCTTCCTTTCAACCTTTGTTTCATTGCGTGATGGTCACTTGATGTTCACCTTTACATCCCCCTCTCACCCAGCCCACCCCCCCACCCCCACCACCACCACCACAATGACTGCTTTATTGTGATCCGACTTTCTCCCTTGTAGTCGTCCTCGTTCTCCGTGATGTTCCTGATAAGGTTCACTGGAGGCTGTGTTGTAGTAACATCTCTCCCTGAGGTGGAGATGATTCTAGTTTCTTCACGTGATGATGCTGCTTTAACATAAACAACATTTCAAAAATTGTGAAATCAGTGTGAAAACAGACTGAGCCTGACAGATGGATTGTGAAGAGTGTTTGTGGTTTACCTTCCATAAACATCCACAGCCGTAGTAATGGACTGTATGAAAGCTATCAGGGGAGAGGGGGTCAGATAGGAAGGAGGCTAGTCTGACTTTTTGAGGGGATCAAAGGAAGCTCTTTTAATCATTCTTAGTATGCACTCTGGAAGATAATGTCTCCATGTCTACATGATTTTGATGATCTTTTTCTGATCAATCATACAATTTCCTTGCAGCCCACTGGCCAATGTTCTGAGGTGGTTGCAAACCTCTGCCTTAATATTAATCAATAAACTTATTATACATCAAAAATAGTTACATTGAAAAGTTTATTTAGTGGGCGTCGGTTCAAAAACAGAGAAACTGGAATATTTACCATATGCTTTGCCTCTTTTAGTTACTGATGGTGAATCACTACTGTTCGATTATTCTGAGATATTGGGAGAAGGGTGTTGCAGTCTTCATGAGGAGCGTCCAAACAAAGTGTTCATAACTAAAAGTCTGTCAAAAAATGACTCATGAGTTTCAGTTCACTTCAATAGCCCAAGACTTTCCATACAGTCCCTAACCACAGAAAAACTACAATACCAACAATTCAAGGTGTTTAAAATGAAGGATGAAGAGTGAATGTGCAACAACAGTACACGGCCTTTTCCTCATGTGTATAATGATTCATAAATAGACTTTTTATTCTTTCATTTTTACAGCTTGTTAAAGAGAACTGTCAATCATCTCTTGCATATTTTGTTAGTAACAGTGCCTGTTCCAAAGAAATACCACTGACTCTTGACCACAGAGAAACAGTGTAAACTGTGAGCTGCACTGCTAGACTTTATTACTTCATTTACTTACTTCATTAATGAATCACACTATCTCTTCCTGTCATGAAGCTCAATTTGAAGACATATCTGCAGCTGTTTAACCTTTAAAAAACTCTTTCACTTTACAGTCTCACAGGAGAGGTTTACATACAGTGATACAAAGAAAAGCTGTTGAGTAAGTGGGTCTTATGGTGTTTTGACGTTTCATTCATTTTTGAGATTTGATTATGTTGCATGATTTACACTTAATTTATTATTTTTATTTTCATAATTTGTTCATAAATAACATTTTCTGTTTGACAGAAATAAAACCAAAGTAAGAAATACATATGTAAAATTTGACCATAATCATTAAAATAGGGAGAGATGTAGCCAAAGTGCATTTCCTCATCAATAGCACGGGCTCTATTCCCCATCTAGATGTCTCTCTGCAAAGTGATGGACAGACCATCTCCTATTGCATCACCTTTGTAGTTTTAATAGCCATAAGCAGATAAATTCTTCCTCAGTAATGACGAACTCCTGGGCAGGACATGTAGCCATGTTGGATGACACTCGTTGACTTTGTTTCAAAGAATACTGCAATGAGAAACACGTTAAGCATAAATGCCTCTGTGCTCGAGCTACGAGCATGCACAGATCTGCAGAGGCCCGTGCCACAGTGTCTCGCGCAAATATAAACAAGGCTTTATACCGCATCAACAGGGTGTGTGTATGTGGGTGTGTGGGAGACTTCTGTCCTTCCTGACAGACTCACTCAGGCCGGTGAAACAGTTATATTGCGGTCTGCTCAGAGACAATGGCCTTTTTTCTTTCTTTCCTCCTCATCAAAGGACTGATGGTCTCTGAAATGTGGCATAGACCTGTTAGATCCTTTAGCATCTCCATGGCCTCCACCACCATCATGTAATCTGAGGTGTGTGTGTGCATCTGATGTGGTTTGGAGTTAAGTTTAGTAAATAGGTTTGTACTGTACTAAATGGTAATGCAAGAATACACAACATGATTGACCAATTGGCATTTGTGTGTGTGTGTTTTTGCGTGTGTGTGGGGGGGGTGGGGGGGGGGGGGTTCCACTGACTAGAGACATCAGAGAGTCTATGCTGATCTATCAATGTTTATGAGGCAGGGTGTGGTATTTGGATGTAAATGATGTTGAGGAGACGTTAATGGCAGAGGACGAGTGTTGTTTGTGTCCTTTATTTCCTTTTTTATTGTCTTTTAGATGTTTGATTGCTCCTGGGCTCATGAAAGTGGGGAATCCTTGTAAAAGTTCAGTGATGTGACCCTCATGACCTCCTCACCTGCTCTATCTTGTCTTCTAATCCCTCCTCGGCCTTGCTCAATGTTTCAATCAGACTGCAAGAATGCCCATACGGTGCCCATTGTGGAGTTTTCAGAGAATAGTATTCTATTCGTTGGGACTTTTTTTTATTTTGAAAGAATCTGTGTATTCACTAAATGTCTAAAGCACTTAGATTGTAGAATAAAAGCCCCATTTTTAGAGTTTAGCAATGAAACCCTCCTGTCTGCATGTGTTGCAGTTGCAACATCATAGCACATCATATCTGCTAAATGGATTTCACAGAATTTTGTTATTACCACAATATTTTGTATAAATGTGTATAAAAGCTGCCATTTTATTAAATTAAATATATTTTAACAAATAACTTTTTGCACTTTGAACAGAATTTGTTTTGTGTGTGTGGGAAATACTGGTACACTGAATAAGTGTACATCCTCTCTATCTCAACTCTATAATAACACTAGCTGTAACTGAGCTAAGTTGGTGGTCCTCAGATTTACACCACATTGCCTAAAGTAGAATATCCAGCAAAACACTTCATCCTTCACCCTCACAATGGTGATTAATCAAGACTTAAACAGCAAAAAAACTTCTATCCAAAATCCATCAGTTATTCAGATTGAGTGCTCCCAATCACAATATTTTAAAGTCACCACTCTCTCTCTCTTTTCTTCTTTTCTGTAGACTTCCAACTGTGGATGAGGCTCCTCTAATAATTCATCAATACTGACATTTAAAAGTCATCACATGTAAATGTAAAAGAAAGTCTGCAAATGCCACTTTTTCCATTGTTGCCTGCCTCAAATCTGAACTGCATCTGCCAAACTTGCCAACTTGGCAGCACGGTGTTGCCATTTCAATGATGTACATATATCTGAAATGCTCTAGTCTGTAAAACACAGAGGAAAACAAAACAGAACCTCAGTCCTAGACCTGGCAGTTTCTTACAGTTCAGGTTATGGGATGCTCCAGGTCACGGGTTGTTAAGTTGCCATTGTAGCCAAGAGACAAGTGTAGCAATGCAACATTCTCAGAATATTACTATTCAGCAGGTTAACATGCCTCCAAATGATGAGGATAAGAGTCCACAATGTCATGACGATGCTGTTTCTGATCTTGGTGATCTGATTATTGGTGCTGACCTGCCCACCATTCATGACCTGTGCACATCCAGAGTCAGGAAACGGGCAGGGAAAATCACTGCAGACCCCTTACACTCTGTACATAACCGGTTCCAACTTGTCCCCTCTGGTAGGCGCTACAGAACACTGTACACCAAAACCACCAGACACAGGAACAGTTTCTTTTTCCTCGCTGTCTCACTTATGAACAGTAACCCTGTAACACTGAAATATGCACTGCACCTGCAAATTATATATATTTATTTTAGTCTAAAATACAAAGTGTGTAATAGAGTTCATTCAATACTGTATATTCGAACAGGCTGTGTATACCTTACATAACCACCTACTATATGTATATAAAGTAACATGTCACTTTTTGAACCATTCAATATCCATATCAGCACTCCGTGCACTCTTCATTAATTTGCACTATTTGTATCCTGTTCACAGTTCACAGAAATGGTTTCACCTGTATATAGTCATTCCTTGCGTATCTTTCTGAAGATTGTTTGGGTTGTGTGTGAATAAATTCAGAACCACTGATGCAATGAGTCAAAATCCTTGTATGCATAAATATACTCGGCCAATAAAGATGATTCTGATTCTGACTCTGATCTAGCTGTAGTGCTGTTAGCAATGCACTAAGACTCGCTAAGGCAACAAAAGAGTTGCTTGCTTTTCAAGGCTGTTCATCAACTCATGATCAGTGCTGGTGCAGCTGGTAGAAGCTGCCCAAGAAATGCTCAGTTCACCTGTTTTTCTTGTGTTTGAATCAAAAGAAAGTGGATTGTTCTAAATACTGTAAACACATGAATTGATGATAGGCCTTACACACTTCTCCATTGTGACAACAGTGAATTTCTGGATAGTCACTGTGCACTGAGAATTAATTTAGTAGAAATAACAGGCTACTGGCCACTGCACCATTGTTGTGTGTGTGTGTGTGTGTGTGTGTGTGTGTGTTTTCGCTGCCTCCTAGATGACCTCTTTGCTAAGTCATTAGTGTAACCCTCACCTTGGCCTTAAGTTGTACCTCGCCTGGTTTCCTAAGTATTCCCTGAGCCTTAGTGGGGATAGCTGTTATTGGAAGTACAGAGTGATTCAGAAGAATAGACAGCCTGCCTCCTGCCTGCGTCCAGAGTCCCTCACAGAATTCAGAGCTGTGTTGAACTTTTGAACTGAGCAAAGTATGTTTGAGAGCAATATGCAGCCAGGAAAATCTGCACACTGTAACCCCTCCCCTGTGGACATTGACAGCAGTGAAACGGAGAGGATTTCCCCATCTGGGATCAAGACAACTGCTTTTGTTCCATCAAGCTCTCAGGTGTAAATGTGTAAACTGACTCTCTACAAACCATGTCAGGGCCATTAAAATCCTTACAATAGATCAAGATGATGCTCAGATGTTTGGAAGGTTTTCCTGAGCATGTACCAGGACAATAAGATACATATATATATATAAGTATAGTTCATAGAGAGTAACATAACTCATTACCACCAATGTTCATCATATCATTACAGCCACATATATATGTACATAGATAGAGATGAGTATATGCCAAATTTTTCTATCACATCATCAGATAATAATAAAATTTCTGCAAATTTTTGGTCAGTGTTTCACTAATGATGTTTTAAGAAACCACCCTGGTTTATTTCACATAGAATACAAATAAAACATGTAAAAGAAAAAAAGATCCAGTCAAACCTCAGCAAGATGCTACCAAACTGGAAAAAGAGATTGCGCTCTGTAGAACATATAACGCACATATTCATATAAAATATATTTCACCTCTTCATTATGGGCCCTTTTGTGTTTTGGTACATTATCGGTTTACATTCACTATAAGCCTGTTTACACCTGGCATTAACATGTGTCTCGGGTGATCCGATTACAAGTGGACAGTAAGTAGCCTGTGTGTTCACACCTAGCATTAGAATGTGTCTCCACATCGAGTGACCGCTTGTGATCAGATCTCAGTTCCCCTCTCTATATGCAAATAAACATGTGCATCATTTCTGTTTGCAAAGACCAAATGTGTTGTTGTTTTTAACCAGCAGGAGGACCAGGGGACTTTGTATCCTCTATCCAAAGCTGTGTTCAACTTGTTTAATAACAGCATAAACAAATATACCATGCATTGTGTGCCCCCTCATGAAAATCAAATGCCTAGAACAAATATATATAACAAATAAAGAGTTATATATCTCCCTGCAGCTGCATCTCTCCATTGAGAGACGCTGTACGTACGAGACACAGCAGCATAACTTCATTGATTATTTAAATCTCCCGACATGCCAACAGGATCGGTCAGGATCTGACGTTAATTCATGTTCTGTGTTCTTTTACACATCCAAAATGTCAGCTGTTACACACAGACAGTCCAGGTTCATACAGTGAAACTGTTTGGAGTAAAGCAGCTGTCATCCTGATAACTCCTGAACTCATGATGTTGAGCAGCGCAGCAAAACTATAAACTGTAGTTATCAACTTGACATGGCAGAAGAAACTATCCATGGAAAACATAATTACATCTTTAGCTTCTGAAATATTGTTTTTAGCCAGACAAGTGAAAAACAAGTTGTTTTCTGGTTTTGGTTTAACTTCTACAGTAGAGGATTTGGGCCACATATGAAAAATGTATTTGAGTTCTGAGTTTAAAGTCAGAATTCTAAGTTTAATCTCAGAATTCTGACTTTAAACTTAAAAAAAATTGAGGTGAATGTTCCTAGTTTTTGTGCAAAAAGTGAGATAATTGGAGCAATGTCTGTTCAATTACTCATTACTGCTTGTCTATGCATGTTTCTTCTCTGGGCAAAAAGAGTCCTCAGGGTGTTCAGACACCGATTTAAAGATTCCAGGGGGAGCGAGTTAGAATAGTGAGGGGTGTGACATGTACTTTAAGCAGAAATTCAGATGTTTACAAAACAATCTTAACTCATGGTCCACTTACTTGCTTTTTATGGAGCATTCCTCAACTGATAGACATGCCTATAGATCAGATGCTATATAATGTGTTTTTATTGTTGTTTGTTGTTTTGTCATTGTAAAGGTAAGGTTAAGGATAGGCTCCCCTACATGTTGGAATATGTGGTTATTGCCACTTGCTGGATATAATACTGACATACAGTATATATGGACACTGTTGACGACAAAATCAGTTGTTTCAGCAAATCCTTGACATGGTCACATTCAAGTGACAGCGATCTCTAGTGGGCATAGTTATAATGATGGGAGCAACAGAGAAAATCAGGTGACGTTATTATAGAGTGTCAAAGTCCATGTAGGTAAAAGGTGGGGTCAAAAACAAACAAACAAAAGATGGTTTAAAAACCTAAGACTATTGTTTATAACATGTATAGTATATAATGTGGGAGATCGCTGTTCACTTCCTGTTTCCAGCTGCTAGTCAATATAGTCTGTTTTTTAAACATGGCCACAGTTTCCCTAACCTTGAAGTACAAATGAAATTAAGTTGCCTTTTTTATCTGCTACAGCAAACATGTATTGTACATGTCCTGTATTCTCCTTTGAGAAAAAAAATCAGGAACCAAAAGTGACGAATTTATATTTCTCAATTTTTTGATTTCATGATGGTGAAATTTAATTAAATACCGTTTCTCCATCTGCTTATGTAGCCGGAGTCTTTATTTTCATACATCAAACCAAATCTTGCATAAAGCAGTAAGGTGGTGTTCTATCATAGGCAGACCAGAAGGTCACACTGAGCCTGATAGCATCCTGATACACAACAAGATAGTCACAGACTCTGAAGAACAACCCACATCAGCTTTCCTGCTAAAGTCTAATTTTTAAATATATGTTTTTGTGCATATTTTTTTTTGCCTTTGTTGGACAGCTGACAGTAGATAAGTGGACAGGAAACAAGGGAAGAGAGAGGGGCACGATATACAACAAAGATCCCTAGCTGAAATAAAACCAGGGACATTGCAGTTATCTGGTATGTGCTGTAACCATAGTGCTACCAGGGCACTCCTAAAGTTTCCTTCTTATCTAACTTACAAACATGAATATGTGTCTTGTCTGCATATTAGCTTTTTGAACAAGCCACCAAACAAACTTTCACCAGGGAAAAGTACACCTAACGTTAGTTTGCCGATCAGGTCACAATCCCTCCTCAGTGTGTCTTGGGTGCATTTACAGCTGTACTTTCATGTGGTCAAGCACTATCCAATTGCAATCCAATCACCCAAAATGCATTTTAATGCAAAATGTAAAAGGGGCCTCTGATGCTGCTGCTAGCAGGACCCTATTCTGCCGTGTGGTTTCCTGTATTTGTGACCAGAATCTTGTTAATGTATTCAAAATAAAACACATGGATGGTGCACCTAACCACTGCCTCAAGCCTCCTGCACTGAAAATCCAAAAAGTCTTTTTAACATAAACAATAGTTTAACTAATTGGAAAATCAGTAGGAAATCAAGATTTAGATAAATGTACTTCTACAAAGATACAGTTCAAATAAGCAGTGCATTGACAATACTAGGAAAACAGTCCCTTGCTATCTGAGTTACTGTTATCATATCTGTGATCACACTTGACCTGTGGGTTTCTTGGAGCGTGTAATAACTTTTATTGCTGGTTGTTGGTTGGCTGAATTCTAACACAATATCAATGCTGGTCACGCTGCCTTTCCGTGATAAGAGGATGAATGAGAACATGTTTTTGAATGACAGTAGTAGGTAATGTGTGATCAGTCAGCATCAGCCTCCTGACACCTGGCTTAAAGGACCATACCCACATTTTAGCTCATTCATTTCAATATATATTACTACTTTTCATAAATTGTAAATCACACCACACACTCTTCCTGTTTTCACTAGTGTGACCATCACTAGCACTGACATCATGTGTTGGAATTCAGCCAACCAACAGCCAGCAAATAAAAGTCATCTCCAGTTCTAAGATGGCAATCCATCCAATAGTTGTTGAGACCTTTTTACTCAAAACTGCAAGCTAACTTCATAGTATTGGTAGAGGAAAAGTCAGAGGATCGCCTAGGTCATTTGGATACATTATCAAGGAACCATGAGTGTCAAATTTCATGACAATCCATTAAGTAGATGTTGAGATTTTTTACAGCTAAGTGAAAACTTTGGTGGTGCTAGAGGAAAAGTAAGACGATCACTGCCATTAAGTCATTGAGATTCATCCTCTGGGGACCATGAATGTCTGCACAACTATCCATCCATTAGTTGTTGAGAGATTTCAGTCTAGACCAAAGTGGTACAGTATATCGACAGACCGACGTTGTCATCTTTAGAGCCAAGCTCCTAGCATGGCTAAACATATAACTGAAAGTGAACAAAATTAAATCAGTCACATTAGAGAGCTTTTACTGACGTACAAGATGTTAGTGTCTGAATTTACCTATTTTACCTATTTTCTTTAGTTTCTTGGTTTTTTGCTGTGACTACCTCAACTGTGTTAGAAGTTCGTTCACACTTTGACTGTAAGGTAAATGGGTAAACTGCCTACTGTGGCATAGCAACATCTTCCCTATTGGTTTTCACCATCCGTCAAAATCTGACATAGAAGTGCTGATAAGACTTCAGTTTTTGACATATTCATTTGTCCTAATTTCTTTCTTCTCCTGTCCCTTTTTTTTTGGGTTAGGCTGTCCACAATGAATGGAAGTCAATGCAATGTCCTAACAAGGATAGCTGCACAAACTTGTGTGTGTGTGTGTGTGTATGTGTGTATGTGTGTGTGTGTGTGTGTGTGTGAACACAACACATAGGCTATTTCAAGTGGTAAATATTCATGTAGCCTAGCTAAGTATATGTAATCAGGATAAACAGGCAAGCTGTAACCATGGTAACAACAATTGTGTGACAGTAACACAAAGTCAGTGCTTCAGCTTACGTTAACTGTGTCAGGCTTGGGTTGCATTCAGACATAAAAAACAGAACGCCTTTCGGGTTTGGGTCAGGCTCGGTTACTCCTCTCTTAGGCAGAAATATGCGGCCTGAGTTGCACTCTGATATGTGTGTCTGTAAGTGTGTGAATTTAAAAGTGACTATCCAAACACTAGCTTGACTTTCACCTTTGGGTGCCTCTTGATGGCCCTGGCATCTGACAGGAAGTAAATGACACATGACTTCCAGACTCCAGACTCTGACACTCAAGTTATAAGTAGCTCACAAAATACATGCTGGTATTTTGTGAGCATCTAAGCAAATATAATAATGGAAACAAATTCCAATCCAGCTACTTCTTAAATATATTGTATTATGGTCTGGTTAAACATCTAGGTTGACAATTAATTCAATTATATAGCTCAAAGCATTGCTGGTCTTTTGTTGGTCTTAGGCCAGCCACAGACAGTACTTGGGTGGTGATGAGGCTACACGATGACCCTGCTGATGCCAACACTGCTGACATCCTGGTGAAAAGCCCAGGATATCAACTGTATACGTAACATCTTTGTCACTGTTCAAATGTCCACTGAAGCATTTCAGAAGTGAAACATCTTCAAGCAGTCTGTTCTTCAGCGGACAGATTTCCAGTATTACTGTTTTGTCTTGGAGGACCACAATGGAAATAAGTTATCTTTTAACTTTATTGTGTTATACTGGACATTTTAAATGAATATGTATTTGTCCCAGAGTATGACATTTATACATATAGAGTGCTGCTTGAAAGTTTGTGAACCCTTTAGAATTTGCTCTATTTCTGCATAAATGTGACCTAAAACGTGATCAGATTTCCATTCAAGTCCTAAAACTAGATAAAGAGACATCAGTTAAACAAATGAGACAAAAACCTTACACTTGTTCATTTATTTATTGAGGGAAATGATCCAATGTTACATATTTGTATGTGAACGTCTAGGATAATCAATACATTTGAAGGGGTAATTAGAGTCGGGTGTTTCAATCAATGGGATGACAATCACATATGAGTCTATTTAAAGAAGAGAAATCTGAGTCTTTAATATCAAAGTCTGAGCTTCACAACACAGGTTTGTGGAAGTGTGTCATGGCTCAAACAAAGGAGATTTCTGAGGATCTTATAAGAACATTTGTTGATGCTCATCAAGCTGGAAAGGGTTACAAAACCATTTATAAAGAGTTTGGACTCCACCAGTCAATTGTCAGGCAGATCATCTATAAATTGAAGACATCCAACACCACTGTCACCCTCCCCAGGAGTGGTCGAACAACAAAAATCCGGGAGTAATAGTCCGGGAGGCCACAACGGACCCCAGGGTAACGTCTAGGAAACTAAAGGTCTCTTGTGCAGTGGCGAATGTCAATGTTAATGAGTCCACCATCAAGAGGACATTGAACATCAATGGTGTGCATGGCAGAGTTGCAAGGAAAAAAGCCATGTCTCTCTAAAAAGAACATTGCTGCTGTCTACAGTTCTCTCAAGACCACGTGCATAAGCCAGAAGGTGTTTGGAACAATGTCCTGTGGCTGGATGAGACCAAAATCGAACTCTTTGGCTTGAATGAGAAGTGATATGTTTGGGGATAAGCAAACACTGCATTCCAGCATAAGAAACTTCTCCCATCTGTGGTAGTATCATGGTTTGGGCTGCTTTGCTGCCTCTGAACCAGGATGGCTTGCAATCATTGAAGGAGCTATGAGTTCTGAGTTGTACCAGCAAATTCTACAGAAAAAATGTCAAGGTATCTGTCTGTGAACTGAAGCTCAACAGAAAGTAAGTCATGCAGTAAGACAACACCCCTAAACGCACAAGTCGTCCTACCAAAGAATAGTTAGAGCGGAAGAAAGTTAATGTTTTGGCCGAGTCATAGTCCTGACCTTAATCCTATAGAAATGCTGTGGAAGGACCTGAAGCAGGCAGTTCATGCAAAGAAGCCAACCAACATCCCTGAGTTGAGACTGTTCTGTTAGGAGGAATGGGCTAAAATTCCTCCGAGCGGATGGACAGGGCTGATAAATAGTTACCAGAAACATTTGGTTGATGTCATTACTGCAACAGAAAGTCACACCAGTTACTGGAAGCAAGGGTTCACATACTTTTGCTTTCAACAAATGTGTAATAATGGATAATTTTCCTCAATAAATAAATGAAAAAGATACAAATGACATGACATTTTTTTTTTATCTCATTGGTTTAATTAGGTTCACTTTATCTAGTTTTAGGACTTGTGTAAATATCTGACCACGTTTTAGGTCATATTTATGCAGAAATACAGAAACTTCTAAAGGGTTCACAAACTTTCAAGCAGCACTGTATTTGTTTTTATATGTCAAATAAATCAAATCAAATCAAACTGTTTTGCCAAGATGTTTTTGTGTTTTACAGCAAACACATTTGCAGCTCATTTCAGATTGATGTGGTGACAGATACTTTGTCACTGCACCTCAGTTGTTTTATTTACTGTATGCATTTGTTTTTTCAGTGGTTCGGGTTTCCTTCTGTAAGTTAACAAGCTAGATCTAAACAGCACCAAATGCTCAGCATTGCACAAAGCAATCCGTAGTTACATGCTTTTGCATTGACCTCTGGGTAGATTTCCGACCTGCTAGCTGTGGCTACAGTGTTGGAGTACAATGTCAACTACTGCACAGACAACAGTGCAGGTAAGTACACATCAGTGGTTGATACGGACACCTTGTTTTATTGTTAGTCCTCCAAAGAGTTCCTCCTGAATCTACTCCCAAGTAGAGGACCTGTGTTTTACTGTGATAAAAACAAGTAGGGAGAAAGAAGCTTGATACAACCTCAAATGGTGTGACCAACAATTCCTGACCTAGGTAAATAAAGACTTATCATAATGAATCTTTAATTAGGGTGACGGCATTCTTCACTGTATTCTAAAGACATTTAAGGGTTTGATTTTGGAAAGGGCAAGAACTTGGTGTGTGCTTGCTGTACCAGAATATAATCTGACAGGTACTACTGACAACATTTTAGGCCTCTCCAAAATAATTTGTGTAGAACAATTAAATGATAGGCTACAGTCATTTGTAAATTAAACTCTTTAGCATTTAAAGCATTTCACTAGAAACAGTTGTAGGTAAACCCTGATTAGAGGTAGTTCTGTGATAAAGAGGTGCTGATGTAAAAAAGCAGCTCTCTGCTGAACTCTACCTGACCTGCTGAACTTGTCAACAGTCTCTCAAATTATGAATAATCACAGTGTGCCACTAACAACCATGCTAACGACACCATTAGCATCTCTTATTGAGCACTCATACGACTCCACAGCAGGGGCTGAGGGGCAAGCAGACACTGTGCAAACACAGTTTGAGGAATTAACGCTGCCATTGACTTGCATTGACTTCTCCACCACAGACACTTTAAGCCGATTGACTCTCAATGACCTTGGTCATCAGACCAAATAGCTGGCCATTGAAGTTAAAGCGCATCTTCACTGTGCCTGATTAATCACACATGATAGCATTAAGACAACTGACTTTCATTTGATGAGATTATTTCCTTCTTCTACTGACCATTTGTTTGATGTAAACAGACTGTGAACAGATTTTTAGGCCCTGATCTGAGTGCAAACAGTTCCTTGTAGTTTTTAAACATGAAATGATAAATGTCAGGCAAAGCTTTTTTCTGTGTAAATTATTTAAAAGCCGGTCATATGACAACCATCTTTCAGACTAAAGCTAACAGATAATAATACAGTGTCATAGTATTGTATAGATGTAGTATAACTTTTTTTTTTATATATAATGGCATTTACATTTAAAGACACAATAATCTATGTTGTTGACTGTCTGTTGTTATCAATGAGGCTGAATTAATAAATGGTAAATGGACTGTACTTGTATAGCGCTTTTCTAGTCTTCTGACCGCTCAAAGCGCTTTCACCCATTCTCACACATTCATATGCTGATGGCAGGGGCTACCAATGTCCCAACCTGTCCATCAGAGGGAATCTAATCATTCAATAACAATTGCATCCAATTTGGGGTTCAGTATCTTGCCCAAGGACACTTCGACATGAGGACATGTGCCAGGAATTGAACCGCCAATCTTCCAATTAGTGGACGACCCGCTCTACCTCCTGAGCCACAACCACAAGGGGTTCAACAACAGTACCTCTGTGGGTACCATGGCATAGGTTTTGATTTATAGTTTGGTGTTGTGTCTCCTGTTGATTGCACCATGGCACTAGATGGATGTGTTGTATATGATCAGGCCTTAGGGCATTAGCAACCTATCACATTAGTGTTGAGAATGAAGATCTTGTATAAATAGCTAATATAAGATTAACCATAATGTAAACACCATAGATTAAAGGTGAAAGAAAAAGTTGACCAGTGGATAGTGGTTGTGTACTGGAGTGCATTATATTGAAGTGTTCCTAATATTTTGTCCACTCCATTAACATGATGAGGGGGGCAAAATATTAGGAACACTTTTCAATATAATGCACTCCAGTACACCACGACCACCCAGTGTCAACAAAAACTGAAAATGTATAAGCTTCGTAAATGTAGAATTTATGGCAGAGCTGTTGTATTGGATTTTTTCTTTTTTTCTATCTCCTTTTATTTCTGTGTTTGTCTCAGCTTCCTTCAGTCTCCATCTCTCACCTCTCCCATGTACTGTTCATGGCAACAAAGTGGTCGGCATATAAAAGTGCTGCCTTCAATAACACTTCTTCACTAGCTATTACAATGATTTACACTGGAGCATGTTCAGAGCTGAGGATCTTACTGAAAGCAAGCTACTTTCAAACCTCTTTCAACACTGTGTTGTAAATTCACTACAATGGTCACAAATTTCGACAAAAATGGCCTTGGCCGTGCAAAGTTTTGTCTTCACTGGGTGATGGTGAACAATGGAGGGAAGCAGACGCTCTTTAGAATAAGGAGAAGAGGCAAAGTTCAGAAAAGTTCATTCACATCGTTCAAGGGCTGGACCAGCAGGGATAGGATGGCCAGACATAAAGGTGTCAGCTACAATTTACTATTACAATTTGGGCATTAAGCTAAAACTCTTATCCAGACTTGACTTACAATAAGTACAACAGTTCAGCATTTGTGGATCCAATAATCACAAGTAGCACAGTAATAAACAAGGGCCAGGGACAACAGTACAATGCTAAGAAGTTGACATGGAGTGGAGAGAGGCTGGGTGTAAATCAGAACGGCACCAGAAAGAGAAACAATTTGTGAAAGAGGCCAAAATACATCTGCCAGTGAGGTTGCTGTTAGACTGGAGGAACAGGCTCTCATTTAGCTAGCTACATGAAAAGTTTGTACAAATACATGCAGTCAAAATGTTTCTCATGCTGATTAGAAGAAGACTTCACTGTCACTGTGATTGCTCCAATGTGCTGCATATGGTAAAAGTAAGGAAAATACAGTGTTTATGGTTTTATATGCAAGAAGTCAGCTCTAACCTCCAAAATAAGATGGGCTAGAGGATGTGGTTAGCTTAGCTTAGCATAAGGACCGGAAGCAGGGGTAAACAGCTAGCCTTGCTCCGTGTGAAGTTACCTGATGTCTTGTTATCTCAGTAAGGTTTCCAGGTTTGGTACCATTGTGCCTGTGCAGAGACCAAAACCAAAACCTCACTAACCTATCTGACAGCCTGCACTACAGCCTGAGATACTGCACAGAAGAAGTGGGTGGATGGATATACTGTTGTTTGCTTTAACATTTCACTTCATGTACAGCTTAAACAAGCAAGATACATTGTGTAAGACAGTTTTAAAGGTGTTGATATAGGTGTATTTTTTAACTTTAGACAGGGCTTGGCTAGCTGTTTCCTCCTATTTCCAGCCTTTATGCTAAGCTAGGCTAACCATGCCCTGACCTCTGTGCTTAACACACAGACACGAGATTGACATTGATCTTCAAATACATGCCCATGTATTTTGGCATGTATTCTCAAAATGATGAAACTATTTCTTTGAAAACAACATCAACCTACCACTCTAAGGATAAGGTTACAGTAGAAAAAAAATTGTTCATGCTATTTGTTGTCTTTAATCAAAAGTTTTTTATAGCTCTTCCAACTGACAATTGTAGACATGAAAAGTGTGTATAAGGATTAAAAAAAAACCCAACTAACTAGCTCCCACAATTCCAACATTGAAAAGGTTGGAGACTATTCAACCATCCAACAACAAGTTCTAATGATAGATAGACTAATAGCAGCTCAACCTCCACCACATCACCACACTACACAAAGCATGTTGGGATAGGCTCTAACCAGGATGCAGATCGGTATGGTTGGATGGACACAGGATTGGAAGGATGCTCCATATCTAAGTTAGACAAACACACTATGAAAGCAGTCTGAACTTATGAAATGAATTATTAGCAAAGTATCTTATGAATTCCTTGGAGGGAATACTGTTTGAAAGTGTGTGTTGTTATCCATGTACAATTAAACACATTGAGACTACAAAGACACAGTACACAGTAGTTGGAGAAAGACCAGGGAGGCAGTGTGAGTGGAATCATTCAGAACAGGTCTTTAAACGTGGTCGGACAGCATTTATATGACTTAGTTTGTTTCAAGCATACTGAACCCTCTACACCCCCCAAATCACCTGATCATCAGCAGATCTCTCTACAAGCTACACACCCATTCTCAAACACACAGCTCCATACTTTTTACCTGTTCATTGGCCATCGCAACATAAACAACATCAACAGTAACACTCTAAAGGTGAGGACATAATCTTATCTCTGACCCTGCAGTACACATCTACCCATACTACTGGCCTACTTCCACTGTTCCACTGGAGGTCTATTCTGGTTCAGTGCCCTGAAACTGAACTGATCAGTGTGAACTCTGTTTCACCCTCTTTCTGCTCATCTGCCAGGGTCATCAGCCCTCTGCTTTGCTTTCCCTCCTTCTATGGATTCCAGATTTTTCTTGTATTTTCCTTTTCTCCTCAGAACTTATTGATTCTGTAAGGATAAAGGAATGTGTGTGTGTTTTAGGACCACCCACCAGAGTAAATACATTAAGTATCATCATCAAACATCTATACCTGGTGTTTTCAAATAAACAACAAAGAGCTGCTCTTTATCTCTTCATGTCCAAACACATAGCTCACTAATAGCATCATCTAAACCTTTGGTATTCATTATATCCTGTAATTATTCATTTGCATATTATAATGAAGTTGTGATTCCAGATCAGCATGACTGCAGTACTTTTTAAAAATATTTAATTACATCCTGTTTTTCCTTAAGCTCCAATTTGTTAGCTTGTCTAAAACTAAATGTAAGATTCTTGCAGCAAAGAGACCAGTAAAGTAGGTTTGTAAAGAAATAGTTTGACATTTTGGGAAATATGCCGACTTGCTTTGTTTTTGAGAGTGAGGTAGGACTACTTCTGGGTGAAGAACACCAAAAAAACCCCTCTAAAACAATTCAACAAAATAGATGTGTCAAATAGATGTGTCAATCAGTGAGCTTTAGATGTGTTAAGTGTGTTTTTGAACATTGGACTGAGTTAGGCTAGCTGTTTCCTCCTGCTTCCAGTCTTTATGCTAAGCCAGGCTAACTGCATCCTAGCTCCAGTTCTGTACTTAACACACATGCAAATAAAATTAATCTCAATCTTTTCCACTCACCCTCACAAAAAAGCTCATTTGTTTATCTCCTTCAAAATGTTGAAGTATTCTTTTAATCTTTATAGCAAAGGTGAAGGATATTGCTGTTTAAACCTTTCATTTTAAATTAAATGACAAAAACAAGATTCTACACAAAACTGTTTATTAAATAAAAAGCCCATACAATATAACATAAATCACTTAAATAAATTGGGGTAAGATACAAAAGTTATATAAACAGACTCTACATTACATATGTACATGATCCTATAGATACACCTCTGAGCTGATTAAAGTGTTCCATGTCTGTGTATAGTGCCTCTCGTTTAGTTTCTCATCTTCAAAAAAAGATATATACAAATCCAATGTATTAACATAAGATAAAATGTAAAATACATTCTCAAATCATCTACAGTATCTACAATATGTACATTTCATGCCATTTCTAAAACACCACATTGACACAAGCCCAGAAGAACAGATCTGTGTGAATCATGTGTAAATGCAGTTTTTGATCTGTTTCCTAAGAGCTCCTTAGTGCTTCCAAAAACTCCCCAAGTACCCTGATCATAGTTTCCCTGTAGATCAGGAGGTAAAACACAGATGATTTGAGACTTTTGGGAAACCTCATATTTAACACTACTCTGCTTTTAGGAAACAAGCCCTCATTATAACAGTTTAATTTTGTACATAGCTGGTAAACTTGGTTGGCAAATTGTCGACAGGATAGACAGTAGGTCCTGTTTTCATGGTGGGTGGCCCGTTTAAAAGAGTCCAGTGACACTTTGTGACCACTTCCACCAGGAAGATCTTCAGCAGGACCTTGGCAAACTCCTTCCCAACACACATCCTGGAGCCCCCTCCAAACGGGATGTACTGGAACCTGGAGGAGTCGGTCAAGGGTTTGGTCATGAAGCGCTCGGGCTGGAAGTCTTCTTTGTTGGGGAAGATATCGGCCACGTCATGCGTGTCACAGATGCTGTAGATGACATTCCAGCCTTTGGGAATTTGGTAACCCTGAAATGGTGAGGTGAAAGGATCAGTAAGGAGATAGTTAGGACACATGGCTGTCAACTGTTTCTGGGATCTCTAAACTCTATACACTGAGCTGCCCAGTGAACAGTCTTCATAGGGATGTTTGTTAACTTACATTAAGCTCAAAGGTCTTGAGGGCCACTCTGAAGCCTCCGGGGACAGGAGGGTTGATCCTTAGTGTTTCTTTAATGACACAACCAGTGTATTTCAACTGCTCCAAGGACTCGATGTTAAGACTCTGGATGTCCATCCCCTGCTCCTCCTGAACACAAAGACACAAACAGGAGTGTGAGGAGGGAGACAGTGCTAACACAAGTGTAATGCTAGTTGGCGAGGAATGGGATAGTGCTGGTTGTTGAATTGAAATTTTATCGTGCAGAAATAATATCAATGTTGGCATCAAAAAGCAAACACAGGAGGCAACTTATTTATGAATTCCGGTGCTCCCAGCTAAAAAAAAGTTTATCTACCCCCCTCCCCACAAGCTTAGACAAGACCACCAAAGCAACAAACACGTTTATCATTGATGACCAGCTCAGCATTATTCATCTGACCTGGCTTCATGATGCGGCTCTTGGTCACTTACACTAAGTAGCTTTACTGAGAAACCTTCAATGTGGATTACTCGATCCATGGTGCTCTACTGTATATTAACCCTACTGTTTATTTTAATATAGTAACTATATTACAGTAGATATGGGTGGGGACTTTCCCCCAAATCGATAAAGGTGCTCAAGGATACCTGTGGTCCACTTATTAGCTTATTAGCCTTCAACCACATCTCACAGTCTTCCTCGGGAGATGGAGTTTGCTCAGTTGTCATCATTTGGCCAAAGTATGGCTGACAACTGAGTAAACTCTACAGAGGAAGACTGTGAGACGCAGTTTAGTGGACCTTGAGTTATTTTTCTTTAAACCACTGTTTCCAATGTCACACTCATGTCTGAAGATAATTAAACATGATCATGCATTTGGTTAGCTTTTCACAAGACAGTAGTACAGTCTCGTTACCTTGTCCATCAGTTCCTGCCTCAGTCTACCCACAACTTCAGGGTTCAGGCCCAGGAACATGACCAGAGAGGTGGCTGTGCTGGCTGTGGTTTCATGGCCCCCAAACAACAGTTCTGTAGCAGACTCCTTAATGGCCTGGAAACAGAGAATGTTTGTTAGTTTGGGCCCCAACATTAACAGCAGCTTTTAAGAACATAATATACACTATATCTTGTGTTTGGTTTTAAATGATATATAATTCATGTAGTTTGATACAGATGTGATCATCTCATCATTACCTGCATGCTGAACGGTTCCCCATTCTTCTTGCTGCTGTCTATGAGCTGCTGCAGGGCGTCTCTGTGTTTGGACTCCTTGTCTGACTCCTGTACCTTCTTCTTGATGTTCTCTTCTATCTTGGAGTGGATGAAGTTCCTCGCCTTCAAACCCTAAAGGACAGGAAGGATGGCAGGAGGAGCAGGGAGGGACAGAGAGAAGGTGGAAATAAGGGAGGAGAGGATGAATGGAGGGTAGAGGAGAGACAGCATGAGAAGATGAATTAGCATGCCTGCTATTCTGTATTATCAAGGTAAATATTATCCATAATCATATCTACATAATATTCATACAAGCATGTTCCTCCTTAAAAAGGGAGAGTAGCTACATGAGCATCATTTGTTTCTCTCTTACCCTGTACAATCCGCTGAAAGGCACGTCGATCGGCAGAGAGAACAGATTCTTGATCATTTCTTCGAAAGCTTCCACCAACTGCTGCTCGTCTGTCCTAATCTGTTCCGGCTCGAAGCCCAGAAGGATCCTCATGGCAATACGGAACATCAGCCGCTTCATCTCCAGGTAGACCAGCACACAGGAATCCCTCTCCAGCCACTCCTTCACCGCAGCCCGCACCTCCTCCTGGATGACGGGGATGTAGAGCTCCAGAGCCTCCCTGGAGAATGCCCGCATGATGGCCTGGAGAAGTGCAGAAGGGATGGATGGAGGGTTAGATTAATAAAAGCCAAAGTCCATACATCTAACATCATTTTTCATCAAATCATCCAAACCTGATTTTGTCCACTAGATTTCTGAATGATGACTGACAAGTTATATTTTGGCCAACATGATCAATTTGCAGACATAAGGACAAAATATTCACTTCATCTAGTTTTTGGAAAATACGTTTTTCCAAGCATTTATTTATCTCATTTATAAGCAGGCATGATTTGATAAACTGATGACTTTTTACAGTTCCCCCAGGGAAAGCCTATACATCCAAACCCAGTTGATTAAATAATTTGAACAGTAAATACAGTCCTGCCACCAATCTAAAGGGAATAATGCTCCCTAATGTCACGTTTTTGTCTGATAAATTTCAAGCAAAAGATAGAAAATAATACTGAATATTTGATACTCATTTAACTGATAATTCTAAGATCAAAGTTGGATTGCCACGTTTTTTATTTCAAATAAAAAAAAACTGAGATTGGTTGGGAGACGTTTTTATCCCTCTGTTCAAAGTGCATATGCAGATGTCTTCAAAGTGCATATGAAAATGTTAATGGTGGTTTAGGACCGTGGAGAGATGCTTACAGGGATATGACACCGATGCTTCGTGTCACTTTTGTTTGAAAGTGAGTTTAACATAAAATAATAACTTACCTTTTTCTTGGTCTTGTGCTGCGTTCCGTGCACATTTGACAAAGTGTCGGAGCCCAGGATGGTGCGCACAGACGCGGGCCACTGCACGGACACGAGCCTGTGTTCCCCCAACAGAATCTGCCTGACGTTATCCGCTCCGGTCACGCGCACCGTGGGGTTCCCGAAGAGGTGTGTGCGGTAGATGTAGCCGTACTTCTGTCGCTTCATCCGCAGAAACTTCCTTCTCTGCAAGACACATCCCAGATAATAAATAAACAATGATAAATACACGAATAAACACTGATACTGAACTGTAGACTGTACTGTACTGAACTGCAACTCACATGACAAACAACTACAATAATAATATACATGCGAAAATGAAAATAAAGTTAGAAAATAAGTCAAAAAGTTTAAACTAATCAATACTACTAGAATGATAAATTTATAGATTTCTAATGATGTATAACTAACAGCCGCAATAAAGCTGGTCCAAAGGGCTAGAGTTAATTTAAGACTGCAATAAACTATTTAATCATGCAAGAGGGATAAGAGATAAGTTAAATGCGGTGCAGTTTGTTTACACAGATGAAATCCATAAAGTTATATATCCCTTGTAGTGTTTGGAGCATCCTTATCCACACGGGCACATTACGCATCTTTAAGTGTTTCTGTGTGAAAGTAGAAGTCAGAAGCTGTGTCATGCGTTTACCTGCAGGATGAGCTGCAGCGTCTCTCCAATGAAAGGTAAGCCCATGGATCCCGGGGGCAGCGGTCTGGGGCAGCTCGGGTCTCTGCCTCGGATCATGTAAACTTCCCACAGCTTCACCGCCACCAGAAACAGCAGGATGGGAAGCACGATGGTGCACAGGAAGGTGGCCAGCAGTGTGCTCAGAGCCATGTTGCAGCGTCTTGTCAGAGTGGTGGCTCGGTTCAGGTGAAGCTCTGCCAGCTACTGAAGCTCCGGGCTGCTCATCCAGCGTTTTTATAGGCTGCCAGGGACCGCGGACAGCCTGTTACCTTCTCCTCCCTCAGATAAATTAGTTCACACAAAGTTCATCTTTAATTGTGGGTGTCGCTCGGCCCCGCCTCCGGCCGGTACTGGCTAGTTTGCCTCACCATTTGTTCCAAGGGCCGCATCTTTAATCCTTACCTCCTGTTGCACGCAGACAATCCGCGGCGGATTTCATTGAGAAAAGGTGATGATTCCCTCCGAGACAATGGAAGCGCATCCCAAGACGCCTTTGTTGGCAATAAGGCAGCTAGTTTACACACTCATTACCTTGGCTTAAGCCCCGCTTGTAGGATCAGTAATCATGCCTGCAGGGCGGCCTGCATTCAAGAGCAAAAAGCTTTTAAGCAGCACATTTTCAGCTGCTTCAGAAAATGGAAAAGAGGCTTCAGGTTGAAGAATGTCCTAATCCCTCTCCCTGTGTGTCTCATGCTGTCATTCAACATTAAGCCTTTTTTTTTTTTTAAGAAAAGTTACCTACTTTTTACAGGCTGCACCTGCACACAGTACCATTCTTAATCATTCCCTCCAGATTTCATTCTTCGCTCTCGTGTATCCTTATTTTTCGCGCGTGCCTTCATGACGTATCAATATAAGAATGAGGCAGCAGATGACTGTGAGAGATGAAATGATGATTAACACTTCGCTGGAAAGCAGCGCTGCCCTCAGCTTGACTCATTCTGCTTTCAGATTGAACCTCTTCGTAATCTAGAAGAAGACTTTAACCTGCTCCCTCTCTCTCTCCCTCTGTGTGTGTTATAAAAATGATATCTCTCTCAGCGGGTTCAAACTTGGGTCAGCAGAGACAGGCGGAGGGACACACACACACACACATACACACACTCATACACGCACGTACACGCACGCAAGGTTATCCCCGGGCTACGCCGCATGAAAAGTAAACACCGAGCAGAGAAGGCGCTCATCAGCCGAGTCACCACATCCTCACTCTGCATTTGGACTCTGTTTTTACGACCTGCCATAACGTCAGGACGTGTGTGTGTGTGTGTGTGTGTGTGTATATGTGTGTGTGTGTGTGTGGGTGTGTGTGTGCGTGCTGCAGGGCCAATCGCTCAGTCAGAGTGAGACAGCTTGGCTGCTGCTTTTACAACGACACATTACATGGATGGATCTGTCTGTTCTGGCTGACTGTGTGCGTTTTTAAAAGAGGGCGCCCCGAGGTTCACCCCAGTGTGAAGGCATGACAACTATCACTATTACAGTCGCACAAAAGCCTGGACATATGATCTGGTTCCCATCCTGGCTTGGATGTAAAATTCCATGACTTTTCCTTGACTTTCTGCTGATACAAGCTGGGCTTTAGCTGCCACTGAGGACATTGGCCTTTTTTTGGGGGAGTTTTACAATCTTTGTGGGAGTTTATATTTTACCAGTTTACAATATGTTCATACTGATTTTAATATTTTTAGACTAAGTATATTTAAATCCCATAATAAATACATATATTTCAGTATTTCTTTGACAGAATTAGCAGCATGATGAAATCTTGGAAACAGTATGGCATGATTAACCTGCTAGGGGGGCCCAAGGGTGAAGACCAACTGGGCCCCCTGCTGACCCCCTGTTCCTCCTACTATCTTTGCAATATGTACAGTTTTTTGAAATAAAATCAAATGCTTTCCGAACCCAGAATTGCTGATTTGATCTGCAAGGGCCTTGTAATTATGCAAAGAAACAGGACTCACTGATATTGTGCTTTAATGTTGTATACTCCCACACAAAGTTTGAATTAAATTAACACACATCAGTGGGCACACATTAAACACGTTATTATATGTTTCTGTGTAGTGATCTGTTTGTAAAATTCCCTGTTATTGACAGATTTCCACAGATAATTTATGAAACCTCAGAAAACATGGCACTCAGTTGAGAACAGAGAGACAGAACATTTCATCTTGTTGAAGGTTTATGGTCTTCATGGACAGATGAGATTTGACTCTGACAACTCTGAACATGACAATAAAAGTAAAGGCCTAATGATAAAATAACACCATTTTCATGACATTATTTATTTGCTCAACAGTATACAGGCTATAATCTGGGATTCCATACTTATACACAACTTTATAATTCATGTGTGTGTCCTGTGTCTGACTATGCTTCCAGTGTTTGGGGTTTTTACTAACATACAAGTTACAACACTGCATCACAGAGCTATTCAATCTTTTTTGGGAGACCATACATTTACTTCAGTTTTGGTCATTATGGGATGGGAACCTCCAAACATGACAAAGGCTTGTGAAGACATCTGATCAGAGACTCACTAAAAAGATATATAATGACAACATTTCACATGGTCATCCCTGGGCTAATGAGTTTCATTTTATTTGAATGATTTGTCATGAATTTTCCAGAACAGGTTACTTTGTGATATTCAGGAGATTAGGAGTAAAATGTATAAAGAAAATGGTCTGTTAATATATGGTATAAACAAAAATAATGAACTTATTGTCTCATAGCGAATAGCTACAGTGTAGAAACCTATGTGAAGTATAATTTAAACAAAAGACAAAGATCCCAATGTACACAGTTAGGTTCAGGAATATTACCATCAGCCCCAGACACCGGCAGGTTTAATGCCACTCCAGAAGAGGACAGACATTGTTGTGTGAGTTAGGTGAAGTTGAGAATGAGGTTCATCTTTGTTTTACTGTCCTGTCTACAAGGACTTAAGGGATATACTTTTTTAGTAAAATGTCCTCCATTTATGTTGATTTCTTTGAGCTGGATGATTATGAATAAACTTGAGTAGTGCTTCAGGAAGGGAACCTTTTTTGTAGTAGATCTTATTTGTCAAGCTTGGGAGAGAAGACAGAATAATTTGTATAATAATAACTGAGCTTTATGATAATCTGTAATTTGTAATGAAATGAAATGTTTGACTGCAACTGTACTTTTGGTGTCTTGTAAACCCATGAGGGTTGGGCACCAATCAATCAAATATAGGCAACTGAAGAGTGAGCCACAATGTTCATGTACAAATACTTGTTCTCTCTGGCTTCAGACAGACAGCAGCGGGTGATGCATGTCAGGGTGAGTGGGTTTCCAGCTGGACATGCTGTAGCTGGTGAGTTTTTCTCATCACAATGTGAATGTGTGAAACAGGATTCTGCTGTTCAGGTGTGATAAAGCAGGGGGAGGAGGAGGAGGGTGTGGGGGGGTGGGGGGGGTGAAGGGAAGTTCAAGTGTAGAGAATGATTCCTGGTTGTTTATGGGTCCACACCTCAACATGTCACTGTGTAAACTCACTGATCACCTGAAGAGATCTACACTCCTTCTTGCTATCTTCACTGCTATCACTTGAGCAGTATATAGTTTATACTGTATGGACAAATGTGACCATGAAAGTACACTTCAATTGCAGATGAAAGTGTGCCAGTTGTGTTTTTACCCTGGTCCATAAGTCCACAACACTTTGGTCCACGTATGTGTATCTTCCGTCACTGTCAGGTCAGAGATATGGAAATATCAGAATCTAAATGGCAGATAGTAATAAAATTTCATGAACACATTCATGCTCCCCGGAGGATGAACCATTTTGAACTTTGCTCTAGCAGCAGCTTCAGGACAAAGGTAGACAATGTGTCTTATAATCTAGCAGACAGTTTGTAATTCATTTACTGATCACGTTCACACTCCAGAGAGGTTAAACCCTTTCAATGTGAATGACACCATGACATTTCCTCTAGCACCAGCCTCAGGACATCACCAATATGTTTATTCAGTGTTTCTTCACAGGTATTTTGTTGTGTAATGATTATTGTAGCCTAAGGCCTCTATGTATCACGGATTGTCAGTCGCTCTACATGTGAACAGAAAAAAAAACAAAAATTTGATTTGAAGATTCGATTTGTCTGAAAAGCGTTTAGCTTTGGAAAACATCAGCTAAGTCTGAACAGAACTGAAAAAAACTGTTTCAAAGTGTATAAAACCTTGTTTGAATGTGGTCTCAAGCAGCCAGTGGAGAGACAGGGAGAGCCCTTCATAGAGGAGAGCAGCAGGATTAGAGCTTCCATGACAGATTGCCCAGATGTGACATCTTTTGTTTTTGTTCATTTGCACCATGCAGGCCATGTCAGGACTGGGATCTGTCCTACATGACATTAGATTTGTGCCTTGTGAAAACACAATGTGAGACATATGTAATAAATAAACAGATCAAATGAAACAATAGGCCTGCAGTGTAAATAAAGACTATTTAAAGTACTTTTTAAACCAGGGCTGGAATAAGTATTCAAATCATTTTCTTAAGTACACATAAAAATATCAGAATGATAAAATGCCTTTAATGTTTATTTAAAAGTTAACTTATGGATACATTAGCAGCGAGTCCAACCCCCCCCCCCCCCCCCCCCCCCCCCAGCAGAACCCCTCCTGAGAGACTGTTGATGAGCCACCAAGCAAACGTTCTTTATTTATTTATGTTCTACATTATGGTCTAAAATAGTTTAAAAGCATTTTCTACACAGTCAGGTATGTAACATGCAGAGTACTTATTTAAATGCCCCCCCCTCAAAAAACAACAACAAAAAAACAAAACAAAACAAAACAACAACAAAAACGCCAATTTTGAAGCCATTTAAATTGTTGATGTTATTCCAACTGGGTATCTCAGTAATTCAAATACTATTGAGTAGCTTTTTACAACAGTGCACCAGACACATGTTTAATATTCTCCTGTTGTCACTCATACATAAAGTCCCAATGAAATGTAGTAGAGTAACAATCAAAATACTAAACCTCCAGGCTAATTAAACCTGGTTGTGGTTTACTTTCCATCTCAGCTGGTGATAAAGTTGAGAGTTGATAGTCTGATGATGAACTGACTCACAGATCTGTTGGTGTGTTTGCTGTTTATCTCAGCTGATATGTCACTGCAGGGCAAAACACCGTCAATAAACGTGTAAAAGTATAAGCACACATACACGCGCACGCGCACAGAGCGCGCAGTCAGCACAAGCGCCAATAAGCCGCGGCGCGTGCGCGCGTGTTTGTATCTCTCCTCCCCCAGCTCGCGCCCTGGCTGACCTGCTTGTGACCCTGACATTTCGGTGAACTCTCGCGCGCAACCAAGTTCACTGTCCGTCAAACACACACGCACACACACACACGCACACAGTGAGAGAGAGAGAGAGAGAGAAAGAGAGAGAGTTGACAGCGCTGGACAACACAAAACTACTTTAACTGTTACATTGTTGTTTTTGTTGTTGTTTTTTTTACATATAAATATTAAATCATTGTTGAATAACTGAATTACTGTAGCTTAATAGACAATTAATACATCCAAACCACAGTGAGCTAGATGTGCTCATTCCCATTGTCTTTAATCTGGTGTTGCAGTTTCTTATACAGTCAGTTTGGTTTGGATTGAAAAATGAATGGAATGAGTTGGGGTCATAAATCAGCAGCTAACTGTGAGACTGAGCCAACACAGAGCCAGTCCAAAGTTCTTTGGGGCCGTTAACTAAATTTGGTCCCTAACGTTCAACCATGCCCAGTTACAGAGTTGAAAGACCACACAACAAAAACGTCAAATGAAAATCTGCATTGTTTTCTTGTATATCACACAATATGATGAATGAAACACTAGTAGCAGAAATGCAGTGTCAACAAACAACATGAACCTTTGACAATTGGCTTCAAGTTTTAAACTTGGCCTTAAATAAGTATTTCAGTCACTTTTTGAAGTGATTCATGACCCTCCTCCTGATCCTCCTCATAAAAAACAAACAAAATAACAGATATTTTATGCTTTTATTAGATTGTGATAACAGAGAGATGAGAGAGAGAGATGCAACACAAGTTCCCTGGACTGGAGCCAGTTGCAGTTCACACATCAAGTCTTAATCCAGCTGGGCACTCTGTTAACTGGATTTTTAAAAAATCAGGAATGGAAATTAATTTAAAGCTGTATTAGTCAATATTTTTATATTGAGAAATGATCAAATGATAATGTGTAATGTGAAATGTGTGATTCATAGTGATGAACCAACAGAGAATCATCCCTAACCCTGCAGGTCCTCTCAGCTCTACAGAGCTTTTCACTCTCTTATAGTTTTAGCCTCGAGCCTGTAAACTCTACCTGCAGCAGCCTGGTTAACAGCAGCAGCAGGCAGCTGTTTTCAGAGAAAAAGCCACTGTACGTGCTCAACACCAAACAGCAAACAGATACAGTTAGCTGTAGACTAGCTGGTGAACATAGTGAAGCATTCAACAGCTAAAGAGCCAGATATTTACAGATATTAACAGCTAAAAGAGAGTGAATGCTGTACTTACATTCACCAGGTGGACAGAAACACGACTCCAAATTAATAATAATGTTGCTCTGTGTCTGATGGATGTATAAAGAGGTAACTGTTTCCTAACATGTTAGCCATAACAACTTTGTAAGGTGATGATATATCAGTGTTGTGTTTACGACTAATCTGCTGCCCCCAAGTGGACAAAAAAGTAAAAATCCATGACTGCGTCTTTAATGATATCCTGCAAATGCATTCTGCTTATCTGCATTTATGCTGATTTACAACAGGCTTTATGGTTCCTCTTCTTCTGGACTGGGATTTGTAGTTTGAGGTGCAAATCTGAGGTGCATTCCCAGTGGGAGGAGGTCAGAGGGAGTGTCAGGCTCCTGGTTCAACAGGAGGTCAATCACTGTTTTTCTTCTGACGTCAGCGGCTCTCTGTGTCTCACTGTAGAAACTCTGTGGGATTCAATAGGAGAGGGCATGAATTCACGTGACTAGTCACATCAGATGTTTATTAAAAATGATGAAATGTCTCCAGTGAAATTGTAATGTTGATATACATTCAGTCCATCACACAGGTACACTACTTTCAAAGGATAAGGTTACAAAATGGGTTGAAAATGCAAAGAAAAAAAACAAACCAAAACAGACAAACAAATTAAATCTCTCTCATGTTGTGATGACACTACTGTATAAAATGACCTGCTATTTATTCCTACAATCTCCATTAACAACATACAGCATAAAATGATGCTTTCTATGGTTTCTATTCTGTCTTGTTTTTGTCACAACTCTAAAATGTCACAGATGACACAATAAGAAGTCAAAGACGATATTTCCATTGTGGTCCGTACAGTAAAGCTAGGTGTCATCATATTCTTAACAAACCAAAATACCAAATAAATACACCATAATTGTGAAAAATAAGTTGTAAAAATAATACATAATATAAGGAGGATGCAGGGTGTTCCATCTACCTAAAAAATGTTTGCCACCAAAAAAGTACACATATTGTTTATTCATTTTAACTACTCATTTATTTTCTATGAGCTTTATCTTTTATGTGTGTGTAATTGTAGAATGTTAACTCCTACACGTACATGTAGAACTGAGGTCATGACCTTGGTGTCCTCTATAGATGATGAGCCTACACTTTCATGTTTCCCATAAGACATTCATTCCTTCTTTTTAAAATGTGGAAGATACCTTTTCTTTTTTATTGTTCAAAGTTAAATTGGACCAATCCCAGCCCAGTAACCTTAAAGACAATCTATGGTGGTCGGTAACTGAAGTCTGGTGGTGTTTTCTTAGACCTTCAAACCATGAACATACTGAGTCAAGACAACTCACAACAACAGCAGCAGTGTCTTAATCAATTTCCTTTATCAATTTTGGTCAAAAGCCTGGTTGTGTTTTGTTGTTGACTTTCCTCTGGGTCTTTAATATCATGCTCTCTGCACACAGATGACTAACAGCATCCTAGATAACTAACGTGTCTGGCAGAAAACATCTGACTATCCAGGACCTACGATAAGTTTTTTAGATAAGATAAGATTTTAGAAACTCTAATATTCCAATATCCCACCCCATTAAGAAATGACCAGCCATCAATACAAGTTTCTAAAAAATAGTAAATAGTAAATTTCAGCCATATGAAGAGACAACTTCATCTGGGAGCCTCTTAATCTTACTGAATGACTGTGAAGCCAAAATGCTTTCATCCGCATCTAAAACTAAATGTATATGTCTGTGTCAGCAGGTGTGTCTGTCTTCTGTATTGTTGAAGCGAATGTAAAAGTAGTTTACTGCCTTGTTAAAGTGTTTGATCCCTGCACTAAAATACTTGTCACTCCTGCTGACACTCAGGAAGGAAACACTCTCCCCCTCCTCTCCCTACATTGACACAGGAAGGCAAAATCTACTGGTTTCCCCTGGACGTCCGACTGCAGATGTGCAGTGGCGGGTTACACTGTTACATGAGGCTGATGTTGGCTTTTTATAATGAATAAGATCAGGGCTCATATTTATTAAGCATCTCAGAACCCTTCACAGGTATCACAATAGGCATCGTAATGACTAAAAACCACTCTTTTATGTATAGGCTTTATGTACTGTATATGGGCGAGTAATATAGATGATAAAGGTTATGGGTTATGCAAAAATATGATGCCAAAATTAGTAAATATCTTAAATCTGATAATAGTATTTATAAATAAGTCATCCTCAATAAGTCAAGTAAGTCAATATGTTTCCCTTGTTTTATTTGAACAAGTTAATTTATCTAGTTATTTACAAGGGAGAAAAAAGCAAAAATTAAAGAGAAGGTGTGTTAAAACAAGCTTAACATTGTGTAGCAGAAATGTGTCTCTTACTCTCCGCTTCTGTAAATCATCTCACAACCTCTAGTGATTGTGACCTCTAGTGGGGGGTTCCGACCTCCAGGTTGGGTCCTGCCAATTCTCCTTTCAGCTGCACTTTCTGTTAAAGGACTGGTTCACAATTTCTAGTCAGGTGCCCAATGGTTTTCCTGGCTGTAATCATTCCTCCTGTTCCAGTCCTCCCCTTTAAATGTAAGTGATGGGGCCAAAATCCACAGTGTGTCCACACAGTCATTTAAAAGTTGATGTGAAGCTTATATGAAGCTTCATCAGTCTGAGTTAGTCATATCAAGTGGATATCTGCCACATTTACAGTCTTTTTTGCAAAAAGAGGAACTTTGGCACTAAAAAGACTGTAACGTTGAAAGATATCTACTTGATTTGACTCATTTGGACGCTGAAGCTTCATATTAGCTTCAGATAAACTTTTAAATACATTTTTTGCACAGGAGGACTGTGGATTTTGTCCTCCATCACTTACATTATAAATGAATTATGAAGGGATCTTCTAATGGTCAGTATGAACAGGAGGAATGATTACAGCAAGAAAAACATGTTTACATGTTCATTTGGCACATTTAGGTATTTATTTTGAGACAGACTTGAAAAATTGTGAAGCTGTCCTTTAACTTATGTGTCCTGTAAGTGTGGAAAATGTATTGATGTTATATATTTCAGAGTCACCAATTGTTGTAAAATGCACTGTAACAATATGAACATATCTCTCAAATATTACAGCCACACCATCTGTCATTTGAAATAAATAAATAAACAGAATTTGCATGAGGATGTTGTAAAGAGGTCAGTCACAAAAATGATTCAATTTTTTGCCAGAACAGCATGTTTTAATATGTTTATTGTCATGAATGAACATCTCACCTTCCACAGAATGTCTCTTCCTGCAGCTCCTAACAGGTCGTTAACCTCTGGAGCTCTCCTAGATATCTACAGAGAATGTGTCAGGAGTTATTTCCTAGGTGAAGAAAGTTGATCATTTTTTTCACCAAAAATACTTCCCTCTGACAAATTTTGGATTTCAAGCAGTGATAGATACTGTAAATAGAATGCAAACTTGCAGATGGGATGAACTGTATATAGATGAAAGGTCACAATGTTAAATAGAATGGTAGAATATTGTAACAAGACAGTTGAGAATGTGCAGTAACCTCCGAGGAAAACAAACACATTTCTGTGTGTGTGTATGTGTGTGTGTGTGTTGGCAGGGTGGCTGCTGTCCACTGATAATAGAGCTCTTCAAATGTCTCTCGCCTCATTACATCTGCGGCGACAGGGATCCTCGCATTCAAACGCTGACCTGGGCCAAAGTTCACTTGCTGTTTCCCAGTTAGCGTGTGTGCGGTGGGATACAGCGAGGCTCAGAGACACAAGATGACAGAAAACCTTCACAGAACAAGTGACTGTTTTGTCTTTGTATGTGTGTGTGTGTATGAGAGAGAGAGAGAGGGAGGGCAAAAGACCTTGTATCTAGATTGTGACTGATGGTGCAGTTCATCCAAATTATATACATGTAAAAAAAAACATTTTTTCCCACCTACTGTGTCTCATTTATCTTCTCATGTAGTTTTTCAGTGCTGCACGTACCACAAATAAAAAGATTCCAATCATTGTCTTACACATATTTTGCAGCACTACATACATATCATATGTTTGTTTGTTATGAAGTGTTCAGAATAGAAGGTGTTCATATGGGGAGCATGAATGTGCTCAGTAAACTATAGTAAACAATATTTCCCGTGTACAAGTAAAAATTCCCACACAAACAAGAGTGAGATGAGGAGATGGATATCAGTCTCATATCTGTGCGTTAAGTTCATAGCTGGAGTCAGGATTAGCATAATGACTGGAAGCAGGTGGAAGCAGCTAGCCTAGCTTTGTCCAAACCCCACCAACACTTATAAAGCATTTGTTTAATCTTTAAACAAACAGAAATGTGAAAATCAGTGGTTTTAGAGGGAGTTACATGCTGGAACTCTTTCTTGGAATTTGTTTTACTGGTTTTATTGTGCTCCAGTTAATGTCTTTTGCTGTGAGTTCTCCATTTGATTTTATTATTCTTGATTTATATTTGCTGCATGGTGGGAAGTTCTGGGTTTTGCACTATAAATAAATATTAAGATTTTATATACAGTACTGAACAAAGTAGATAGATTTTTATCCTTAATACCATCAGGGAGGCATCTGATTGGTCCCAAATGTATTCTGCAGCATGACAACGAGCTCAAACATCCTGCCAGAGTCATAAAGAACTATCTCCATAAACATGAAGAACAAGGAGTCCTGCAACAGATGGTTTGGCCCCCACAGAGCCCTGATCTCAACATCATGGAGTCAGTCTGGGATTACATTAAGAGACAGAAGCAGCTTAGACGCCTGAATCCACAGAAGAAGCAACTTCTCCAAGATGCAGGAACAACTGACCTGCCGAGTACCTGAAAAACTGTGTACAGGTGGTTTGAGGAGAACTGCTGCTATTTTAAAGGCAAAGCTGCTCACACCAAATATAGATTTCATTTAGGTTTCTGCTGTTTACTCCACTTTGTATCAAGTTAGCTGATAAATAAAAACAATTCATGCCATTACTTTGAAAGTAATGTTTGCACAGTACTGTATATTATATTACAATCTCCCAAAGTAGTGAACTATTCCTTTAACAATCTTTCCACAGGAACCATTAAAGGATTATTACAACATGCAACTTTTTGACAAAACAATCCCAAATCCACTCATGTGCACTGACAAGCTTTTGCAGGAGCCTTCATCTGTATGACAGAGTCTTCATCTGTGGATGGAAATTGCTCAGTTGTCATGAAGATGGATTTATTGACATGTGAGCTCTGTTAGGATTAACAGACTAGAACATCTCATCTGTGTTGGCTGATAGGTTGAGCATCAAAGTTCATCCATTAGGTTTAGGTTCACTGACAGCACTCTAATATATTGTAACGTCCTGGACTTATTTCCATTGTTGTCCCTAATGTTTTCTCAGTCCATCAACCTTTTAACAAGATGGAGACGAGAGTTAAACCTAAGAACAGACAGTCGATAAAATGTTTTTAGGAAGTGCTCAAGACAAAGACGATGTAGACTCAAATAACATCACATCATAAAAGATACTTATACCTGAAGCAAATGTCAGTGGATAAAAGTTTAATTGTGATGTTTTCCTGCAATTGGGCATTATTACTGACATTTAATGTGCACTCTCCTTCTGTTTAACATCCAAATAAAGTGGATTAGATCATCTATATAAACTGATCTTCTGACTGCTTGTGACAGTTGTGAAGTCACAATGTTCTCATGTGTACTCACTTGGTGAGTACAGTGTTATCATACCTGAAGAAACCATTCTTCTCTTAATCACCGTCTGATAATTCAAGTAGGTCTGGTGTTGTGCTGATAGATGGCTGTTTTCCATGGCTGTTGTGGGCAGGATGAACAATAGGGAAGTCATCTCTATGAAAAATAGCAACAACTGTGGATGAGATGGATACAGCTGTACAAGCTGTAGGTCAGTTTACTGACATGACAACAGCATATCCAGTAAATCAACATATTTCTTCACTTGTCATGAACGTTACCTGCTCTGAGCAACGATGACTTACAGAAATTTGATGATAACTGATGTCAGCGGGACAGATATGTTACTACTTACCCTCTCCCAAACAGAAATCAGCCATCATGAAGACCATGTCTGGCTGAATGAATGAAGTTAAATAAACCGGTAAATCAGTCTGATTATCAGGCCTTAATGACAATCAATTCTTAACAATGGGCCTAGAAACTCCTGATAAGCATGACTTTAAGTGACAAAAACAAGACCAAAGTTGTAATAAACCTCAATTATCCTTTAATTTCTACAGCAAATCTGTAAGTTCAGCCTGATTTTGGCACTAGACGGAATTTCATGGAGTCAATATCCTCTGAGGTCCATGAATACTGATGCCAAATATCCATAATCATGTCAAATATCACAGCAATGTGGACAGCAGCTGCTGAGATGCTCAGATGCCGAGCAGCTTGAGATTTGAAACGTCCATTATGAGTGGAAGCTTTTACCTAGAACCAGTATTACTGTAAACTGAGCTGCATCGTGGCAAACAGTGATCTTAACAACAAACAGACGTTACTGTTGAATGAACTTTTATTACAGCACACAAAATAAAAACAACAAATTTAGGAAAACATCTCAGTCAGGGTGTCTCACTGAGAACAGGGACAAAGGTTAAAGCAAGGATTCATTTGGATATCAAAATATACCCACTCTCCACTTCTGTGGAAGGCAAGAAAGAAAATCTTGCTTTTTTTTTAGTATTCGAATTGAGATAATCATTGATTTACAAGCAGTATTACACAAAACCTTGATTTCTATAATCTTGATTTGTGCCATTATAGCGGGAAACTGTTTTAGGGGTTATGATGAAGAGAAGGAATGAAAATGCTGCCAAATCAAAAGGCTACAGACTAAGGAATCTGCATTTAAGATTTGTTAGCTGGAGGTCAGAATATTTTCTTTGCTGTCTTGCATGAGATTATATGACACATTGTATAATGAACATGATGTAAATTCTCAGTTATTTACCTCAGCTGCAGAGAAGCAGGTTTTTATTTAATCCAGGCTTTGTTAGAGAAAACCTTTCTTCCTCATCATATTTTCTTTAGAAGCCGTCCTTTCATCAGAACAGCAGAGTCATGTAATCCTCACTAGTCCTTTGCAGAGTTTCTCTTTTTATCATAAATTTTAGGGATTTGGGGAAAAACAGCATTTTCCCCAAATTGATTGCTGATCAGTTTCTGTTAATGTAACAATGTTTTTTTTATCAGCCTTTATTTCTTTGCTATTCCGGCTGATATTTGAACATTGGCTTGTATTTGAAATCTGAGAATTTATGGTCATGTGAAGGGATGGCAGTTTATGAACAGTTGAGTTGAAATTTGTGAGTACCAGTATTTAAATAGTTCATATTGGAATGTTGTACAGGTTTTTTTTTTAAATATCTTAACCATGCAAATGAGTGGAGAGCAGGTACCAACATAAATCACTTAGCTTCTCACACTGCACTCAACTGTGTCCACCAAGTAAGCAACAAACAGAAATTCAATCTTATTAATTACATATTTACTTCAGGTGTTGATGAAGGTGTGTATCACAGTGTCAACCTCCAATTCTGTTTGTAGCAGACAAACTGCTATAATATTTTCTTTACAAAATATGCAGTATATACAGTGGCATTTACAAGCAACTATTAAAAAAGGCAAAAAATAAATCTAAAAGGAAAAAACTTCAATCATTTTCAGTGCAAAAATGCCTGCTGAAAGTAGAGCACAGACCCAAAACATAAACAGAATAGAAACAGTCTCATTATAAAATGTTTGTCATCAGGAGTTTGCAGGTTTCAGGTAAGCATCAACCTGCCAGCCAGGCTGTAAAGGAACCAATTCATTATTGCTGTGCTTTGTTGATATATGTGGATAATGAGATTCTAAAGCTTCATTTCACCCTGAGGAACAAAAATAGAGAATTTAGAATGCGAGTCACTCAACTGTTAAATATATATGTATGTATATATCATTACTAATAACATAACAATTCCCCATTTGGAATTTGGTTTCTTGTAAGCATGAATCAAGTAGTTTGGGTGGGTTGTAAGACCAAACTGCAGTTATCTTCACATGTATAATGTCCTTAACCCTACAACTGACAGAATTTACAGAGGGAGGGAGGAGGGCATGGACTGATGTCACTTCACATGATATCACCTGACTACCCTCACCACCACTGAGTGGCCAAACCCGCTATGACACTGAAATGTGACTACGCATTCAAACCCCATCTCCACCTGCTACTAACATGTGATCTGTAGGCTATTTTGTGGCACATTTCCTAATGGGCAGAGGATGTAGTTCTGTTTATACTTCACTAGGTGTCTGCGTAGTGGAACGTGATCACACACGTGGCACATAAAGAATCCATCATAACTTCTGAGCATGTGACGTCCACATGGACCCTTGCGTACATGGGCAGATGATTGTGGCTGTGTGGATTCAGGATGTATAATTTGAGGTTAAGAATGTGATCGGAGTCAGCCTGTGAACAAACAGCTCTTTACTGTATTTGCAGTGTTTTGTCCATGTGAGTGGATGATGCTAGATGCTGAATATTGTGTGTTTGCCACTCAGGGGGGGGGGGGGGGGGGAATGATCTTGGCAACTTCTGCTTACAGTGACATCATGTGCAAACCCTTTACTAGGATTCCTTCATGCAATGTTCACTTTGACACTCCAAAATAAAACCCTCATCGGCTCCTCGGAGGTTTTCATAGACGTGTGCAATCTAATAAAACAACTCTGCACTGTCCCTTCCTGTGTCTGCATGACTTTGTGTTTTGTACTAGATTACATTATTTGGTTGGTTTATGCTCTGTAATGTAGTCCAACCTGTGCATACATATTGGACCAAATCATTTGCAGACTTTCAACCCGATTTCTTACATTCTAATGAGCAGAGAACATGTTAAGAGTTCATCTGCTATCTGAGTGTCATCACCTTCTGGCCTCAACTAAAGCCTGGAATTCTTGTTTAAAATCTTTATCAAACATCCTTTGGGAGCTTTGTTTGGAAGCTTGCTGTTTCACTCTCCAATTTAACATTCACCTGACAGGATAAGAAAACACTTACAACTGACATGAATTTAAAAAACAACCACATTTCACAGATACTACTTTTTGTGGTATCAGTCATTCAAACAAGCGGGTTTCTCCTACATATTTAGTAGTTGTGACAGCCATGAGTCCTGTTGAAACACACACTGAACTACATGTTCAGTCATTGTGAGGCTCTGTCTCAGGGGTTGGTTTACATGTAAAATGTGAGGCAGAAAAAAAAAAAAGACAAACAGCAAGCAAAGCCACCAAGGAGTTCAACAAAACCTCCACTTTTTTTCATGAACATCAGTCAATCAAGACGTCATCATCCATTCTTCTGTTCTTCCATCCGTCCATCCATGACCTCAGCAACACACATACATACAACGGTTGAAGTACTGGGACAATGACTTTAATTTGGTCTTTTGTCATAACACCACTGGCTACTTTCCATATCCATAATGGTGTAGGAGCTTGGCAGCTGGTGAAAACCAAAAGGGACGATGTTTTCACTTGGTTTAAGAAGTTTCTTCTAAAAAAACAACTGTTAATGGCTGGCAGGATCAAGGTTACTACAGCAATGTCTGATCACCTGTGAAGCCTGATTTCTCCAAATAACCGAGTTTTAGTTTCCTGTCTGCACATTAATCTGTGTAAATGTAATGTATCTACATTTTTTCAGCTTTTGACATGAGACTCATATTTAAGGGATGCACAAGTGTTAAAGTGAATTAGTCAAAGCTGTGAACAACCTACTATAGCTTGATATTTTGCCTCTAAAACTATCATAGTTTCATTAAATCTACAAGATGAAAAAGTTGTTGTTTTTTTTTTACCAAAGGATTTGATGAGTACACCAATTATTTTATTTGTCTATTCATCAGAATTAAATGCTAGAAAACAAATTCCATCTTCATCTACAAAGGTGCTCGAAACTCAGACATTTTCAATAAGTATGTTTTTGTGTTAAACAGGGCAACAGGAAGTAGATTCTCCCATCACCTGTGGTGCCTCATTGTCCCAGTACTTGTGTCTGTCACTTCCTCTGCAGCTACAATCATTGCACTCTCACAAATGTACAAAACATAGTTTGTCTTATCATAGCCATTAAAAATACTTTACAAACATTTTACTGTTCATTCCTGTGAAGAGTCCAGTAAACTGTTAAGTGTGTGTGTGTGTGTGTGTGCATGTGTTATTTACATTGAGTATTCAGTCAGGTATAACAGGAAGGAGAGCTTCATGTGTGTGTTGTATTTGCTAGGAATCGGTTCCCTGCATGCCTTGTACAGTGTGTGTATTGCTGTGCATTTATGTAGTGTGTGCGTCTGACTTGCGTGTGCGTGTTCCTTTTGTGTTTGTATATGTGTGGTTCTTTTGTATTTCGCTGTCCTGTTCTTATACACTCTCCTGTATGTGTGTGTGTGTGTGTGTGTGTGTTGTCACTTCATTAGATCCCTCAGTAGGTGTCTTGGCAGTTGAGTGTGTGCATGTGACTGCATGCATGTTTCATTCTTTCTATCTATGTGTGTTTAGGAGGACATGCCGTTGACCAGACTCCTCAGTTGTTTGACCACTGTCTCTATCAGCTTCTGTTTGTCTCTGTCATTCTTCCTGAACTGAGAGAAGATGTTGTTCTTCTTACTGGTGTCCTTCATCCTGGAGACACACAGAGACAGAGACAGAGGGATGGTTACTGTTTAGATATTTACTGCTTTTCTATCAGTGATATATCAGAATTCAATGTCTCAATAAATGAGTATGGAAGACTTTTCTTCTCTGAAGGGGTATTTATGGGCACGTTTAATCCTATATTTATGCCAGGTGCAGGATACCAAACAGCAAAAGAATGCACACACTGGATTATAACTTTCAAGCTTAATTCGACTGACTGGGCAAATGGCTGACGTGATGAGAAGGTCAAGGTGTATATAAGCAAGCTCAAAACCAATGACATCATGCTGATGCAAGTAAACTATTTAAATACATTAAACTAGACTTAAATTAGACAGAAGATACAAGATAAAAAACTAATTGTGAAATGGCTATCAGACATCTTTAAAGATAAGAAAATAATTGAATAAATCTAAAAATATTTCTCAATCATCTGGTAATATGGGCAGGGTCATCACCTGCAGCAGGCTGATGAAAGTTTTTATTTCAATAGTCTGACCTAATTAGCTAACTATGACATCAGCATGATGTAATCAGATTTCTGACAATATATAACTTCACCTTCTACCTACTGTAGCGCAGATGGGGTCAACTAATTCCCTGAGTCTAACACATGTTGGGCTATGATCTATGATCCAATGTACAGATGTTCTAAAAATTGGTCTTTCTATTTCTCTTCAAAGCCTCATCACTGAGATCTGGTGTCAGGATGCTAGACCTGGATTTACAATGGAGCTCATGCAGCATTTAAACCACCAGCCACTAGAAATATTTTCAAAAAGTTTTCAAGTTTAACCCAATTATATGTGAGTGGACACGACGATAGATGGGTAAGGATATTAACTGTGTGCAGTTTGTGTACATTTCAACTTTATGTATCCAATAATGGGATTTAATCTTAACAATAACAATACACCTAGTTCAGCCTTAAGTCACTATTTGAACTAAACTAAAGAGACAAAATCTAAACTGTGGAAGAGGTAGAACCATGTTTACATAGATTTACACTATATTACTACACATATCATAGTATACATGTATAAGAGCACAGAAAAGCAGTGAGGAAGCTGCACCTACCCTCTGTAGACTCTGAGCAGCAGCAGAAAAACAAGAGAGAAGATTTAGAGGAACAGAAGAGCAACAGACAAAGCAGCCACATTTATATCTGAGGTCTTCATAAGTTACATGCAATCATTAATGTAATTAGTTTTAATCTGAGAGGTGTTCAAATGTTCATGAAAACTTAGAAATAAGACTGAAATAAGACTATATATGATTATATCTTTTAATAAGATATATGGATTATATATTATAAGATTAGCTGTGGTGTTCAAACATAATCATAATGATGTCTCCTATTCAGCCCAACTAACTTTGCCTTCTCCATGTCTGAAGTCAATGGGCAATAACATCCACATCAGAACATCCTTATACAACTAAATATTCTGGTGAAGCTGCTTCTGTGTCGCTGTTAAAGTTGAACATTCCAGCACCAATACTGTTTTCAGTTCAAAAGACATTTTAGCCAGTTTGTTTCTTGGTGGCTTTTAACAGACTCTTTATAAGCAAACCTAAATTTCTCAGGCTCATCCCTGCTCAGATGTGACTTGGCCTTTTAAAAGTCATGGTGAAATATTGTAAACAAATCAGACAAACTCACTTCTCCAGTAGAGCCAGGGCAGTGGCTGGGTTCACTCTCAGGTATTTGGAGGTTGGCTGGCCATAGTCTGCCAGGTATGTTGACCAGTCCCATACCATGAACAGGTCCAGGAGCTACAAAACACACACAAACAAAAGAACTAAGCTGTCAGTATTTCCCCTCAGACATACTTCTAGAACCTAACTGAAGATAACAGAACAGAACAGAACCTCACAGAGGAGCAGAGGTAGATGGAGGGTGGTAGCAGGTGAGTTATGAAGAGACAGACGGGATCATTTTCACATAATGAATACAGTGTTTGAGCCAGGATGGTTTGGGAGTTGGTAAAATGCTCAATAAAAGGGGGACAATAACAACACTGTGAAAACTGTACTGTTTTTAGGAAATTATAAAATGATTCATCTGCATCTAGGAAAGCAGAAAAATGTATTGTTATTCATACTGAGTGAAATAGACCACCATTATAAAAGAGACATCTATGATCTATTATTAGTCTGTGTTATGAATTTTTAAACCATGAAGGTCTTATATCTGTAAAACTTTCCCAGAACAAAGAAAAGCGATCTTAAGATTCACTCTCTTAACTTTTAGTATGAAAACAATACAAAGACTACATTCAAACTAATACGTTCTCCTTTTAAAACACAGTTTAAAACCATCTCTGTCCACCACTCTGAGCGTTTTAGTTCACGAGAATGGGATGGACGTGAGGTCGCAGTGACCTTGACCTTTGACCACCAAAATCTAATCAGTTCATCCTTGAGTCCAAGTGGACGTTTGTGCCAAATTTGAAGAAATTCTCTGGAGGTGTTCCTGAGATAAAATGTTCATGAGTATGGGACGGATGGATGGACGTACAGAGCAAAAACAGAGTAAAAACAGCCAACAGGGTAATTTTGTATTTTGGTTGACATGAACTCAAATGCAAACTATGAATGAGAAGCTTGCTACCATCATTGCTTCTGCCCTTGATTTATGGACAGTTGGGAGCAGGAGGGTCACAGTCTTGGGACATTTGATGTTTTAAGGGGACATGTTTTAATCAACACATGGGTCTACAAATACAGCTCCATACACAACACTCCTAAACGACAGACTTGCACTGGACCTTGTCTACATATTTGTCAGCTTTCAGGTCATTAACACCGGCCAATGCAGTGTACAGAGAATGTATTTGTCAATGTAAGAAAAGCTAATGTAGCATCTTACATTCTATAATCATGTTCAAGTGTCTCTTGGCTTAAGAGAAGAGTGTCCTGTAAGGTTACAGTAATCCTGCAAAAATGCAGTAGCAGAGTCAAAGCCGTATTAAAGCCAAGTCAGGAACAGGGTCACATAATGTGTTGATGGTAAACACTTGTTTATCCTGGGTCACTGCGTCACTCTGAGATGCAGAGAAAAGACACGAGAGTGAGAGCTGCAGAGAGAGGGAGGTGGGAGGGGGGTTCTGCTGCTACATGATGAGTGTGAAGTGTGAACAGGAACATTTAAAATGATCCCCCCCCCTCCCCTCAACGACCCCTGGTTAACCTGATGGAGATGACCCCCCTCCTACCCCACCCACACACACAGTATATGCTAATGTCATAGGGTGAAACAGCTGGGTGTTTGGGTCATGTTGAAAGAGCAGTGAAAGAACAGCTTAGTGATAATAGCATTATTCAGCTGACTGAGAGAGAGAGAGAGAGAGAGAGAGAGAGGCTTAGCAACAATGCCATTATTCTCACCTGGAGCTAAGTGATGAACCACGAGCAGTCACGAAGAGGCTGCCACGTCTTACTCTCAACTCTACACTATTCAGGATCTGACTGATATAGTAAAATAAGCCCTTAAAGGAAAAGTCTGTTTTTTTTACAACTTGATCCTTATTTTCATATGTTTGGCCATCAGTTCTATCAGTTATGATAGTATTCTACTTACGTTAATTGCTAAGACCTGGGAACACAGTGACATCACTAAAAACTAACAGGACAAGAAATACAAGGCTGACTTACTGAAAGAGGGGGTATCAGTGACATCTCTGGTGTGCTCACTAAAGCCAGGACGAACCTGGACTTTTTACACAAACACCAATACAAAAATACAATATATCAAGACAATATTTGTTTTGTGACCAAGATATGTACTGTAGTGAGCGGGACATTTTACTGTGTAAAAATAAACTTGTCAGTGCTCTCTGGTGGACAAAATGTATGTAATAGAAGACTATGACTACGTTTATGCACAAAATATTCTGGTTTTTGCCTTGTTCCGAAAAAGACAATATTCCTACTAAGATGTTTATATGGCTAATGACAATGAATATTCCACTAATATTCTCGTTTTCATGCAGAGGGTTTTCAGGGTTTCCCTCTGCTCCAGTGGGAATGGGAATCTCCACAGGCAGTGAAGTAAACCAGTGAGGTGATAACACTACTGAGTGATTTTGGTGCATCACACTGAATCATCACTGTCAGTCCATGGCTGCACGTCAGAATAATAACCAATCCTCTCTGTCCCCATCATGGAGAAGGCGCGCTCTGCTTTTCCAGCCCACCCTGAGCAGCTCTCCACTCATCCCTCTCCTCTATCTGCCTTCCTGCTCCAGCATATGTCAGTTTGTCTGCACAGGGATAAACAGGCAAGAGGGCCATGTGTTGCAAACTGCAGTAAAAACCCCAATTGAGACACATATTCCAAATGTGCTGTATACATGTCCAAAGAATGCTCCTAAAACCAGAATAATACTGGCATATCCCACGTCTTAATCTGAAAATGCTTCATTCAGAATAAGGCCTAATTCGGAATATCCAAATGGAATATGTTGTTTATATTACCTGTATCAAATTTAGAATACTGTCATATTCGGAATAATGGTGGAATATTAGTGTGCATGTAAACGTACCCACTGTTTCTAAGTCACCTCAATCATATCTTTGGTATTTCTCTACTACAATTTCATTTGGCAGACATATATGGTCATACCAATATATCTGTCACTTTCAGTTTCACCTCAGAATAAAGTCATTTATATAATCTGGATAAACTGTTGGTTTGTTTCCAACTTGTCTGACTGATCATGTTTCTTGCCCTGTCAGACCTCTATCTCTATCTCAGTAGTTACATTGCTGAGCACAAAGTCATCATGACTGATAGAAACCGATGGCCAAACCCTACCAAAACAAAAGCCTATCAATATTAAACTGGAGTTATCCTTCAGCCAGATCAATGAGCACTTTGGACCCAGACTCATATTTGGATATATTAAAGAAACTGATGATGACACAATGTGGTACAATATTTTTCTATATGTGATCTATGTGTTGTCAAAGTAGTTTTCCTTTTGTGTTTGTGTTTTATGTATCTGCAGTGAAAAATTTATGACAGGCTGTTTAGTTATTTAAATAAAAAACTGTGAAGAGGCTGATTACCCTCCTCCTCTTACTGTCAGGTTGTTATTAGTAGAGACTTCGCTTTTATGTTGTTTTCCACAGATCTGAGGTGTTTAATATGGAGCATCTGCTCATTCCAAGACAAAATTATATGATAATTTCCTATGAAATACAGTTGCACGATGTAGTCTTAGGCTAAAGTAAGCCTTCATTAAAATAGAGCTGTCATTTTTTACAATGAAATATTTAATTCATAATTAATGAATTATTCACACAGTGTTTTCATTTAGTCTTTTGACTGACATCTATTGCAAATGGAAGTCTAGCTCTGGTCTGCTACACAGATGCACTGACACTGAAATACCTGTAATGTAGATGAAGTGCAGTTAGTCCAAACTTCACCTTCAGAAACAAAAAGCATGATTTCTAAAGAATCCAAGCTTACAAATTTGGAAGTGTATCCAATTCATAGCCATCTGTCAATATCCAACCCCACGCAACCCTCATCCACATCGCTCCACACTGTCACATATATCTGATAGAAGACCCCAAACGCAGTGAAGACAACAGTCAGTGTAATCTAGGAGGATTCAGCTGGGCGAGCTGAATCATGTTATCATAAAAATGTAGTGGTAGTGTGGTCGTCACTGAGAAGGGGGACAACCTGGAAAAGATCTAATGGGAGTCATTATGTTAAATGTTCCAAATTCCAAAGGCTCCATTCTCATAAGCTATCTAGAGTGAGATTTGCAATGATCTCCACGGCAACCCGTACCCAGATAACTGCGAAAATGTGTGGACAGCACAAACTGTAAGATTGCAAATGTGATGACAAATGTTGAAAATACTAGAAAAATACCAAATATAAAATTATCTAACAATGTCTGTAGAGGCTTATTTGCTATTGGTCCAGAACTCAAACCACAAACCATAATAAGGTTTGTGGCAAGAAATTTTAGGGGTGGTCCCAACCACTCATATATTTTGGTCACAAAGTGTCTGTCAACACACTGATCAGAATTAAGCTGCAAATGTGTTTTCAATCTGCTGTCAAACAAAAATGTCGACAAACAACTCTAAACTATCTTGGAAATGTGGCTGCTGAAGAACACTTTGTCTTTGAAACACTTCCAGTGTGATGGAGATGTGACAGTGGATGTCCAGGCTTAGGCTGAGGTAAATGTTTATGATTAAAAGAAAGAGCCTGAGAGAAAGAGAATATGATGTGTAATAAGTCAACATTGACAACCTTGACATGCCACCTTGACTTACAATAAGTCAAGGTGGCATTCTGAAACTCTAGAAATCCTTCTCTGCTCTCCTTCTCTTTATGCATTTCTGAAACTTCACTTTGGACGTCTCCCATTAAATGCTACTGTCCCACTGACTTGTATCGTTTGCTATAAAACGAGTATTAATGGAAGACGTGGCTATTCTCTTGCTCACTATAGGCTTGTCATCAGAGACTGGTGGACCAGAGGTGAGAAAATGTAAACTCCAGGTCTGACTAGACCATTTTTACATTGAGTCTGGGGTCCACGTTAAGGTCTTCAGAAACCTGCATGATGATGGATGACTGTATGTTGGCTCCAATTGAATATACAGTCCTTGTTACACACGTCAGCTTCAAGTGTGAGAAAGTACCATCCGTTTCTCAGGCCACCTACCCAATCAGAACTTAACATTTTTGTTGCAAAAAGTTAACAAAACTTTCATATAGCCTAGAAAAGTGATATTAAAATTTGTGATGTCATTGTGACGTCCAAGTGTAAAGTCTGAACCTTTAAGCCAATTTGTAGACTACTTCATTAAAGACCTTGTAAAGACACTACCGTCATATGTGGCAGACACTAAAGATGTTTTAAAATTGGTGGCCGACATCTCTATGCCTGACAACTCCTTTTTGGTATCTTTTGATGTGGAGAGTTTGTATACCAACTTTCCACATGATGATGGATTATAAGCTATTGACTTTAACCTAAAACCTAGGAAAGATGCACTCCCAGTGGAACTGCTTATGTCACTCACAAAGTTTATCCTAAAATCTAACTACTTCATGTTTGACAACAAATATTACTTGCAGTCTCAAGGTATGAACATGATGTCACCATTCACTCCTAACTATGCCAATTTGTTCATGGGTTTGTGGGAAGACAGATATACATTCAACAGCTACCCCTTTGTAAATAACATCTTGTTTTTTAGAAGGTACTTTGATGACATTTTTATGGGGTTTACAGGTCCTGAAGATGAATGTAGGGCATTTAATGACTATAGAAATAGCACTCATTCCACTTTCCATTTTACCATGGAATACAGTTGTGAAAAAATTATTTTAATTACTGTTAATGAAACTGAAAAATTGAACATTTTTTGAATTTTTGAAAAATGAAAAAAATGAAAAAAGTGAAAACACTGAAAAAATGAAGACTGTGATAGTTAGTCATGTGACCCATATGTACTCATGTAATTTTGCTGAGTGAACCTGAAGAAGCTACAGGCAAAATCCTAATAAAGTCACAGTTAAGTCATTTCAGTGTGCGATGGTTCATCTTGATCTTTAACTAAGATGTTCCTGCAACTGACCAACACCTGACTGAAAATACTGGCTGTGCATGGGGAGTTCTACTCACTGTAAAACCATATCTATATGAGGTCATTCCAAATTTGAGAGGATGTGAGCATGCATATTTTAAAAACAGGTTTTTTACATGTGAAATGCATTTAATGACCGAGTTATAAAATGTTATTAAAGATTCATCAACCAAGATTCATTTTCACAAGTCACTGCATTAAGATTAACTAGGGCTGTGCCATATATTATGCTCTATCATTTATTTTGTTGTGTCGCAAATCACACTATTAATATTATTAATATATTTTTTGTCATTTGGACGCTTTGTGTTCTTCCACATGGCAGGGATGCAGGCAGGAAATTTCTATGAAGGCAACACAAACAAACATGGAGGAGAGTGAACATGACACAGAACAAGGTCATTCCAAACAGGAGAAGGACTCTGTCCAGACAAGACAAAATGAGGAGCTCGTACCTAAAAGAGGGACTACTTCTGTCACATGGATGTAATTTGAGTATTAAAAGTCTGACATGGACCAGAAGACCATACTTTGCAACTAATGCCGCAGACTGGTCCCCACAATGCTTCACTGAAAATGTGCACAAAGGTTCTAAATCACAGGAGAAGAATAATCAAATATGAGAAAATAATTTTTATTTGTTGATATAAATTGTCATATGTAATTCAAAATGAAATAAGAAATAGCCTTTCAATGTGGTCATTTTATGTAAACTATTTATTCATTGAATTTACAGAAAATGTGCTGTATTGCGATATGTATCGTTATCTGTATATGAAATGACCTATATGAGGATATGAGATTTTGGTCATATCGCACAGCCCTAACACTAGCTCTGTTGCCAACAGAACATTGAAGTAAACTATAAACCTGTTTCTATGTAGAACAGAATAACTTTTAAAAAATTAATTTGTTTTCAATCATTTGTATTATAGGCTGATATTATCATCTCATTATTATCATCATCAAAACATTCTAACTGGTTACAGGATAAAGAACTAACAGAGTAGTTATAGCTAAATCAACAGCTATAAGATAAAGGGAAAGTAAAAGGATGACCTCTGTATAACCTTAGCCAGTGGATGCCTCCCTACCCCTTCACCTAAGGCTAGGATTAACATGTCAACCAAGCAGCTTGTATAAAAGGGAACATGGACACATCTTGTCTAATGAGCTGCATCACAGGAAACTAAACCACAGCGGCAGCTGAAAAACAGAGCCAGGCAGGCCCACAACTACCAATGAGGACACTGAGGTCCTTTAGATTTACTATGACAATGTGGGGGGGGGTTTAGCAACCTGGGGGAGTCAATTATACACTTACAACCATATTACAGTATTTGTAGAGTTTTTATATTTAAGGTTCAGATAATGCTTTCAGGTCTGTAATTTTCTAATAATTTCCTGAGATTTTCAGGAAAGAATTATGTAATTTGATACTAATTATTGACAAGTTCTGTTATTTAACTTATTTAAGTTGTGGTTTAAATTTTAGGACAACAAAATATTTAAATAGAAAGGATTCAGTACCTCTCCATCAGAATTCAGTGTGGAGAGGCTTTTCAAACTGCATTTAGGACTTCATGTTGGGAAATAAAATAGTAACACTTTATTTACTAGCCAGTTATAATTTCCTTGGGACTTTTCTGAAAAGATCAATATAATCTGGTAGTAATTAGAGTGAAATAGTTGGTTGTGTTGAGTTGAACTATCCAAATAATTCAAACATTTAAGAGAAGGCGTGTTGAGGGGGACTTTTCAACTCCTGGCTATGGCCATTGGATCCCTCACTCTGATATTTAGGTCTTGTTTTATGACTTCTAATTGATTAATAGGGTGGGAAAATGCATCAACCACAAGTGTTGACTGTGGGTGGTGAGTTTATCTTCTCCGGTTCAGAGCTCCTACGCTGCTGAAACAATCTTAAAAGTTTCACATCTTCTTACAGCATATTCAACAAACTCCCTCAGTATAGTGTGTGACCTGGACTGGATGCAGAGCCAAGCCTCCACCTCAGGCTCAGATTAACTAAGGTCAACGCAGACACAAGTTAATGAGACCCAGCAACACTTTACATACCACTGGTGTTTACAACTAAAAAGGAGGCCGAGGGTTTGTGCTTGTGAGTGGGGGAATAGGAATTTTCTTGAGCAGATGAACTAAAGGACAGGTGAAAGTTGAAAAGGTCGAGACATGAGACTGGAAAAGAAAATGAAAGACAATATTGTTGGAGGTGATTAAGAGAGGTGAAATGTGGGACAGCAGCAAAGTCGGTAGGTTGTGGTAGGATGTGAATATTTCTGACTTTGGTAATTCCCAGTGGTGATGTCATTAAATACAGCTTCCCCCCCCCCACACACATCTGACTCAGAGAAACGAATACCCCTCTAAGACAACAGATGCAGGGATGAGACATGAGACATAAACTGGCGCAGTAAATGAAGCAATCCTAAACTAGTCTGTGTACACAAGTAAATTCATGTCTTCAGTATGGCTCCGTGAGACAGTTTACCTGTCGCAGGTCGATGAAGGCCAGCTGGAGTGTGTCTCCTTGGAAGCCAGGGACCGGCTCTGAGCTGGCAAACACTGAGAAGAAACAAAAATTCCACCAGACAACAATCACTTTAAATGTACAGTATAAGTAACACAGCTAGTGTCAAAAATTGGCTCCAGATCTCCAGACCACATATAAACAATATATGTGGAGGTCTGCAGTCATTCAACTAAAACATACCTCAGTCTTAACAGGTTTACTGCTTCATGATGATAAATAATGCTTCTTTTGAAGCATAAAACCTAATAAAAAATACCTAATCAAAATAATACAATCAGACTGTTTCAATTTTATTGTAATTAGTTATAAAAAATACTTCTACTTTTTTTCTTCCATGGAACACTTTGTAACAAAAAAATTAGTGGAATCAAATTGCAACTTTCCAAGTTACTATTCTGATGAAGTAGGCATAGAGACGGACTTTTTAGGCAAAGTAGGCAACTGCCTGGGGCCCCCAACTAAAAGGGCCTCAAACAGCTGTAGATTTATTATGATGTATAGATATGAAACATATAAAATTATGTTACTATTCTAACTCATCAAACCGTGAAATTACATACAAAGGGGCCCCAGAACACTTAAAAAAAAATCATTGTCAACGTCCGACCCTCCCTGCGCTCTACAGATTAATGGACTATTCTTTCACTGGAGCTACCTCTCCATTTGCATGTTGACAGGGATGCAGAAACTCCTCCAGGTAACATGCATCCAACACAACATCAAACAGTGACAGAGAGTTGTCACAGTGCACATTTCAAAAGAAAAATCTAAGAGGAAAAGTAAAACAATCATTGTAAAGACTGTTGCTCCCTCTGAAACAACCAGCAGGACCACAGTTACTAACACTTTCCTGTCACATCCACTCATTGCCTTATAAGTAACATTTGAATATTAATTTGAACATAATTTTAATTTATGTAGCTAATGCTTTAATCTATAATAATGTGTTATATTTCATCACTTCATATATTTTGTATCAAAAATCTGCATAGTAGAGTATGAATATAAAGTGGTAATGCTAATTATTGATTTTAATGGATATAATATGTGATAATTGACCACATTTTATATTGGAACATGTGCTTTAGCTTTCAGGAAAACATCATACCAGTTAAATGATTATGTTATATGATTTTTAAACTTGATTTTTGGCCCCATCACCCACCTCAACCAGCTACCTTTTCACATCAAAGGAAGTCATTTCATAGAATATAATGATCAGGCTTAAGACTAATTAAAAAGAGAATGTGTGTGATCATGTGTGTGTGTGTGTGTATGTAGAATTTTAATATCCATTTTTATGTGTTTATGTCTGTATTGATGGATGCATGTCTTTATTTGCTATCAATAGAAAGGTGGATACTATCAATGACATTGAACGTGTAACAGTTATTAAAGTGTGTGGAAAATGATAAATGTTTTAATTATATGAGTGCTGCTCATTGAGGGTGTTAGGTGTATTTTAATCATCCAGTAATCTGGCTGTTACTTCTGTGCTCTACCCCTAACCTCATGAGCAATATTTTCCAAAACTCCAGAATTAACTTATGTCAAAAACTATCACTCATTCATTTTGTTGTCTCAACACTTCTATTCAGTTACAGCATCACTGCCTCCACAATGGAGGGGCTGTCGACTCCTTGGAATCAGTGCAGAGATGATCAGATAAACCCTCCATTTCTTTGTAGGAATTCACTGACATCAGTATCACATTAGAACAAAACAGAAAGGTGATACTGTCTTGTTGTGGCTCCCTGGATCATCTGATGTAGTGCTGAACTTTGGCTGACCCAAAAAACACTCACTCACACACACACACACACACACACACACACACACACGTACACGCACACGCACACGCACACGCACACACACACACACACACACACACAATATTCTATGTCTAATAATACAGCAATAATACAATTTAATATTACAACCTCAGATGTCTAGATTTAATTAAGACCATGTCACAGCACAACAACAGCCACATGACTTGTAATATATGATACTGTCAAAGCTGTGGACAATAATCAACTATCTGCTGTGCTTTATATTCACCCGCTGAAAAAACATTTTATGGCAACTTATTCTACTTCTGAGGAATAACCATATATGTAAATGATATAATCTCTGCCACTCCACATTGTAATGTACATTTCTATGCAGATGATACTGTTTCATATGCTACAAGTATTAATCTCTTAAACTACAGCCTGCTTTAGATGTTTTTCAGTTGTCTCTTTAGATGAATTTGAGCTGTAGGTGGAAGAAGACAAGCTGCCATTATTGTGGTGGCATCTCATCTGAAAACCAACGAACCCACCCGAAAAAGGTTACTCACTTTCTTGTTGAGAGTTAGATGAGAAGATCGATATCAATCTCTCATCTGTACTTTAGCAGGGTAAACAGCTAGCCTTGCTCTTTCCAAAGTTTAAAAACTACCAGCGCTTCTAAAGCTCACTAATTAACATGTTTGTTCAATTGGTACAAAAACTGAAACGTAAAATTGTTAAGTTGTTATTTTATAGGGAGTTGCTGGAGCTATTTCTGAACTAGGCTAGTGACTACCTGGAATCAGGAAATAGTTCCAGCACATAACTCCCTGTAACCACAACTACACATCACATTACAATTAATGTGAGGAACTTATTCTTTTTTGTTCTCTTTCATACACATGCACCCACAGACAGATAACAGGAAATTATAATTAAAAACATTAAACAATTAACATTAAATCTCTTTATACTCACATTCGCATTGAATGACATCCAAGTTGAATTGCTGAATGGCCCCCATGCTGATCTGTTTCAGTTCTGTGTCCAGCAGCATCTGCATCAGTGATGTGGACAGATGCTTACAGGCTGACATACAAGCTGTCTGGGCCACTTTACCCTGCAGAGAGAGGAATGGGGGGAGAGAGGGAGGGAGGAGAAGGAAGGGTGACAGAGAAAGAGAGGATGCAAGAAAGGAGGGAAAGATGGAACAGTATAAGACAGATGAGGATGGGGATGAGGAGGACAGTAAATGAGAATGAGAAGGCAGAAGGGACAGAGGCAGTATGAGGTCATTCAAGGGGTTGAACATGAATAAAGAGAGGGAGGGATCATAGGTACAGAAGATTAAGATGGTATAATGTGTGTAGGAAGGACAGATTTGTGAAAGGAGGGGAGTAAGGAGGTATAAAAGATATTGTGGGGAACAATCGGCAAGAGATTAAAAGGTTAAATGGTAAAAGAACAGAAGGAGGGATAGTGGGAAGTAGATATAGGAGTAAAAACAGATATGGGGGATAAAAAGCAAGAAGGGCAAAAGAAGTGTTAGCTTCACCTTGAATTCTGGGTAAACAGAGGATAATATAGGTGCAGCTGTATCAGTCATTGTATCCGTCATTGTATCCTGTACTTCATACCATCTACCATCTAGCTCAGGGGTCAGGAACCTATGGGGTGCAAGCCAGAAAGCTTTTTGCCAGATAGTGGATTTTACAGTTTTCAAAAGTGAATTAAAAACAAATCAGGCGTCTTCCTGCTTAGAACATTTAAATCTGCTTAAGAACTGCCACACCCCACTTGGACATAGCAGAAAAAAGGTAAATGAGTTCTGTAAAACATGACTTATGTATCACTTGCATCAGCAGTGAAGTACAAAATATGGAGATGAACAATTATTCTTAACAAAATGTCAATACCTGTGCAACAAGCATACTGGAAGCAAACCCAACAAGGGTGACATCTATTTTTTGGATTAGATTTGCTAGCAACCGGTGTACTTTTTCAAGTAGAGAAAAAAAATATGGGGAACTGTCAAAGTATCAAAATATGGCATTGAGTGCTTGGTCAGACTCTTGAGGCTGGGTCACACCTGCATTTAAAACAGCAAAGTTATGGAGGGAAATCAGTTTATTTCGATAGAATTGCCACAGGCAGTGGATTCACTCGCATGGCAAACTAAATCCACACAAATCTCTTGCATCAAGTTCAACTTTGTGAACTTTGACATGTAAATTTGCATCTTTGACCAACAGCAAATAGTCTTGACAGGGCTGACCTTTGAGGTTCAAAACAGAGGAAACTATCGAAACATATTAACTGTGTTGCACCATCCACTTTTATATAACCCTGTTCTGCTGGAGTATAAGCAGCTGTACTAAAGAGGCATGCTTTATAGACAGTAGACATCTTACTGTTGACTCTCATGTTTCTCACCGGCTAGTGTGTTAGCAGTTGACTTGCCAGCTACAGTAGTTTGTCAACTAGCCCTCCCAGTAGTCACTTTGTCAGCAAGCTATTTTGCAAGGATGCATGGATGAACTTTATTTAGTCAATTGCAGGTGTGACCAGTGCTTTAAGATGTATTTAGACTGAACACTAAGCATTTTTGGCTTACTTTTGACTACTGTATTGAATGCCTCTTTGGGTAAAGATAACTTGGCCAACAGGGGAATATGATCTGAGAATGTGTCTTTCATAAGTAATGTGACCTGCCGATTTCCAACAAGACCGTGAGCAAACCAAGAAAGGAGCTGCTGCCCTTTGCCTATCCTCAGCAAGGGTGGTGATGACTTGAAGGCAACACTCACTGTATACACATACAAGCCCATAAAGACGGTCAGACACATCGGCGCAGACATACTGTATCGACATTGTGCATGATGTCAATACAAATCATAATGGAAACAACAGATCGAAATGACAAAACAAGATGAATTACTGATATAGAAGCAGAAAACAATACACAAAAGACAAAGACAAAAGGACTAATATAGAACATGAGGGTGTCTGGTGGTACAGAAGCTGTAGATAAAACGTCATTATGACAATTATGATTTGAGCTTTTGAGCTTGAAGTAGGAATTGCTCATGTGCACAGCTGACGTATGAAAGAGAAGTGCTACCTCTGATATGATGAGAGACCCAATTTCAATTTTTGGTTTTAAGGGTCAAGTAATTACCCTATACTCAATACTTACTCCAGATGGTATGTAGCCATGCAGATTAATGTGACTGAGATATCTCTGGGATTTATGATGTCCCTCCAATACAAGACAGGTGAATGGGATTTCATTTGTGGGTCTCAAAGCATTACAAAAGGTAATGCTTTTATCAAAAACTCAACAGTGACATGTACAGATTTTGTGTCTAACATTTCTGTGTTTTTCTGCTTTTGTCTCTCAGGAGTTAATTCGGGAGCCATGCGCAACAGCTACCCTACACACCTCTAACATTCCAACCTCTCTGTGTACACCCATAGAGATGATAACAGGAATCTTCAGAGAACTGTCAAGTTCAAACAGTTTTTAAAGGGGTGTGAGTCATGTAGTCATGAATGATCTGGTGTTTGTAATTGAGATTTATTTTAATCTAATTTTACTGCACCATTGTTTGGGTTTTGTGCTGTTTTGAATGTATTTCCTTGTCAAGTTCTGTGTATTTTACAGGCCCATCTAGGGGGAAGCATTACATACTAGACTGGACTTTGAAAAAATAAACTTTAAAATCGAATTAAGAATAATTCCAGCATCAGGGGTTAGAGGTAGGCTTAGGCATGGCTCAATACTACCAGGAGTGATTGAATTAGTTGTTATTAAAAGTTGGTACTGGATTGCATGCTGTAAGATGGCTCAGGTGACACATTCTCATCTTGTTGGGTTGCGTCTTGACAACAGCTTTTTTTTGAAAACCATGTAATGTCTTCACTAATTTCCTTGATAGCAGAAGCTGAAACTGGCAGACAGTAGGAGATGGTTTCCAGTGTGTTTGCGTTAATAGAGAGTTAAGATATGACCTCATCTTGTTGTAGACAGAGTTTCTACATGAGCATCTTTCTAATTTTGTGAATATGGGCTCAAGGTAAGATCATTATCAAGATACATACTTAGATATATGGATCTTTATGTGATGGCAAGGGCTTGATTTTCAAGTGTTCTTTATACATTAACAACTAATTGATTCAATTACAATAAGTCATATTCAGACTGAAGGAGAAAGAATGTTTAAAATTAATAACAACCGCATTTTGGTCAGAAGAGAACATTTCTGTGTCATCAGCATATTGCAAGACAACAGGAATACTTTCATAATGCATAGAGGAAAAATGAAAGGCCCCAGTGAAATGGTTTTTGGTATACAAAAGAATAATGTACTATTGATCTAATCAACGAGGTTAAATAGGTTCCCAACCCCTGATCTAGCCTAATAAAGCGCTACTATGCAACCTCACCATGAATATTTACAATAAACATGCTTTGATTACCATTAAATTATCACCGGGTGATGAGATCTGTCACTAAGAGGCATGAGACCATTTACAGTGCTACAGTGTCCAAACATGTCTTCTTTACAACACATTATAGATAAAACAGAAACCACAGATAGCCCAACACATGCAGGTAAGGCACAACACAAGCTCAATCAATAATAATCCACATGTAACACTCCATATACTTCCATAGCATCATGTTTACATCTCCAAATCAGGTAAGAATTGTAAGTGTTTCCACTGCTTGAGACAAGGGTGTAGGTTTGGTTTTAACTTTGGTAGGGACATTTTTTTACTTGCTCTCCATCACTCTTTTCTCTTTTCTCTAAAGAGCCTGACTCAGTGAAATGTTTTCTTTACTGAATATGCATTTGCTGACTTGCCTGAAATTGGACATGTATCATGATTTTTTCTCTGATTTTGACATTTTATTGATGGACTACTTAACTATAAATATGATAGACTGTCACAATAAATGTTACAAAAAAGAAATGTTTAGAAACCTGTAGGTAATGTGTTGCTCTGTAAGGTTTTCACACCTCACCTGAGATTCTGTCCTTTCAGTTTGTGGATTTGGGCGACACAAGAGTTTCATGACAACCACAGTGAAGCTCAAACCTACCTTTAAATCATCTCAAAAACTTCGATTTGTATTATTTTTCATTCAACTCCTGAACTTATGGCTAGATCTTTCACTATGACATCAGAGCTCACCTGTCTGTGTGTGCTGCTCAGGCTGCTGCTGACAGGATATTCATAATAAAATGATGCCTGACAGTCAAACAAATCAGTTAGACCAGCTATGGCTTATTTAGCTTAAAAATCATGTTTATGTCTTGAGGAAACATATGCAATAATAACTCTGCTCTTAATCCATCTACCACTAATTTCAAAGATGACTGTGATTACAGAACATTCTTATCAACTCAACTGTTAATGACATTTTGGTTCTTCTTTAAAAAGGACCAGATGTCTTTATTTGTGTTTAGCAGGAATTTTCACCAACAGTAATAAAGTTGTTTAAGTAAACAGCATGTCTGAGCAGCAATCACAAATTCACTAACAACACCTAACACCTGAAATTAAATATAATATCAAATGATCTTAGTTTTGTCCAGCGAAGTCATTTTCAATTCTGTGACGTTTGGACCATTTTAACTATAAATACTAACTGCTTCAGACTCTCCACCTCACCGACTCCACTACTGCAACTGCTGCTGCTAGTCAACAATGTGTATAACTTGAGGTTGAGGGTTGCCAGATCATCAGGTCAAGCATCCCTCATATCATGCTCTTTCACTCTTTATCACAGTAGCGCACCTTTTTTCAGAAAATGCAAAAACCTGGCAGCTCTGCAGAGATCTTACTGTTAACATTATGTGGAGTTAAAGGGGCTAGATTGTTTGAGATCAGTAAAAAATCTCGGTAGGGACAATCCAGCAACACCTTGATATTGATAGGGACATGTCCCTACTGTCCATACTCAAATCTGCGTCCATGGCTTGAGGTGTTCTTGATTTTGTGAAAATCCAAGTTTGAAATTATTATCCAGCTTGGAACAAGTGGAACTGTCATAAGTTAAACCTTTCCTCAAGTGTTAAATTCAACAATAATTTTGAAATAATCTGTACAGTACAGTTCATGTTTGTGGTAAACAGGAACTGAACAGTACATCAACACTATCAGTTCTCAAAGACATTCATGCAACAACTGCCAAACACAAGGATGATGTGGTGACTCAAATTTCAAGGATAAAGCACAGCCAACATTCTTACTGAGATAAAGATTTCCATAAGGACACAACCCCTATTAAAAACAACACTGGAGAGACAATCAGTGCCTGCAAAAGACTCTGCACTCTGTTTGTGTCCGTAACGAGGCATTATCTATGGTAATGGGAGCTGAGAGTCGGCTGAACAGTATGTAAATTCTACTTTGTTCAGTTTGTCTCTAGCCGCTGGGTAGCTAACACTAGCAGTCTGTAGATATCAGGCTGATGTTGATAAAAGACAGAGTGTAAAATTGTGAATTGAATTGGTTTCTGAGCTACTTTATTTTTTGGCTCTATCATCCAGCCGTGCACACTCTCTCCAAGCTATTCATTGAAGTGTTGCTTTCACACCACTGTCCACTTCCACATAGACACAAATACTTTCAAAAAAATGCAGCGAGGCATCAAATTAAAGCAAAGGATATGAATAATAAAAAAAATACTCATTCATTCCATTACAATGGCTTATCTACACCTTAAATGTAATAATAAAACTATAAAAACATAATTGACTAGATAAAAACTCAAATTGAGCTTAAATTAAAAAAAACAAAGACAGTGAAGACTAAAACTCAAAATTAACAGAAAAGGGGGAAGACTAAAGCTCCAGAGGTGAGTAAGAGCTGCTGGTCACACACTGTCATATGGACTTGATAGCGAGGCAGAAAGAACAATAAGGCTCATTAAATATATCCCATCATGCAGCTGAAGTAGCAGTTTACAGGCTTGTTGTGAAAGTTGTCCCAAGATTCTTACTCCTACAACAGACAAATTCTGAGAACGTACAGATTTTGTCAAAGTGATGGCATAAAGTCAAGTGCATAAAAGAAAATGAAGGCTGAACATGCCACGTGGTGACACCTCACTAACTCTCATTCTGTGGGAAAAAAAAGATACAGCACATCCTCAAATGGGACCAGATTAAAATCTCTTATGTTACATTCCTGTGCCTGATGCCATGCACTCTCATACCTCAAAATACAACAGTACAGATAAAACTTTGTCATAACTCATGTTAAGTTACAAAAGCATGCAACTGGGCCAACACAGGCAAACAGAAAATAGTGAGTGGGATGTAATGATCGAGTTCTTTAAACACAGGAACAGATGCCCCGAGATAAGATTCCAGTTGATCATGGAAGTTCAGTCTTGAATTTTGGGCTCAATATGTGTGACAACAAAGCTCAGAAAAAGCTAGTAAGTGGAGCTCTGAGGTGAGATTACTTTGTCACACATGACAGTTGCTATTGTGTCCGACGTTGAGATTAATTTTCAAAGCAACTCCACATGTTTACTGTTCTAATTTGATCCTTTTTTTCTTCTGAAATCATGCCCTTTCTTCTGAAACCTACACCCTTGTGAGAGACACAGAAAAGAAGTAAAATAGGTTGCAGAGAGTGAATAAGCTTTCTTGGCCAGCATCTAGCAGCCATTACTGGATCTTCCCCATTGGCTTTGGCTTTCAGCTGTGGTGGTTGCCACTTGATCCTCCCTCACTCAAAATCACCCCTGGATGAGAGCATTTATTGCTAAAATGCAAACATAAACACTGTCGTCCGGTGTCCCCAATAAGGGTTACAACAGGTGCCAGAAGAACCAACAAGCCTGGAGTAGTGGAGCTTCCACAGTCAAACATAAGCATGCTTTTCATCTCCCCTCTGCCTGTAAAAAGGCAGTAAAGTGGTGTAACAGCCAGGCAGGAATACTCACCGACATCGATGCATGGTCATTGTTGTTATTCTGAGCAGAGACACCCCCAAACCAACCAAAAATGGAAGAGGGGGAGGGAAAGAGGGAAAGGACAGGAAAAGAAATGTGGCAACAATAAATGGACAGGAGGAGGTAAATTCAACTAGAGTAATCGTGCATGCTTGACACAAGTCAAATTAATCAAGGAGTAAAACTGGTAGTAAAACAAATCATTATAGCGTTAAAGTGCTGTTCGTTACAGCGGGTGTGGATGGGGAGACAGGAGACAAACAAGCTGGAACTCATTCAAGACGGGAAGGGATGTTTGGAGAGAAGAGCAGGCACGTGGCCCACGGAGAGAGGAACTCAACAGGCTGCAGTTGCCAAAACACACATTTACTGACCAAGTCCATCACACTTTGCTATCACCAAATAGTGCCTTGTTCAGGTGGATGATGTCAGTATGTGCAAAAAGCAGTCTACAAGTCAGTAACAGCACAATCACCATGCATATGGACCGAACGTAACACATACTCAATTCAACTTTGCACAAACTTCAAAACAAGTCACTTTCAGACAGTACACACATTTTAATAGGGATGTGATGAACATCACAGCAAAGCAAAACAAGCAAAAACAGCAGACAACTGTGGGGGGTTTAGGGAAAATGGAAAGAAAAAAAAAGAAATGATCACATCCCTATTACCAACAAAAACACAATCAACACTGCCACACACTGTTTAAATACAACTAAAATCAATCTCAAAACCAAGAAGACAATGTCCCACACTTCCAAGAGAAAGGCGGCGGGTTCAAGGTAAATGGGTCAGAGGTTAGTGGGCGTGTCCAACTCACCGGGAGGTGTGTGAAGACCTGGAAAGTGGAACGCAGGAAGTTGATCAGGTCCATGAGATATCCAGACGCACGACCGTCCGACTCAGCCATGCCCCATTCATAGTCTGCAAGCTGGATAAACTCATCGATCTTCTGGTTCAGTTTGGTATAAATCTCTCCCTCTGCAGCATGACGAGCATCCTGGAAAACATCTTTTATGAGATCCTTTGACCAGACTTAATTTAAAAAAAATAGTTTTAAATACATACAGTCATCCTGGAACAGAGATACAAATTTCTATGTATGCATGAACAATCTGCCAACCTGAAAACTGTTATGCTAGCTTTTATGCTAGCATTAGCAATTTGTCAGACCATGGCCCTGTTCTTCAAATGTGGACAACTGAGTTAGCGTGATTTGAACGTGATTTAACAAATGACTAGAAAAGTTTTGATACACAGTACTATTGACTGATGATGAGAACGTTAATAATCAAAATTTGTTGGTGTAATTATCTCAACTTAATTTCACATGAGTGAAATACATACACATGATGAAATATGATATATAATCAAATATAGCCAATACAATTGGCTGCCACACTGAACTATTGTTAGAACAATCATATTATCACATGAGAGCTTTGTTTGTGTTGCTTTTATTTAGCATGCTGACTGTCTTTAGTCAAAGACAGAGGAAAAAATGTGCCCCGAAGACACATTATTCCAAAAACAAACATCAGTGATTAACATATACACAAAATATAAACACAAAGAAGAATCCATATCACATTCATGTGTTACCTTGAAGGTGGACAAGCCATAAAGTCTTGTGGTGTGTACTGTTTCGGGGGAGACGTTGGTGATGTTTGTTATGAACTCCTCTAGATACCTGCAGGCCTGCTCCAGGTGGGTGGTGTTAATGATGATCTGCACCAGCTACAGAGAGAGAACAAGGTTCAGCTTTTAGACTAAATTCAGGTCACCGCGTAACAAAATGGAGGAGCTCCACATAAACAGAAGGTTTTGTCATGAGTACATGCATCATGGTGTTCACTGAATCATGGCTCCACCAGGATATACCAGACTCAATGCTGGAGCTGAGTAATAACTGGTGTAAACAATACACAATTAGAGAAACTACATGCGACCCTGACTTAGAAGTGCTCTGTCTCTCCATGAGACCTCCCTTACCTCCCTTGAGAGTTTGGGAACATCATCATCTGTGCTGTGTATATTCCTCCAAGTGGAAATGAGCTGCAAATCATCTGCCAGAACGCCTTCACACCCAACTCTAGTGCACTCCTAAGGCCCTCATCTTCATTCTTGATATCTGTTGACTTGAATAAGCACTAACAGGATTTCACCAGAATGTTAAATGTGGAACCAGCCTACAAAGCCAAGGCTCCTCCTCTCTCCAACTTAGATAACTCGGCTGTTCGTCTCATGCCCACATATAGATCTGTGTTGAACCAAAGCAGGTACAGACCATTTTTAGCAAAGTATGCAATTAGAAATCAATGGGGATAGATGGCTTACCCACCTTCCTGCTAAAAAAATTCTCATCAGAACTAACTGTGGCATGGAATCCTGTTTTTCAACAGTCCTTTTGACAGTCACGCTGTTCCAGCTCTCTGAAAAAATCTGCCCATCTGTACAGAGGATGCTGTTATCAGTGTAACACACCTGATTAGTAAGCATTTAGAGGACCCCAAGGCATATTCACGTGTTTTATTTACAGATTTTATTTCAGCTTTTACTACACTCCAACCACATCTGTTGTTCAGAAGTTAAATGACATGCATGCTGTGTGCTAGGCTGGCTCAGAGACCAAGATCATGTTCTTTCACAAGATCACATTCTACAACGCTATGCTGGAACACATCATTAGATATCATGGTATGGCACCCTTACAGTCCAGTTAACATCAAGAATTGACAATATGGTGAAAACAGCAATGGAAGTGATAGGGAAGAAAAACACCCGTCCCTTCACACTAATTATGAGAGAACTGTTGTTAGATATGCACATAGAATTCTGAAGGACCCTTCACACATTCTATATTCTGAATATGAACTATTACCTTCAGGTAGTAAATGTGAAAACAACCACTGTAAGCTTTTTTTCCTCCCTACATCCATAGCACTTCTCAACAAACAACCAGATCGATCCTTACTTGTAGTGCCTCATAAGTAAGGAGGCACTGTTGCATTCAGCTTTATGCATTATGAATTTTGGTTGTATGGTTTCATTCCTCATTTTATAATGTTTGGGTATTTATATCTTTCACCTCTCTGGGCATGTGCAATATTTACATATATTTTCTATTTTGTTGTATGTAATTACTAGGGATGTGCAGAGATCCCAGTATTTGTATTTGTATCTGTATTTGTTAAGGCAGCAAAATTATTTGTATCTGTATTTGTATTTGAATAAAAGTGGAAAGAGGCTTAAAAATCCTGTTTTTGTTTTTATTACGCTTTTAATTTTAGAAAATTATGATGATTACTAAGCTAAAACTTAACTCATCGCCTCACTGCAGCCAGACCTATCTATTTGTACACCCATAACACAGAGACAGCACACCGTGTCACGTATAGGGAGGAACTTCAAAGGCAATTAATGCTTTGCACTTCTCATTTATTGCCTATTTTTTACAACCTAACTTTGTGGAAAGGAGAAGGGGAACAACAGTTTATGGAGAGTCTTTAAGAGCACTTTGCTTGTGTCAGTAGCTCAACTTTATCTCTGGGGAACACCCCCAACAAATAATTTTTAAAATATTTGTATGAAACAAAATATTCGTATAAAACCCACTATTTGTGCTTTGCCAAATAATGTATTTATATTCAGGCACACCCCTAGTAATTACATATTGAATTTAAGGTGATTGCAGTTGTATGTAGCACTACTGTCCAAGTCAAATTTCAAATATCTTATCTTCAATAATAAACCATTGGTCTACAGCATGGGTGAACTCTGTTGGTAACATTAGCGTTGATCCTACCTCAGTTAGTCCTATGTGAGGTTTCTTGATGAGGTTTTGCAGACAGCTGCTGAGTGTTCTTGTCAGCAGCAGGTTGGTTGATTTTCGCAACATATCGTCAATCTCTGTTGAACTGGATAAACAAACAAACTTTATGTTTAAGAATGTCCAGAATTTCCAGAATGTCCAGTTGCACAACACAGAGACAAAAAACCTTGAGAAAGATTAGTAAGTCTGCTTCATAGAGATTTGTCACTGAGTCTTGACCTACTGGAACGAGCATACAGTGACTGTTCTGTGAGACCTACCTGCGGTGTAGTGACTCTGAGAACTTGAGACTGGCGTAAATGAACTCTTTAACCTGTGTGTAGATCTGAGGGACAGACTGGGACATTGGCAGCTTCTTAGGAAAGTCCTGCTGCTTACACACACACAGACAGACAAAAAAATACAGAAAACAGTTTTAAATCAGTGATTCATTATCTAATTCCACATTGAGGTCAATAAATTCAAGTCCTATCTGTCGGCATCTGGAGAAATGTTTTTCATATTCACCTCAGTTTCATTCTTCAAAACACTTTTACCTAATGCAGCAGTGCTGTAGAAATTAAATGTCAAATGTCCGATAAGAAGACTACAATACTACTGATTTTGCATACATTCTAATAACTAATAGCTTTATGAATAGGTGCTCAGGACCAACTTACTAGCTCTGTGGGTCAGTACATGTTACATGAACTTGTTACCTTCTCTATCTCAGCATCATGGAAGGGAAAGCGGCTGACCACCAGTTTATATTCCTCCTCTGTTTCCACTGGGATGGGACTGTAGTTGTCCAACTCAAAGATCTCCCTGTGGAAAATAACAGTTTAGTGTTTGTGCACAGTATTAGAGCTTTGAGAATCTCTCTCTTTAACACAAAGTACAGTTTGTTCAGTTGTTTTCATCAACTTTCATCTGAAGGTGAAAACGTGCTGTAGTTTTATTTTCTTGTACTTATCAGAAATGTGTACCCATAAGTACAAAATAAAGGTCATACAATCATCATGGAGATTTGTACATGTGTTAAGACAACAATCTGATATTTCAATATCATAAAAGTCCTCTCTGAAAAGAAATAAGTTACATAACCTGTACCAAGATCAAGACTTATGATCGATACAACACATTTAAGATCGCAAGACATGTGGCATTAACAACTTTTTTGTGAGACTGACGCATTTTGTTTTGTGGCCTTTGTTAGGGTCAACAATGCAGCAACTACCATGGCTTGATGTTGAAGCTAATGTGGAAATACCTTGAAGTGCCACTGACAGCCACTAGATGCTTCAACTGTCTGCCACCCAAAAATCCTCAACTTCTCTCTAGAGATACTAAGAATCATTTTTTTCAACAAATTATTATGGTCTCAGTCTCTTATTTCAGGCCCTCTAATAAGTGTGCTGGTGGTCATTTTGGAAATTATTGCTGCGTTAGTAAGATTTGAAGACTTATAATAGCTTTGATGTCTGCTGTGTGGGCGTTTGATTGATGGCTGTGATTGACAGTTCACCTGCTGCTCTCCATGGCTCCTGGACTCACACTGAGTTACACTACTGTCACAATATTTCACTCAGTTAAATGTTATTGGATTATGATACCTGCACTGTTAGCACAATTTAGCTAAACTGGCAAACTTTAGCTCAAGTAAGGTCAGTGTTCCCAGTAAGCTAGCATTTGCTTGGGTCCGAGGTAGTGGGATGTGTTTCTAGAGCATGAAAGGCAACACTCCGTACATCACACCTCGCTATGTCCATCTTTATATAGATTCCATGTGGTCAATGCATTCGTCTTATAATATGTCTTAAAGCGTTATGTGTTAGCAGTAATAGTTCCTGAAGCGTCGTTGGAGTTTTGATCAAAACTTAAGGATGTAACTACCTGCTTGGTTTTGCCTCACACTTTAAAAGATGAGCAGAAATACAACTACAGACAGACAGGCAAACAGCAAAGCCCACCTGAAAACCAGTGCCCACTTCTTCAGCAGAGTTTCATTGTACTGGTCTCTGACCTCAAACAGTAAGTCAAACAGTCGGTTCACTGGAAAACCATAACCCTGTACACACAAACACACAAAATCAAATGTTTCAGCTGCTTTACAACACACCTCACAGTCACAAGTTGTTAAAATGAAGTAAAGCTCTGAGCCTGACTGAGGCCAAAGAACCAACCTGTAGTGTGTCAGCAAAGATGACTATGAGGTTCTTCAGCTCCAGGACCAGGTCTGGATCATCACAGTATGACTGGAGACAACAAATAAAGATTCAGCAAACACTTGGATAGATATAGATTAGATATGGGAGAGATACTGCGTCTGCAACAGCAACAATAATAAGACAATCATTTATGAATGAATGTTAAAAATGAGGTTTGTAAAACAGTGTTATTAAATTTGGTTTTGGAGAGTTGTAGAAATTGTTGGAGGCCCCTCCAGTTACAACATTGGAAAGGTGTTTGGGGGGAGAGGTGTTTCCAAAGCACTTCTGATGAAGCAAACTGGCAGCAGAAGTCTTTTTGCATCATTGCATGGTGCTGAGTAATATAGTATACAGCCAAATGCATATTTAAGATACATTTATTGGGTCATTTTCTCATAAGACAGTCAGAAATATTACAAAGATCAGCTGGAGACAGGGCTTTCCAACCAGTTCACAAAATGTATGCTAATTAGCTAGCAATCTATAGCTAATAAAATCTGCCAGTGATAGACAGCATGTCAGCAACATCAACAGTCATTGACTAAAACTGAGAAGCTGCTTTTGTCTTCTTCTGTTTGAGCTCAAAGACAGCAGCTGTTTCTGAAACCACTTCCTCTTTACTACATAGTGCATTATATTTATTTTCTGTTATTTTATTTAAGTGTCTGAATTCTGAGTGTGAAATGTATGCTTTATACAGAGCCCTCAAAAAATCCACAATGGATGAAGGAAGTAGAGGCATGGCATGTACACTACTCTGTGCTAACAATCCCACAATCAAATGCATTACATTTGATTGATACAGCACTATGCCTGCAAAATGATGTGTGTCCCATATGTCAGTTTACTGCTCAAACTTATTGAGTGTCTATTATGTGTTATTATGTTATAGTGAATGAGTGAACAAGTTGTGTTTTCAGACACAGTACTATTCTTCCAAAAATCTTCTACAATGTCATTGTAAACCGTGTGCAATGGTAGACAGCAAAGCTTGACAAGCAACAGTAACTGAGAGGGGTGGGACTTAATGAAGGGTGAATTAACACCAACAAAGTCACTCCATTTTTCTGTAGTTCAGAGTGATTTATGACCCTGAAAGCAGCACAGTCGAGTCCCTTAACATTGACACAAGGATCCTGCCAAACACAGGAGTGTGTAAATCAAGCAAGAGAATGAACACAGCCTGAGATTTGACGTAAAGCAGTAGCCGCCTGCCTCTCTGTTTACTCAGACACACACACACACCAACAATCAGATGGAGACTGGACTAAACAGCAACAAATCACAGCAGTGATAGGAAAGTATCTCAGCAGATTCTTTGTATATGTTTATATCGACCATACTCTGGTCAGTGGTGGAAGAAATGTACAGATGTTTTACTAAACTAGCAATACCACAGTGTTAAAATACACTATACAAATATTTTTCTTAAGTAGTAGAGACTATAGCTCTCAAATGAATGCTTTGTAATACTGAGTACTTGAGTAAATGTACTGATTCTGGTCCATGCTATGTGAGAATATATCATGATTTTTTAGTCAGGGAGTGTATTTTTTTTTAATTTGTTATTATTAATGATGATGAATTGAATAGTAACTGTTGTGTTGGGGGGGGTTTATTCATTAATATATTGAGAGAACTAACAGTTTGTAGACCATTTGTAATTATTATTTCTGAACATTTGTACACTGAATTTGAGGTGAGCAGGCTCCTCCTCGACAGGTCTGTGAAAGACTTTCTCCCTTCGGGCTGACCATGCAGTGGTAAAAGCAGGAACCTGGCAGAGTGGAGCTGCCTGTGTCATGGCCCAGCAGAGGGGCTGCAGGCCAGGGGGCAGACCCAGGGCTTTGTAAGTCTTCTCACCCCACACTGTGCGGCCCATTCTCTGGCCTGTTAGCATAATTCTCTGGGTCATTTACAACTGACTGGAGCCCAGCTGTCAGGAATATGCCTTCTTAATCTGCTGTTATTGTTGCAATCTGTCTCTCATTAAGGCTCCAATGACCTCCTCTTTGGCTGCATGCGTATGTGTGTTTTGACCTCTTCTCTTGAGAGTGACATCATTAGTGTGTTTGTGGGTGCACTGACCTCCACAGTGTTGTGTGTGTGTGTGTGTGTGTGTATCAGCCAATGAATGAAGGTTCTTAAAGGATAAATAGATCCACAGCAGGCTCTATTATCTCTATTAACTCTCAACAGTCTCCTTTGCTTTCACAGCTCACTCCCTGCTGGTGTGTGTATGTGTGTGTGTGTGTGTGTGTGTGCGCATGTGTGTGTGAGTGAGTGAGAGCCTACAGAGTGCGTTCGGAGCACAGCGATGATCTTGGACAGGGCCATGTTCCACAGTTCATCAGTGAAAGCTCTGGTCACCAGCCCCCGTGCGGCATGGAGGATATGGTCCTCCACAACAAAGAACCTGATCACACACACACACAAACACACACACACACACACACACACACACACACACACACACACACACACACACACACACACAGAAAAGTCAAGATAATCATCAAGTCAGTGGGATGTCATGTAAAAATGAAATTCTGTACTGAGATACTGAAGTGTAAAAAAAAATCTCACCCCACAATCTGATTGAAGTATTTTCTGTAGCCTTCCACGGTCTCATGCTGGACATTCACACGCACACACACAAACACACACACACACACACAAATCCATGTTAACACACACAGCAACCATCACAGCATAGTGCTTCTTAAGTCATCACCTGATATAGATTGATAGATTGATAAAGATAGAATGTTATCTTGTGGTATTGCATTTGTGAGTATGGACTGATTTACAAGTTCAGTCAAATTCTGACATCCAAAACAAGGCAACAAGGTGATGCAAGAAATGATCAGTCCTCCTTTTTAACAATGTTTGTTGTTTTTTTACAGTTACTGTTGACCACTTTATGCTTCCACTTAAGAGACACTATGTGTAGACACTTAATGTGACTACAAGGCTTTTCAAATGATTCTCATAGCAGCCAGTTTTGAGGCTATCCTGGTGGAAGTCAGTGCAGTCTTCAGGGGTAGCAGCCATTTCTTTTTGTTGTCTTTTTTGATACTACCACAAGGGGGTGACGACAAGAGAACTGTTCTAATTCCATACACAGTTGCTCCAAGTGAAAATTGGAATAGAGTGGAATTCAGTGCCCTCATTTAATATGCTCTATTTTCCTTAAATGAAAACTTTAGTCAAGAAAAGAACTGGAGAGCATTTTCCAGCACTAAAGGTGGGGCTTGTTAATTACTGCCTTACTGGCTCGTTCACTTTACTGGCTATCAACTCTTCTACGTCTCTGAGTCAAAGCTGCTTCGTCCAAAACATTTTCCCAAAATGGAAGAGTTGAAGTCAGTAATGTTAACTGAATTTCATAATTATGTGTGTTTAATGATGCTGCCACTATATTAGCAATTGTCTATGGTTCCATTTGAGCCTGTTTGTGTGTTGCTCACCATGTTAGCCTGTGGCTGCAGTACTAGCCTGGCCTGTTTTTTCCTCTGTTTCCTGTAGTAGTTCTCAAATGTTTCTCTGTCACCCTGCAAACACAAAGAAATACAACAGACTTCAATAACCACTTCAATGGTAACTGATAACCATAGTACTGTAGGTGGATCAAGATTGTTTTTGTTGTTACAAGTCAGCATGCCTTTATTTAAATATTCAAAAAATGAATGCAGTGGCATAGAATTTAGAGAAATACAGAATCTTGAGGAAACGGAGCATGTTTGAAAGCTGTAATGGTGTAAATGAAAGAGAAACACTCTCATAAGCCATCTAAATTTGAAAATGCAATAATATAGCTTTTCAAAAACACAGTGGACACATCTCTCATGATTTTGGACAAATAAAAATAAAGCTTGTTTAAATGATGATGTTTGCCTACAGCGCCCTCCACAGGCCTAGCTAATAAGAGCGGAATATCTTGAGTCTCTTTCACACATGGTTCCGGGTAAATTACTGGGATAACCTTTCAGGCACCACTAGCGAGAATCAGTGAGAGCATTCTGGCTAATGAGAGCAGAGGTCCAACAGAAATGGTCAGTGAAGAGGTCATTTATTCATCATGTTAAATTTTAAATGCTGATACAACATTTTCTTTCATTTTGGCTTGAGTTTTAGAGTTCACAGTTGTAAAATGTGTTGTGACACTGCTATGATCCAGTTTGTGAGTGAGTGTGTATGTGTGAGAAAGAGACACCTACCAGCACAGTGTAAATGTGTAAACACCTGTAGACAGGTGAGAAGTCTACCAGGTCCTGAGCTGTAAGAATCTGTCAGACATAGATGAGGAAACATGTTTACTCTTAAATATGCGTGATCATATGCAACATGAAAAAAGACTGTGAGACTTTGTGATCAGGACTCAAATATCTACATACTGTATATATGAATATAGATTCAATATTGTAGTCATGACATTTGTATAACAGAAAAACACAACTCCTACTGCATTTTCTATGAACATCTAGCTGCCATTGCATTAGAATGAACTAAACATCCTGTAGTCTGAGGCAACAAATAAAACCCAGTTTAGGAACAGAGGAGTATATTTATTCTAGTCTGATCACTTTCTGTCACGACCCCAAATACACATGATGTTTCATCACCTCTTCATCGCCTTCCTCCTCGTCTCCTGTGTCATCGTCCATCATCAGACCGTTGTGAGTGTGAGTGTGTGTTCGTCCATTGAGGGAGTACACAGGCTTGGTGTAGTGGCCCAAACTAGCCTGCTTTGCTACTGCACTGTTAAAGGTCCTGTGCTGCTGTGCCTGGAGGGACACATGACACACACATACACAGATCAATAACCTGATAAATACCTTCACACAGCTATTGGGACAATTATTAAAAACACAAACTCTCTTACCTGTCTCATGGCGGTCTCTCCGACCTTGTCGGAGTGTTTTCTGATGCTCTCGAGGAAGTCCTTGAGGTCAGACATGGAGATCTCCTTGATCTCCTCTCTCAATCTGGGCAGGTTTTCAGCCATGATCTGACAGAACCTGTACTGGCTGACTCTGCAAGAGACACAGCACAACCAATTCAGTTCTGTCTACCTTCAAAAGTACTATCCAATCTAACCAGCAGAATCTTCAATATTATTTGTGACAGTTTTATAAAGATTGCTCTGCATGTAAGACTGAGGATAATTGAATTTTCCCATGTGATGGCACCATTGCCTCCTTAATGAGATGTAATTCTGGGACAATAAACAAGAAGAAATCAATATTAAAGCTGCACTAATCAATATTCTTACATCAACAATGGATCAAATAACTATGTATAATGTGAATGCTGTCGCTAGTAGTGACAAACCCACAGACAATTATCACTATCTCTGCAGTTTCCCTCAGCTCTACACAGCTTTTTAGCCTCTTGCAGCTCAGTGTTTTGGTTTCACAGCTGGAATTTTACTGTTTTGGTTCGGTCTTACTGTTCTCATTAACTTCCAGCAGCAACAGACAGCTGTTTTCAGTGAAAGAGCTCTGATTAACCTGCTGTACGCTGCCAGCACCAAACAGCAGACAGACAAAGTTAAAGACTAGCTGGTGAACATAGTGGAGCATTCAACAACACCAGCTACACCACAAAGTAAAGTAAATAAAATCTTGATTTGAATAATTACATTTAAAATCTGGTTGTTGTGATGATTGTTTGAAACACACTAACACCATGTCTGCACAGGACACGTAGCATGAGCAGCATGTCAGCAGTAAGTGCTCCATTTTTCATGTGTCTACAACACTCATCTGTTCATCAGATGAGTGTGAGACGGGTGACTGAAAAACAAGGCTGAAGCGCTTTCTGTGTAGTAATGGTGTAAGCATCAACTGCGGAGAAGGGATTAAGTTGCAGGTGGGGTTTAGGAGTTTTATTGGAGTATTCCTTCAAAATCTGGATGGTATAGATCCTACCTGGGGATGTAGACCTTCTCCAGTTGCTCCATGGTTTTCAATGCAGCATAGTATCTGCAGAGACAAACAATATAGCTTCAGTTAGGATGTAATCTCAGCTATGGTCCTTTATTCACAAGCATGAAGGTTAAGTTTACTTTTAAATTTGGTTCACATACTGCCTGGTTACAGATGGACCAGGGTTTATTAAGAAAAGAGAACAATAGAAAGTAACAGGAAAGGTAACAGTAGCAAAAACCAGCATTGCAGTAAATGTAAAACAGGTGTAAAACAAGTACATGATAGTGTTCTGAGACAACTTACAGTGCATCCAGAGAGTGCACCTGATGGATTACAGACTAATGTATTAAAATTGTAACCAGCATATCAAAATATGTTGGGATAGTGCTCCCTATTTGCTAATTGAGCTATTTGCTCACGTTTTAAAGGCCTAACTGGGGAATCAAAGAGCTACATATTTTATTTCCGAATGCCTATTCTGAAACCTATTATTGTGGTCTTTCATAGTGTACACACATCACAAGGGTTCAGCCTCAGGTCAGTGTGCTGAGCTCCCATCATTAGGCTGATAGGCAGGCTGTGAAGAGATCTAATTGGTCGGTCAGTGAGTGTAAAATGTGTTGTATACACATGAACAGAAGACAGCCTCATAAACTCTACAGTGAAAAGGTTTGTCAGAGTGCAGAGCACCAAGACGGAGGAAACAAAGGCTGCAAGTGGCGGGACATTGAACAAAATGTGACCTGAGCAGCAGTACATACAGTGCAGATAATAATGTGCATTTGCGGCATACAAACTCATGCCAATTTATAGACACAGTGCTTAGTCCATGTCATTAGTGCTTAAAGTAGACTCTACACACACTTACACACAAACACACACACACACAAACATACACACACACACATCACACAAGGTGGCCAGCATGGTCTAATTGCCTTGGATTGTCTGTGGGCCGTGACAGGGCTGCAGTGAGGGGGCGTTGTTGTGAACAAGGGCATACTGAGGGTCAATTGTCCTGCCAGTGAATGGCCTCTTCCTTTGGTCCACAGTAATGAACAAGAAAGGGTCATTATTTTCCTGTCAATGAAGTTCATGGGGTAAAAATGAAGTTCAATCAAACCCACGTAGCAGGGGTGAGTTGAAACATTGGTAGGAAACCTGCATTACAAACACTAGAGTTTAACAGACTGGTCTAGTAGGGTCTGGCAGGAGCTTGTTCTCTCTAGCTCAAAGGACTGTATTGTAAAGTTGTTCAGTTTTGATTTGTTAACTTCTATTCATTTCAAATCTGGGAATCTTACATAAGTGTTTCAAATTCCACATTCCGAGTTATTTTAATAGGACAGTATATTACAGGTATACATCTGCCACACTGCGATGGATACCTTTTAGATTCCAGCTGCTCCTTCAGTTTGCTGTACATTTCTAGCACTGCAAAGGAAGAGAAGACAGGAAACAGGGTCAGTGGCAGAGTTTTTTTCAGATTTGCTGAAAAAAGCAACAAAAAACCCCAACACATTTAAAACAAAGAACTTTCAGCTTCATCCTGCGGTAGTTGCAGCACGAATAATATGATTCCCAATGAGTTTGTCCACTCTATCAGACTACATCTGTGTGAATATGGAATGTCCAAATAATGCCCAAATCTGACCTGTGTCATAAAATTCTTAGTCTAGCTTAACATCACTTTTTGTCAGCTCCTGAGCTTCAAATCACACAAAAAAAATACTGACATCTTTTTACTTCAACAGCCATCCAGTGTATCTCTTACTACACACACAAAACCTGTCTACTGCAAAAGGACATTGTCACAAATCATTATTGGGAGTGATTTTCACAAGACTGTGTGTGAACATATTCAATCAGCTTCTCAATATGAGTGATGGGTCCAACATGGACACACTATTTTCTTTGGGCATTTAAACATGAGAGATTTCTGTTTTTGTCTGTGCTCTTCTCATTGGGCTCAGTTGGAAAACGATAATGTCACGTACTTCTGTTAACCAATCACAATTTAGCAGCCTTTGCCTGTGCTGTCAAATCTGATCAAAGCACACCCTTACAGACCTGAGAAAACACATAATGTTTGACTGTGAACCTACAAATACATATTATATTTTATCCAAACTTTGATTTTTGGTCTTCTTTTGCTGGAACAAGGACTTTTAGCAGTATCTCCTTTCCTTTCATGAATGATAGCCATGTGTTTCATGGGCTACAGGAGATAGAAAATGAAGTAATAAAGGACCTTTTCGTAATACTTAGAGAATCCCATAGGCTCTTATCATGGCTGCCACTCTCACCTATGTGTAAGATTTTCTCCAAAGTATTGATTTGGTCATATTCAAGGTGAAAGTACATGTATATGGACTAGTGCAGCACCCTGAGGTCACTCAGGGTGCCTAACACCATATTAACACCTAATCAGCTGTGCTACCTGGTATACAGAGCTGGAGCTTCTCCACAGTGGTGGCCATGTTCCTCTGCTGGATCCGACAGCGAATCACCTCCTCTGTCTGAGCTGTCACCTGAGGGAAGGAACACACAAAAGGAAGGAGACAATGAGAAAGAGACCACCACTGCTAACTACTGGGTTAAAGAACGGTCATGTCTAAAGCAGAACTGTCCTTCCAGTTAACGAGCATGCATATGTGCTGACAGCACAATACAATCGACCGTTTTTGTCTTCTGCACATTCATGCCGTTCTTACCTCCCTCCCAGCTTCTTGTAGTCTTCGATTAGTGTCTGTCACTTGACCCTTGGAAAACAAACACAGACATCAGTTTAGCTGCACAGATCTTTCCTTTTATTTTTCCTTTCCTCTATGCAGGATTTCTACAATGTTTTGATTTAAGAATTCTGTTCCATCCACTCCATTTAATTATCTAGACCTTAAAGTTTGCTTGCTTAAGTTTGCTGAAATTCTATATTTTTCTTATTGTCAACAAATCTCATGAGCAAAGCCAAACCAACGATGAATACTGTATATCCTGCTAACAAGTATTGTGTGTGTGTATCAAAACCTGATATCTCTTATTCAGAAACTAATAAAAACACACAATGAGTCACACTGTTGCACTGGGTGTTCCTTCATTATCATGAACACACACACTGTAGTTAATTTTGACTCAATCCCACACACACCATCCTGCTGCCAGAAATACTCCAATGTGCGTTCATCCACCGCTGAAAGTAGTTCCCAAAAAATGCACTATTTCCTCCTGTTTGAGTAATGTTTGCAATGTCCAGTTGTTTTAGGAAATTAATGAGCCTTTTTAATATATATATATATATATATATATATATATATATATATATATATATATATATATATGGATATAGATAGATATATATAGATATATATATATAGACATATATATATATATATATACACACACACACATATATGTATGTATATATATATATATATATATATATATATACACACATATTAATGAGCTGTTTTTAAAGATGTGCATCTTCAGTTGGAACCAATGGGCTTGGAGCTGAGAGCCACAGACCTGGCATGGGAAGTCAGAGAGTATTGAGATATGGACCAACACATTATTGGTTTGGGAATTTTCATGCATGTTGAAAACTTGAGCCAGACGCAACGCTTAGCTTTGAATTTGGGAACGAGTTGACATCAGTCAATTGAAGGTCTTCTTCTTCTAGTGATTGAGGTGGAGGTGGTAAAAACCTCCTTCCTTGACCTACTCTAAGTGAGCACTTGTATTTCTTTGTGGTTTTTAAATTTTGATAGTTGAAAACCTTTTTAGAATGTAGGTTGGTCTTGGTTCAGTCATATATGATATCACATGTCTATCTGTCCTTCCTCTCCCTGTCTGACCCCCCTCTCCATGCCCTCTCTTTTCCCTCTCTACCTCCCTTGCTGCAGCTGCTCAGCCTTGTAATCAGCTCATTGTCCATGAAGGGACAAGGACAAAGGCAGGCAAATTCAGATTAACCAGGCAGCGGGGACCTGAACCCATCGTCGGTGCAATGGGCCTTTCATGGGGTTTAATGGCTTGTGACAGGCTCTTTCTCACAGATTCAGTGACAAACTTCTCGATTCTGGATGGGGATTTTTGAACTCTCGGCTCTTGTCACACGGCTGAGAGCCATGACCCAATTGACCAGTCGGCTTTTTGATGACAATCCTTTCAACAGTGAAGCTTCCAAACTGGAGGGACCAACTACATAATCACTGGTTCTTCTTTTTTCATTGAGCAGTGGAACAGCACCAGACAGAGTCTCCATCAATGGTTAAAGAGAAGGGATATAGGATATTTCTAGAAATTTAACGTATGTAGACTGTCATCTAAAACAACGTTACGTTGTACTGGTCAGGAAACAAGTGCCTGCTGATGGAGAGAAATTGGCTATCTGAGAGAACAACCTATGACATGAAGTTAGATACTAAAAAACATCTTTCTAAAGCAAAATGCTCCATGACTAATATGAGAGGTAGTCATGTGACTGTCACTGAGATATTGGAGGAGAGAATATTATAGTCTACAGTAGGTGATGTTATACAGTCAGCTGCAACATAAATGATGTTGATGACATGTTGAACACATTATTAATTTTGCATTAAGTCCGTCTTAGTTACAGATTTGATATTAGTTCATTTGTATATCATTGCCGCAATTAGATTGCTGTAAATTCTTGAAGTTTTCCCTCTCAACCGAAAATCTTCTTCACTTAAGTTAGGATGTGAGGTGAAACATCTTCAAGAATTTACAGCAAGTCCAGTTGCCTTTGACTTAGCACTCCTAGATGTCCTTTGACCTGGATGACTGAGAATCTTCACAGACACCTGGTTGGTCCTGTTTGAGCCTGAAGTGGTAACAGGGCTTGTAAACTCTAGAGATGAGCTACTGTTTCACTAATTCCTGCAAACTCAACAGAGATCCTTTCCAAGTCTTCAGCTCATCACACTGTCACACCAAAGTAGATTAGCCAAGACACTTACAATATGGCTGACCAGGTTCTGACTTTAAGACTTTTGATTTGCAGAGATACCACGATTGGTTGATATTGGCTTTTCTGGCCTGTAGTCATCTTTACAGTGATCTCTCTCACCATCAGTTTCTCTGCATCGGTTCGGACTTTGAGGAGCTCTGTGATGGCGTCCACAAAGCCTTGGTGGTGGAAATTGCACATCTTCTCAATCTCACGGTCATGGTTCCTTATCCTGGCATCCAGCTTCTCCATGAAGCGCTTGTGGGCATTGGGCTGGTCATCGTAAATAGACCTGACATAGACAAACAGGGAACAGAAGAGTGGGGTTAAGGCAGGACTTGTGTGTGCTGTTTTTATAGAGGCAGTAGGATGAGGTTCATATAGGCTAATATGTCATTTTGCTCATACATTTACTAAAAATGCAACATCAGGCAAGGTTACCAGTTGCTCGCACATTGCTATGAAGAAACCTACACAAATGCATGTAGTTTTCTCTTTATAAATCACAGTCAACTTGAAAATGTGCGCACATGGACAAACCTCATATCCCACTTGCTACATTCCTGCAATTAACCATAAATGGTCAACGCAAAAGCCCTCATGAATATGGATGTATATGTTGCTCCTGTGGAGAACAGCAACAGTAACAGAAGAACGTTTGAGAGGCTGACAGTTGCAGCATGAAACAATTCCCAAAATTAAACAAAGTGCTCAGACATGAGGGTAGATGCCAAAAAGTGCACTGCCACACACTGTCAGGGTATGGACAAGTGGAGGGACACTGAAGCTCACCGCTTGGTATTTGTTAAGCATTGTCAAGCTGCTGTATATAGACACATATATGACTGATGAGACTGCACATTCAATATCTAAAATACAATTAACACTGTATTCACTGATATTTACTCCAAAATCCAGCATACAGATGTTTCTCTATTTTACACAATCTAAATCTGAGTGCAGGAGGTGAAGATGTGCTGGTGAGGTGAGAGTGTGTGTCTCCAGTGAGGTCTGTGCACCTGACAGCACAGTCCTGTTCCCTGCTGTGATTTTGCACACGAAAATATATCAACACTAAAATTGTACTTAGTGATATATGCACAGTATTAGAAGATATTATTAAAAATCTATTAGCACTCTGTTCTGCTATTCTTTGAAGTTATCTGATGTCATCTTGGATTTCTACAACTGATGATGATAATTTCATCAGTTAGTTAACGTGGTGAAAAGGAATCAGAATATTCACGCTTAATATTGGGGAAAGGCAAGCCAGACTTTCCAGAATCCTGCCACATCCTGACATCACCCTGGCATTTCAGCAGCTGTGCTGCTCCACAACTGATCACATATGTGGGAACCTCTTCTCTGCACTCTGGGGGTTGAGAATGTGATGGTGAGACAGTGCCTTGTGCTCAATATTTCATTAATTGTTCAATAATAAATCACAGATTTAAATGGTTAAAATTTGAGTCGGCTTATATCTTTTAAAATTGAAAGGTGCTTCTCTATAATTAACTTTTGATATTAAAGCTGGAGTGCGGGACTTTTAAATATCAATGACCATCCATTACAGTCAAGCCCTTGCCAAACAAGTTCACACAATGCTGATTAAGCCTATTAAGCTTGTTAAATCTCTCTGTATTTCACAGTATAAGGAGTTTTTTAATCTGGTGTCTGGTATGACATTCCTGTGCTGGTGCACTGATAGTGATACGTTTTACATCACCCAGCAATGATTGGTTTCCCTTCAGGTTTGCTGGGGATATTACATCATGTTTGGCATCCTGACCCATCCTGACAGGTGCTTGGGCATCTTTGTTGGACTGCAAAACATACTTGGTATGCATGGCTAAGAGCTGTTGTAATTTTTGCTGTAGGACTGTTAATATGTCACTTTAGTAAGTTTTAATATTTTTCAGGTGAGAAAGTAACCATTTAGATTCCCAATATCTGGTCAGTTTATACAAATAACACCTATATGGAAATTTGTTGTAATGTTTTGGCGCTGTGAGGAGCAACTGGCTGGGTGATCAGCATACCTCACAAAGCACACATTGACAGTGTTTTTGTAATTACTCTCACTGCCAGAAGGGGGAGACAACAGTTCCACACTGCAGGTATAAGTGAAACTAAATGAGTGAGAGGAATCAATATACAATCTGGCTTCAATTCACCACCTCACCGTTTTGCCAATTTCCCCAGCGTCCAAAATGTTCATATGCCTGGGTCAGAGGTTCCATACAGGTGCACTTTTACAAACCACTAGCCTAGCCGCTAGCCACCAGCAGCTGGCTCTCTGCTACATTGTATGGCACATGCTCACGGACAAAATCCACAGAGCTACCTAGGGCCGTAGCCCCACCTAGTGGAAAAGTCACATCACACGTGTATATTTGTATCTCAACTAGCAGGCTTTCACGAGCAGACACCATGGACCTTGATCTCTGAGCACTACTTCCCCTCACACATACAGTATACTACATATGGAACTAGGGCTGCAACTAATCATTTTCGACTAATCTTATTTTCTTGGTCTATTAAACATCAGAAAACTGAAAAATGTCCATCACAATATCCTTAAGTACAAAGTTACTCATCAAATGTCTTGATTTGACACACTCCTAAACCCCCAAATATTAAGATTACTATAATGCAAAACCAAGAGAAAGCAACAAATAATCACATTTGAGAACCCTGAACCTTCAATTGATTGACTAATTGTTGCAGATCTATATAGAACAAAAAAGACATTCACATTACACACACATTTCATACAGCAGTGGTTTGAAAACAGCAGTATTCCAGTTATAGAATTTTGAATTTGAAATATCATTGTAAGGGACAATATTCCCCAAGGCAGAGGGCATGGAAAATATCAAACCAACAGCAATAAGATGAAAGAGCTTTCATCTCATATTGAGATGATATATACACATGTTCTGGAAAGGTTTAAATACAGTAGGTGAATATCAATTAGTTCTATCTATCTATCATCCAGCAGCTATAACTCAGAGATAAACAGAGTAGGATTATAAGCAAATGATGCTTTGAATCAGCTATTGCAGATGTGTGACAGATCAGATAGTCAATTTTTAAAAGTCAAACCTTCAGTGTAAATGGATCACAAAATAACTTCACAGGCACACAGGAGGCTATATGAGCTTATTCTAAAGTCATACAACTGATTCAACAGAAAGGATACAAAATAAACATATATAGATATAGGTTGGCCTTCAGGTGTAACATGCTTCTGATATAATTAGGGTCAGGAAATGATGAATGATCCCAAACTGACCAGTATGAGCCCATGACCTGCATTAACACCCATCACCATTTATTTCACCTGGAGTAACAGCTCCACCTAGTGACGCTGTAGTGAAATGCTACAGACACTGTTGATCATTACAGTTTATTGAGATGAGTCACATGAATATATATATGACCTCAATTATCCTTACAGTAAACTAGGACAGAACAAAGGTTATAGTTATTGGAACAAGAGAGAAACAATTATTTACTAGACTATGCCAGTATGTTACCATCGAGTCTGATGATCCCAGTCAGAAGAAGAACTACCACATTTTGTCATTTAAATTTTTAAACCATGCTTTACATAAAATCTCTTATTATTACTATTAACACAGACACAATAAAAGCTTTTATAATTTATTCTGAACAAATCAAGATTGAAGAGAAAACATCTTGTGCATGAGAAATTGCTTATTACTTTCTTTATATAAGCAATGTGCAAATAAAAAAAAAATCAAGGTAAATGACATTTACTTCAAGTAGTCTAAAACATCCTCTGTCTGGCTAATTCATTTGACAAAAATTCTTTCTTTGAAGAACAATGAGAGTGACTATGCTTTCATTACACATGTTGGATATGACTGTGTTGAATTGTTGGAGGTTTGCTTGTTCACAGTAACTGCATAGGAGACTGCTTGTTATTTTTGCCATACCTCAATGCAACATTTAAAACTGATCCCAACAACTAAATGTTTTGAAAATGACCATATTTTGTTTTTTCAACAACAGCCACTAGCAATAATCTATACTAAACACATATTTCCTGTACTTGCTTGACAATAAAAGCCCACCGGTAGAAAGCTTTGAATGTGCATCAGCAGCAGCAGGAAATGTTTGGTTTTCATTACCACTAATGCCACACAGCAAAAGATTAATGTTGGCAGAAAATGAACAAACAAATCTTTTGTACAGTGAACAGTGTGTATCTGGTGTGCACTCCTGCTTCAGAAATAGCACAGACACCGCCACAGCTAACTGTCACCAATCAAGTTGAGATGCTACAGCCTTAACCGGCGATACAAAATCACTTGAGCCTTGCCGTAATTAGAGATGTCTAATCACCTCTTGTTGGCTGAGAAGGCAGAAACACTACAGTTTGTAGTGGCAGCTTAATTAATGTTCTCAACCTGGATCCAAAATGGAACCAACGCAGTGTTTCCCCCCCGATATGCTTTAGCTAGTTTTCAGTTATTCCACTGCCGGTGTGTGTGTACATACACAAAAATCCTGGCATTGTGGGCAGCACTGCTGCTCAAAACAATCCTAAAGGAAACATGAAATGGTTTATTCAAAACACACCAGCATCTGAGTGGGCATACTTATTGTGCAAATATTGCCTGATGGAAAAGAAAGTTCATCGGGTTCAAGGTGCAAGTACAATATGTATTTTCACCGGATAATTAAGCCTTCATCATAAAAAAAAAAGCACTTCAATATCCCAAAATAATTACATACTAAACTCAAGATAATAGGTTCTGTATTAATCAGTTTAATATTTGAATTTCTATAATATTAATTTGAGCTTTAGTGATTTTAATTCATGCAAAATGTAAAGATCCCTCTAAACATGTCTTGAGACGTATAAAAAATACTTTGCTTTGCACAATTATATGCATCTGATATGGTTTTTTCCACAAAAAAGTTCAATTACGCTTGAAACGTTCCTCCTTCAGCAGATGAACATGTCAACAAACTGCACATCATTCTGCACGAAGAAGAGAACAACATCCAACTGAAGGTACACGCACATTTTCTCACTGAACTTGTAACAATGCTGTCAGATCATATATCTGCTCGAGGCTTGTTTTTGTCATTTAACTCCACATACAAGTTATGTTGAGACAGAATAACCCTGAACCTCTGTAATCGCTCCTACGGGGTCAATAAACTGGATGTTGTTGAAAAATTCCAACCACTTGTTGAGCCCGTATCTTAACGTCCTGTTTGATAATATCAGACCTGTGGTCACATGTGCTTCCAACGATTTTCAGGAACACACACCCGGGGAGGGGCTGCAGGTGTCGAGGGAAAGAGAGAGATTAGAGATGCAACGATATTAAATTTCAGAGCTGTTAATAACAATTATTGGTTTGTTGTGGCCCGATACAATACCATAACCTAAAATATTAATCTTATAAAATGCAAAAATGTGAAGGAGAATAAATAAGTTTATTTTTCTAATACAACACCAGGACTACAGGACCAAGACTACATGGTCTAACTGTATATAAAGTAGTGTAAACTAGCTCCACCTCCAGCAGCTACAACACTAACATACTGCTCTAACACTGATGCTTCACTATTAATAATCTAATGATGTCATATATAATAATATATATATGGAAAAGCCATGTTAAAAGTTCATGTAACTGAGCATTGAAACTGCCTTATCTGAGCTGGATTTAGTCTCTTCCTTGTGTGTTAGATGAGTGTATTTCCTATCTTCTACTGTAACTGGTTCACTGTCTTGGCTGGGTCTCCCTGAGAAAAGAGATTTCAATCTCAAGGTCAATAGCTGGTTAAATAAAGGTTAAATATATATATCTATCAGTCAGAGGGACCAAACCACAACTTTTACTTTCATATTTTTACATATTTTTCTCTCCTAGTACTGGATCTTAGGATGTGCTGTCTGACCACGTTAGAAATCAAATGTTTTTATAGGTGTTCTGAACGGCTTCACTTCAAGGTGGCGTGAAAAGCTGATCATCACAGAGAGGGGAGGGGCGAAGAGGAGGCGTGGTATCGTTTCACTACAGAGATAACTGGGCATATTTTAATAATAGTGTTGTACTCAGTGTCAGTGTTACAGGTCTCTTTGTTTGTCTGCCAGCAGCGTCTCATCAACGATTACTTTTCAAGAACAAAATAAATCATCAAACATCCTCTCTCTTCCAACTTCTCAAATGAGAGGATTTTCTTCTTTTCTGTTTTATATCATTCTAAAGTGAATACATTTTGGTTTTGGCGTGCTGGTCAGACAAAAGAAGAAGACCACATTATCCTGGGATCTTTATTCCCCAATTAATGAACAGTTTTTCATTACTTTTTCACATTTCATAGACCAAATGATAAATAAAAAAAAAAAGGCTAATTAATCAATAATGAAAATAATCCTTATTGCAGACATATTAATAAACATAAGCTGTTCCATTGTCTTTATTTACACATACTGTTGCACAGAATAATTCCTGTATTACATAGAATAGTATAGAGTAGTCCAGCCATTCATAATTGACAGTTTATAGGGACATAACAGTAGCAACCTGTTCACAGTGAGTGTGAGGGATTCACCACAAGCAACATGGGACACTGTTTCTGAAGAGACAAGATGCTTTAATAAACCTCTTATTTTGAAGGTCAGTTTCCATGCTGAGGAAAGCAGGGAGTGAATGAAACGATGGAGTCATGGTTGTACATGCGGACTTGCCTCACTGTTTCTCTCTTTCTCTCCTCTCTGGCTGTTTACAAGCTTGGCCCTTCTCACTCTACCTGTGGCACCTGCCTGTTCAAACCTTTTCTGTTTCTAACACACTATCAAAAGGAATAGTAGGATTAGTAGTAGTAATCAGATCATAATGAATACATTGTTTGATGGCCATTTTACAGCCATAATTACTTATGCTACATGTTTCATTTCATTTCATTCATTCTCAGTTTCCTCCACACTTGGAGTGCAGTTTCCCATTCTACTTTATATGTATCTATATATCAAACTCCATAAACCACATGGTTCTGGCAACAATACAATACTCCTGCAGCCAGCAAACTATCTCTACTAGAAAATTAACCCTGTGGGGGCTTTGCAGCTGTCAACAGTTGGAGACATTTTGTTAAACAAATCAGATGCTGCTTCACCTAGTCAAATGTTCATCTTTACTTTCACGTCATTTACAGAACAGTTTGATTACCAGGGCACATGAGACATAATACAGATGAGACTGCCAATTCACACAGTTGGAAAGCTGGGACTGGCTAATGTTTGACTTGATAAGAGATTCACTGATAACCATAAACCTCGTCAAAGAGCTAAAACGAAGCCTTTTAGGTCGGATGTTATGAGCAGCGCAGCACATGCAAAATGGACACATGCGCACCCATTCGACCCAGTAATCATCAGCCACCATGTTGCCATATGAGCTTCCTCTTTCCTGTTATTAATCATTGAAAGCAGGTGGTGGCTGAGACAAATAGGTCTCTGTCTTCCTGCTTCCTGCCAAGACAGGAAGCTCACTTCAGCCAGCCTAAACCGGCCACAGGGTAACAAAACTATCCATCGAAAATGTGTTTTAACTGATATACACACTGTTTGGAAATTACACAGTGACAATCTGTAATTGTCAGAAAGTGACTAAATTAGATGTGTAGATTCAGGGATTTTTCAATGTACATCTACTAGCTGGCAAAGTCATAAAAACATTGACAGTGGGTACACGCCAGTTCCCTTATTATATGTGATCATCCCTCGAACCTGCAAATCATCCCGCTCCACCATCATAAAGGCAGTTCCCAAAGCTCTTATTTCTGATCTGAGGAGCGAGGAGGCGAGGAAACATGAGACCAGCCTTCGAGAAGTCTTTTTATCGGCTGGCACACCCCTTATTGGAAATCAGTCATTGATTGGATGCTGCAGCTGGTCAGACTGTTCTGATACATCACAACATCACTGCAGTGGAGAGACAAATAATATATTCGACTCAAGTGTAATAGTCTAGTTAAAAATGGTGGATCTGTGTTAACTATTATGTTATTTCCCCCATTAATCTTTATCATGGATGATATTATAGTCAGACAGAGGAGTCTGTTTCTTTCAGCAAGAAACACATTTGAATTATTTATTGTATACAGTGTGCAGGTTTCCATTAATGTGCAGGTGTCTGTCAAACGGTTTAAAGAACATACATAAAGAGAGAAAATACTCCTGCACTGGCAGTGGTAACTAACAACTGCATCAATTAAAACGATAAAGAATTATTAAATTGAATGGTTTTAATCCAGACAGAAACTTCACCAGTGAGACTAAACTAAGGTTGAACCATGGAAGCAGTTTAAAGCCTTCCATTGGTTGATTCTGCTGCCAATCAAATGTGCCTGTGCTCGTATTGGCTAGTTTTACTGCCTCCGCCTGTTTTTTCTCCTGTGTGTGCTTGTTCTTCTCTCTTAGGCAGTTTAAATGAGCAGGACGTGTGCCTTTGTGCCGTGCCACTGTGATGTGATGGCGTTTATATCAAACAGCCCCCACTGCACTCAGGTATGGAGCTGGAGTGGCTTGCTGTTCATTTGTTTATTCAAAGTTTATTCATATTAAACATGTCACATGTCCAAATTGCACCAAATTCGACACTGCACATCTTTGGGTCCCCAGAAATACATCCGCTGACTGTGAAGCTGATCAGATGAACAATTGTCAAGATATGTAAAGGACAGACAGACAGACAGAAAGACAGAGATTCCTTGCTTTTTAGTTAGATGAACAGCAGTGCTCATTCAAAACATGTCTGAGACATCCTGCAGTTAGTCTTGAACGTACATGCCAAATTTCATTCACAGTTCAATAGTAAAGCTTAAATTTCTTAAAAATTCTTCAAGTCATTAACACTACCGACTACTGTAATCCCACCTCCAACCACAGTGGTGCTGTCTGTATTTCCTCTCGTTGACTTCATGGGCAGAAGAAGACGCAAATCAACACTGTTTATGAGGTATTTTGATATATTTCTCAAGAACCGCTCATCCAAACAACTTCACACTCGGCAGTGCACTGCCTTGGGTCCCCAGCAATACATCTGCTAGGTATAAAGTAGACTGAATGAACGGTTCTCAAGAAATGCAAAGGACATACATACATACAGACAGCGATTCCTTGCTTTATATTAGAGAGATAATCAGGGTGAGATACAGGTGTTGGAGAACAGCAGCTAATATACCAGGGGTCGCTGTCACAAAGCAAGATTAGTAAGTTAGTCAGCTATCAGTTTGAAATCAGCATTTCAGAATTACCTAGCTTGTTCATTTTGTGGTAGATCACCATGGTAATCTATGCGGCACTGCTGGTTTAGTCCAGAGGATTGTATCAAAACAAGTCAACAACAGCCCAACTGCAGACCAATTAGCTCACTGTAAAATCTCTTCATTCCTACAGGATCCTGACATGGACAAAATAGGCCTGATACTTTTACAATAGGGCGACATTTTTATAGAGCAGCGGATCACTTTGTCTTTTCATGATGATTATATCACAGATAGGGGACATAATAATAAAAAAAAGACTTCTAACAGAATGACACTTTCCCACACAGAAGGAAATAAATGATTATAGCTGCATATTAGGGTAATTGCTCTCATTCCAGGATTCCTGATAGTGTAGATGCTTTAACACTCTGATTCCATCACTGCAGCACAGGATTACATGAGACAACCTCTCTTTCAACAGCTTATAGTTCTACTCTTGTAGTGGGATTATACCACACATACTTTATCACACTCAACTTTTTTCTACCACAATAACCTTATTTCCTCATGGGTATCACCGTTTTATCTCACGTCAAGTTTCATACTCTTCCTCTTTCAAAACTGAATTGGTAAACTCAAGAGCTAAAAGAGACAGCTGATTATCACATTTGTAATAACGATCACCAGTGTTGCGCTACCAACTGATTCAGGCGAACACAGCGAGTGACTTCCTCTTTTCATCTTGCCACGTATTGGTCCACACCCAGGATGAGGTGCATGTTCATATTATGAGTACTAAAACTTCAAGGCCACCCTCATAAAGCAGGCAGAACTACAGCTGCATACACATTCTGCATGCACAATCAATTGCATTCAAGAGGGATAAACATGTAAGCAGTAGCATACCTGACACACTATCAGAAAACATGGGTGTTAGGGTCACCTAGTGGTTCTTTTTCATTAAATTTGACTCGTATAACTGCCATTAAGTCCATGGAGGTGTTCTTAAGCAAAAGCTACAAAAAAAACTTGTGCAATAATGAAAATGCATGTTTACTCTTCATAATGTCATCATTCCTGAATTAAGGAATACTGCCTACTTTTAATATCCCTAAAACATGTCATGTGCGAGTAGGTAGACAAATAAACCCTGCAGATGTGTTGTAATTTTCCTAATGTGAGTTTATTCACTGTGAGAATTAAACTCATTAGTGGTAAGTGCTGTGTGATGTTAGAGCATTACCTCAGCTAATTGTCAACATACAACATTAAATATTTCCAGTAGTTATTCCATTAAATGTTTATGCAAATTGAGGAAATACAAAATTAAGCATCAAACCATAATGTTGACTTTAGGTTCACATGGAATTATCTTCAACACATCCTCAACGTCGACACTATAACTACTCCTGGACAATTCAAGACTATGATCTCAAACCACTTCGCCTCAGTGTGTTTTCACTGAGTATTGTCCTCTACTGATCTATTTCACCCTACTGTTTTTAACTCTGTTACTCGGCATCATCACAAATGAGGGAAACCTCAATGATTTTCGAGGCTTAATTAAAGGTTTGAAAGAAAAAGGTAGGCTAAGTAAACACTTGAATACATCTTAAACTGAAACGCTTGAAGATGCAACAAAACGTTTCAACTACTCACTACAACAAAGGGGAGCGTCTTTCTGTATCATTATTTCAGATGAACTACTCAGTAGGCGACGATGCAGGAACAGGACATGACAAGGCCAAGGCCAGCTGCTAAAACATGACAGCGCTGATATCACTATCTGAAACTGAGACGAGCTAAAAGAAGTAACCTCAGGGCATATATTCACTGGTTTCCGCAGGTATGCTGAAAGACAACCGTGGCCTCCAGGCATGTCTGCGGGACAGGCGTGTGTCGGAGGTTGAGGCATTCAGCTGAAGCTGCAGTCCGTTTAGAGCACTAACTTGTCAAACTAATGTCATTCATTAGCTATGGCCTTGGGAGCTAGCTTGGGAGCTAACTAGCATAGCTGATGCAGTGTGCTTGAGCAATTAAACATCCTTCTTCGATTTCACATATATCAAGTTCTTTGGCACCCAAAACAAAATACCAGGGGGTCTGCATGACTCATCCAACCATTGTAAACGCAATGTCAGTCATTTGCTAAACAACTAGCCGAAACTGTTAGCACCATTAGCTAATATCAGCTGCATAATGACAACAAGACGTGAAGTCCCACAGCCACACCCACAAATGATGTTTACATTTTTGACAGGTCACCAGCTGTCCATCAATACTGATAACCTGGAAACTCCCACACAAATGCAGTTTTACTAAAGGTGGACCAGATTCACTGAAACAGTGGTTAATGTTAGCCTGTTGGCTGAAACTGCTAACGCTAGCCTGCCGGTGGCTAGATTAGCTAAACTAGCTTATGAACAAAGGTCTGACAATGTAGGAGCTGCAGCCAAACACACAGACGTTATGATTAGTAAGGGCTTCCTAAGAAGCTACACATCCTTACCGGAGAGTGGGACCGACACAGGCCGTGTCGGTGCTCTCAATTTCCTGTAAAATCCGCTCGTGCTCCGTTATACACTCCAGGGTTTCATTCTCCGCCATGATTGTTATGTGTGTGTGTGTGTGTGTTATGTGTGTATCATCACGGCTCACTGCAGCTGCAGCGGAGTGCAGGGCAGTGGGGGTCCGGCCTGTGGGGGGCGCACTACAGCCGTCATCCACTCAGTGTCAGCAGCTCTGTTGCTACACATCCTGTACATGACAGTTGGTCACAGCACCAGATGGTTGTTGGCTGTTTGCAACATTATTGGAATATTTCAGTGGAATATTGTAACCTGGCTACACTATTGTGCTTCATTATTATATAATGCATAGGCCATATTGAAAAGCATACCGGAGTTGAGTGCGTAAATTTATCATCATTAGCATAAGCCATTAGCAGTCATTTTCTCTACAGTTTGTGTGTAATGACATTGATATGGGTGAATTCACATCATTTGAATACCCCGCTCTTGAACTCAAAGCAGAATTATCATTGCACACCATTACATTATATTGGCCACCAAAATATTCATCGCTATTTCTACAGAAATTCTCAGAGTTGATTTTACATGGTATCGCTACACATGATAGGTTAATCCTGAATGGAAACCTGAATATTCATATTAAGAAAATGAATGACCCCAAAGCTTTGGAGCTTATGAATTTAGTGGACAGTTTCGAACTCGCCCAACATGTAAATGAAGTGAAGTATGGTTACATACTTGGTAACACTCTAGACTTGGTAATAACAACAGGGTTAAACATTTATAATGTTTCAGCATTCGAATAACCTATTTCTGATCATCGCTCTGTGTTTTTTGACCCTAACAAAGACTTAAAGGGAATTTTTGGTTCAAAAGAGATTCCTAGATAAGCTCTTGATAAGCTCTAAATGACAACCATAC